>NW_028274815.1:73786342-74108529 GCF_037043125.1 Eumetopias jubatus
ACATAGCTGGAAGGTTACAGCAGCTATATGGGTTTATTATGAATAGTAGCACATCTGCCCTCATACCCTCCATTAATTACTGCTCCCCAGAGGCAGCCAGTTCCAACCACTTAGTCGATTCATTTGGTATTTACTTCCACATCTCTAAGTAACATGATTATATGGCTATTTATTGATTTTTTCGGTACTAGATATGATCTAGTGATTTCCTGCTGTGGAAAGCAAGGAGTTAGCTCTCTTTTAACCCTGGCCTGCCCCATCACATTTCACTCATGCACGCTCTTCATTCCTCTGTCCTCCCAGTACAGTTACAACATAATTTAGTTAGATCCGCTGTTCTGTGTTTGCATTTTTCATGACTTTGTAAATGCCAGTTCCAGTTGAGACATAGAGTAAACTCTGACTGCTTTAACCTTTCTCCACCGTATTTTGTTTTCTCTGAAATTAATATTTGTTTTATTTTGTCATCATCTTACTTTTTGACCAACTCATCACTAGTTCAACTTCAATCTCTCCGTTGTGTAAATATCTCATTGTGTCCCAACATGTTAGGTGCTCTATCAATGTAATCTTCTCATGGAATAATAGCCTGAGTCTTCTGACCTATTCAAGTCTGTCCTCTGTGCTCTCTACACTTAGCTGTTGTCCTTGGAATTTTTTTCTCCATCATTCTGGGGATTTCCTTCTTCTCTTCCTTGTATTGAATCTCTTGTTTCCTGGATCGTCTGTTTTCCCAAAGTTTCTGAGAAAGGGTGTGTGGGAGACATTTTTTTAAACTTGAATATCTAAAGTGACTCTATTCTACACCAAAACTTGATTGATGGTTTGTCTTGGGTATAAAATTCTATAATTTTTTCATCAGAATTTTAAAAAGTCTTACACACTTGCCTTTGAGAATTATGAAGTCCTTCTGATTCTAAATGTTTGTATGTGACATCTTTTTTTTCTTTCCCAGAATCTTGTGAGATCGTCCCTTTGACTTTCAGTGTTCTGAAATTTCATGACATGCATTGGGGAGGGTCTATTTTAATCCATTGTGCTAGAAACTTGAAGAGCCTTTTAATCTAGACTCTAATGAAATTCTCATCTAGGGCGTTTTCCTCTATCATTTCTTTGATTAGTTTTACCCCTTCCCAGCGACCCTCATCTCCTGGTGTTCATGCTCTTGTGCAGTCCCCTCTAACATTGAAAGGGATGACCCTTCTGATCAGTTGGATATTGTAGAAGCGATGACAGGTAATATCCAAAGCTAGTCATTAAACACACCTCAGCCTTTTCCTTGGTCTCTTGGATCACTTTCCTGGGGGAAAGCCAGCTGTTATCTCAAGAAGACCCTCAAGCCACCCTTTGAAGAGGCTCATATGGTGAGGAACTAAGATCTTCCATCAATAAAGAGCACAAACTTGATAGTCATATGGGTGAACCATAATGGAAGCAGATTCTTAAGCCTTAAGAAAACTGCAGCCCTGGTCAACATCCGGTTGAACTTCATGAGAAACCCAGAGCCAGAAGCATTCAGCTAAATTACTCCTGAACTCATGGCCACATAAACTATGTAATCCTCATTCATGGGAGAAAAGTTTGCAAAGTCTCTCTGTACTAGATATCTGTTGTTTTGCTTGGCCAGCATTTCTTCTTCTGGTGAAATAATATCTCTTCTTCTCTGGGGAATCATCTGTGTGGGTTGGACAGAGCTTTCTTCTTCTCCTGAGCCCAGCTCAAAAGATGAGCCAGACCTGATCAATGAGACTCATCACAGGACTTTGCTAGAACCATCACATTGTGAATTATTACTTGGTCCACAGAGGGTAGAAGTCTGGAGTGGCTGGTGGCCATCTCAAACTATGTGAAGAGAACCTTCTTGAGAATGAAGTCAAAAGAACAAAGCAAAGCCAGCAGAGAGACAGTGTCTTGCTGACACTTCTGGAGGCTTGGAATCTAGCTGTCACTACTGTTAACATCACCCTTAAACCTCCCAGTTACCTGAACTAATACATTTCTTTTTGTTAAAAAAAAAAAAAAGGAGATCTGTGTCTTTGCAGGACTGTATCTGCCTCTTTCCTGCCTCACTTGTTAAATGTTTTCATTGTTATTGGACGTTTATTTTTTATAAACATTTTTCTGCCTCTATTGAAGAAGGAAGACTCGTGTATGCTTATGTATAAGTGAAATGAATAACAGCAATAATACAAAGAACAGGAAGGAGGAAATAGGTCTATTTTAAATAATATGCTTCTCATACTACTTGTGAGCAGTATAGTGGTATTTAAACGTGGAGTTAGATTAGTTGTAAATGTATATTACAAACTCTAGGGCAGTTGCTAAACAAGGCAAAAAAATTTGCTAATAAAGGAGAGAAAATGGAATTATATAAAATGCTCAGTTAAAACTATGAAAGGTAGAAAGTGATTGGAAGACAAAACTGGACACAAAGAACAAAGGCAACAAATAGAAAAATGGTAACAAATATGATAGATATCAGTCCAACTATATCAATAACTACTTTGAACATCAATGATTTAAATGCACCAATTGAAAGACAGAGATTGTCAGAGTGGATCAAAAAACAAGACCCAAGCGTACGTTGTTTACAAGAAACCCATTTAAATGCAAAGATATATATAGATTAAAAATTAGTGAATGAAGAAAAACATACCATGCTAACACTAATCAAAAGAAAGCAGGAATAGCTATATTAAGTTCAGACAGAGCAGACTTCAAAGCAAGGAAAGTTATCAGGGATAAAGAAATGCATTACATAGTGATAAAGGGGTAATGTCTTCCTGCAAGAAGATATAACAATCGTTAATGTGTATGCAACTAACAACAAAACATAGAACTATGAAAGGCAAAAATTAATAGAAATGTAAGGAGAAATGGAGGAATCCACTATCATTATTGGACATTTTGCCACCCTTCTCTCAGAAATGAACTGAGCCAGTGGGCAGAAAATCAGCAAGGGCATAGTTGAACTCAACAACACCATCAATCAACTGGATATAATGGACATCTATAGACTACTTCATCCAATGGCAGAAAACACATTCTTCTCAAGCTCACATGGAACATTCACCAGGATAGACCACATTCTGCATCATAAAACACAATTTAACAAATTTAAATGGGTAGGAATCATACCATGTATGCTCTCAGACCACAAGGGAATTAAACTAGTTGATAACAAAAAGATTACCACCAAAAATACAGATTAAACATTACTCTTCTAAATAACACGAGTTAAAAAAAAAAAAATCTCAAGAGGGGCACCTGGGTGGCTCAGTCGTTAAGCGTCTGCCTTCGATTCAGGTCATGGTCTCAGGGTCCTGGGATCAAGCCCCTCACTGGGCTACCTGCTCCGCGGGGAGCCTGCTTCTCCCTCTCCCACTCCCCCTGCTTGTGTTCCCTCTCTTGCTGTGTCTCTCTCTGTCAGATGAATAAAATCTTAAAAAAAAAAATCTCAAGAAATTTAAAAATATTTTGAACTAAATGAAAATGAAAAGACAAGTAGCAACATTTGTGGGATGCAGTGAAAGTATTGCTTACAGGGTAATTTATAGTAATAAATGCATATATTAGAAAAAAATTAAAAAAACTTGAGTGAAATGAATACATTTCTGGAACAACATAAATGGTAATAATTGGCTCATGTGGAGAATTTCAAAAATAAGTAAATCAACCAATGAGACTAAAAGAAGGTGAATCAGTAACCTTCCTTACTGAATCAGTATCTCTTCCTTCTCTCAAGAGATACCAGTCACAGATGGCTTTATATAGAAGCTTCATTTCAGAGAATAGAAGAACATACAAATTGTTTCAGATAATTGAAAGAGAAGAAAAGCTATCCAGCTTATTTTATAAAGTACGTTAGTCAGGTTTTGCCATGATAATGTCATGTAACAAGTAACACCTTAAAACTCAGTGATTTACAACATCAGTTATTTCTCATTCGTTTGTCTGTGGATCACTATGCTCCATATAATTATATCAGTTAATATAGAAAATATATTTAATAAAATCCAACACTCAATCATGATAAAACAAACAAACCAGATCTCATAGCAAACTGTTATTAGAAAATAACATGAAAAGGGATGGCTTTCAAAAACCTACAGCAAGAGTATAGATTATAAAACTGTATGAAAAACAAAGCAAAAGGAAACAAACAAACAAAAATCCCAAAAAACAAACCTCTAGCAATCATTACACTCAATGTTGAAGCTATAGACTTCCTGTTAAAACCAAGAGCAAATCAAAAGTGTTGGTTATAATGGCCTCTATTCAAATTGCCCTTGTGGTCCTCACCATAGATGTGGAGGTGGGGGGATGAGGAATTCTTTGACCGGTGGCTTTTATTTGCCCTCTGAAGCATAAGGCAAAGTCATCGGCTGAAGTTATGGGATGGGAAGAAGTTGTCAGAAGTTCAGCAAGAGAGAAAGGTATTAGCTAATCATCTTCTAGAATGGGAGACCAAACTTATTTGGGAACCATCCAAGGATTGTCAGGAAAAGTTAAATGGCCACTGTGTTTTGTGGTCATGAAGGTAAGGGGGAGCCTCTGAGCTAGAGTTTATGATTTTTCTCAACCAAGATTTAGCTGCCCTGGGGTAGGCAGAGTGGAATTGCTGGATTTAACCAAGTTTGGAATTTTGCCAGACAAGTAACGCTAAGCCCCAAGGAAGCTAAGAGTGTTTGAAAGAATAGTCATTATGATGATGATGGACCCTCAGCCGGGTAAAAAGCACGATGAAGACAGAAGAAGGCTGATGGATGGTGAAGAGGTGGTGGGCTCAATGGATGGTAAGTCTCAATGAAGCTGCAGTTTCCTGGAGGGCATACAAAACCTTAGTGCACTGTTGGCTAGAAGGCTAGAAGGTTGTGGTGAGAGTATGAGGCTTGTGGTTGAGTTTCAGAGATGCTGCAGTTACCGGGGTTGAATAGGAATGGGGTGACTATCGTGATGGGGGTGGCTGATTTGGGGTGGAAGAAAGTTGGAGTTGGAGGCAGGGAGGGCAGGGAACTGGGAGATCAGGGCATCAGATGCAGGGGCTCCATGGATGGTATAGTCTGTTAGAATGAAGTCATGCATGGGAAAAGATGAGCCAACAATTGGAATCTTCAATGCAAGAGGGAAGAGCGGGGAGGTTGGAAGAGGGGTGGTGGGTACAGATGGTATGGTGAGATGGGGTCAGTGTCGCAGGAGCTGGGATTTGGAAGGAAGGTATAAAAAGGCTTGGGGATGTCAGTGGAAGGCAAGGAAAACAGCTACTCAAGGTTTGGACGGGCGGAAAGCTGCCTCCACTAGGGAGGGCTACAGGACACAGGCAGACTCTGCGGGGCGGCGGCTAAGGCCCACAGGCTGAGGATATAGCGGAGGTGGTAGGGGTGGGTCTGAGGTGATGGAGGCCCCGTGGGAAGGCTTGAGGAGGAAGGAATAGCAGGGGATTGGATAAAGCTGGGCCCAGGAGTGATCAGAGCAGGAAGACCCTTGAGGACCTGTGTGATGGCTGAAGTAAATAGGGATTAGCTAGAGTCTTGGGGAGAGCTGGGAGGAGAGAAGACATTTTAAACCACCATCCTGAATCCTTGGTGGGCAGTTTGGGGGTCTGGGGCAATGAGGGCCTTATCAGTTCACATGAAGGCAGATGGGGGAAGTTGAGCTGGTTTTGAGGGAGGTTCCCTCAGTGGGTCCTGAGGGAAGTTTCCAGAGGGAGGCAGCAGTGGGGGCAGGACAACTCCCTGGAGGTGAGTGTGGGTCACAGTCTCAGCTCAAGCTGCCCCTCTTCAGACTGTAGTGGCTTCAGGGAACAGCAGCCTCAGGGGGCAAAAGTGTCTGGGCAGAGGTGACGTCTACGGGAGATGGTTTAACCAGGAAGCAGCGTTTTGTCCCTTTATTCCTGCTCATAAACAACGGTTTCAAGAGTTCTGCTTTCTTGGGCTGGGCTCGGAGGAACCATCCCCGTGGGCCCAGTGAACACTAGTTTCAAGGAGCTCCCTCAGGCCAAGGCTGGGGTGTGAAGGCCCTAAGCAGCGGTGGGTGCTAGCCCTCCCCCAGGTCCCGAAGATGGGCTGAGAGGTTTCTCCTTCCACACCATTCTAAGGTACCGCCCTCAACACCGGGAGGAGCCAGCCTGGGCACGGTCGGCGTCTCTTCCCCACCCAACAACCCTGCGAGGTAGGGGTGAGGGTCTCTACACTGACGATGCAAGCAGCTCGCTCAGTGTCCCCTAGCAAGCAGCAGATCCTTGAGACCTCGGAACCCGTGCTCCTTGCGTGGCATCTCCCTGTCTCCCTTTCAGTTCTTCCTGTACTTTCGGGCACCAACCATGGCAGTCCCGCAGCTAGCAACCCAGGACACCCTAGGCAGAGGAGGATCATTTCGCAGCCCTGGTTGTGTATCAGATCACCTTTGAAACCCCCCGCCCTCAGATCTGACTTCATAAGTTGAGGGGTGGAGCCCAAGATTCCTCATTTTTCCTTGAACAATATTCGGAAATGACAACTCTAGTTCTCATGTGTGTGGGGCCGTCGTGGGCCACCAACAGCTGGAGGTGACCAGTTGCCCTTTCCAGGCAGGCAAGAGAAGTGGGCTGGTCTAGCTTTGGGGTCACTTGCCACTGGACTCTGCCTGAGGCAGGGGTGACAGGCAGCTCAACGATGGTTCAACCACTAGACCAGCTACAGGGGCAGGAGGCGGGAGCCCCGGGAGGGAGACCTGGGGGGTGGCTCTGGCGAGAGGGCATCATGGACAAAGCTCTCCCCTTGGCCTAGGAGTGCCAGGGAAGGATTCCCCGGAGGAGTTTTGATGACAGTGTGAAAGAAGAATCTGGGGTGGTGGAGGGTGGCTGGGAAATGAAAGGCACAAACAGAGGGACAGCCAAGGGCTCAGGTACCAGTCTATGCAGAGGACCATCCAGCTGGGAGAAGGGGCCGGCCAGGGGGTGAGGCCGGGGCCTTGCGGGGCCAAGCCGAGGCTGGGCTCTGGCCACAGCCCACATTCTTTGTAAGCTGTGCTCCTACATCTTCAGCAACAGCGGGAGTGGTGGGTGGTGGGCAGGACTGATAGAGTCGCCGAGCCCGCAAACCTGGGGTACTGCCCTCGTCGAGCCTCCCCCCACCCCATCCACCCCCTGCCCCACGCCCCCAGAAATCTGCCTGGAGGCCTGCAGGGGAGGAAAAATGTTCCCTTCTACTCTTCCAGATTCTGTGGCTGGTCTCTGAATTTAAGTGATATAAGATGAACAGTAGGAAAAAAACCAATTTTAATTACATAGGTGTGTGCGGTCAGGAGCCCCACAAAGATAGGAGACTCAAAAGGTGACCAGACAGTCGAGGCCTATCCACCCTCCCGAGGAAGGAAGGGACAGGGACCTGGGGCTTCTGGAGGGGTTAAGGCAACGCCGGGGAAGGGCAGAGGAGGAAGTGTAAGGAAAGAAAGCTTGCCCAGCTTTGCAGATAAATCTCCCAGTGCAAAAGTTATCTCTGGTAGAGGTTCCCTGTTTAGCACTGAAAGGGAAACATGATGACAAATAAGTGCTTTCCTTTACCAGTGTGAATTTCCCTACGAGGGAGTAAGGAAATTCTACTGCGTTTTCAGAGCTTCTCCTGTGTCTGCACTTTCTCAGAATAGGCAGCTCAAAATGATCCTTGCGCCAGAGAGGCATATTTTGGGCTGGCACATTCTGCTCCCCTCAGGTCTCTTTCCCCTCCTGCTGCCCCTTGCACAGAACAGTTTCTACAGAATAAACGGGGGTTTTTAAAGCCTCAGTTAATCTGGATGGAAGGAGGAGTTATTCCCCATGTTCAGTGCTTGAGAGCCTTTAACTCCAGCCAAGGACCTGGCCTGCTCTTGCGGGATATCTTCTGCCCCTCAGAGGTGGCTGGGGCCCACAGTGCCGCTCTGGGCAAAATAGAAAGGCAGATTAAAAGAATTACAACCTTAAACACACACACACACACACACACACACACACACACACACACACACACACACACACGCATACACCCATACAACTGAAAAAGAAAAGTCCAAGAACAACAGGAAGCTGAACAGGAAGTTCCCATAGAAGATGAAAATATTTGAGAGTCATGCTGAGTGCAGAGGCTGAGGGCAGAGGGGATTGCAGGGCTGCATGGCCGTGGAGGTGGTGGTCCATGCCACCCTGGCCTGTAGCAGGTTGCCCCTGGACCTGCAGGCCGGGCCCTGCCCACTCCCAGGAGCTCCTTAACTGGGCACTCATACACACAGATCTGCGTATGCATGACAACTTTTATGCGTGCTCACACAGATCTGCCTGTGCAAGCTCATGCACACGTATGCCTATGCCAACTACTATGTGTGCATGGTGGACCTATTCATGCACCCAGATGCAAAACGACAGACACTCAGAGACACTTTGTGTGCAAAGCTGTAAAGAAAGTGAAAGGTAGACTGTAGGCTCTTGGTCCAACTAGCTGTGTTTGGCTGCCTCTCTCCCAGGCATCCAGGCTTCTGAGGTGTTTGGGCGCTGGGAGTTTTCTCACTTGGCATGTCCCCCCACCCCCCAGGGCAACCCTCCTTGGATAGTCTCCTCGCTCTATCCTTCAAGACCTGTCATTCTCAAGCTTCTTGATCTCAAGATCCTTTTATACTCTTGAAAATTAGAGGACCCTAACGAGCCTTTATTAATGTGGGTTACATCTATCAATATAGTGGCATTGTTTTCCATTTCTACAAATCTCTTTCATGTGCAGCTTTAGGGAGGACCGCTGGATTCTCACATACGCTTCTGCATGAAGTCTCTTTTGGGCGAAGTATATGAAGAAAATCCAGTATCACAGAGATATGTTGGAAAAGAGAGAGCCTCACGGATCCCCTGTTAGGCGGCATCTGACATGTCTCCCAATGACCCCCACCCCCCTGATCTCCATTTCCTTGTGGAATCCCCTCCACTTGGGTGTGGGCTGGACCCAGTGATTTGCTTCTAAGGAATACACAGAGCAAAAGCAATGGGATGTCACTTGGAAGATGTGCCACAGTCACAAAGACTGTGGCTTCCACCTTGAGTGCCCTCTCTTGCTTTCTCGCTCTGGGGGAAGTGAGCTGCCCTGGTGCAAGCTGTGCTGTGGGGAGGCCCGCCCAGCAAGGAACTGAAGGAGGCCTCTGGCCGATATCCTGAGTGATGAATGGAGAGGCCTGCCCACAACCATGGCAGTGAGTCAGAAGCAGACCCTCCACTAGTTGAGCCATTGGATGAGACTGCAGCCCCAGCTGCCACCTTAACTGGAGCTGGCGGGAGACCCTGAGGAGAGGCTTCCAACTAAGCCATGCCTGCGTCCTGACTTACTGTGAGTTATCATGAGGTAATGTCTGTGGTTTTAAGCTAAGTTCTGAGGTGTTTGGTACACAGCGACAGATTGCTCATAGATTACACCTCATGAAAAGAACTTGGAGACCCCGGGAGTCCTCAGACCTCACCTCCTCTAGACCCATCTATCTTCACCTGCCCTGGTGGATTTTCCCAGTCAGTATCTGCTCTTCTTTCAGTGTCCTGCTCTCAGCAGATACGGGGAAGAGGGCTGGTCAAGGAAGCAGGCCTGTGCGGGGGGCTAGGGACAGGTAATGTGCAGGTGAGGTGCAGGGCACTGCCTGCGCGTGAGCTTGCTGCTCCCTGATGGTGGACTTCTGCGCATTGTGCAGTTAATAAGGAACGAGCTTATTAATTCAGTGAATGATGGGAGAATGGGGGCAGGTTTCTAAAGAGTGGTTTGTCCCCCTCACAGCCGGTCTACACTCTACCCACTGCCATCCCGGTGCCTTTTGGGGAATCAAACTGAGCTTGAAGCTCCTGTGCTGGGCCCTGGGTGGTCTTTATCCCAAATTACCCTGTTCCCTCTACCATCTGGGTCAACTCATAGACAGCCAGAATCCTGAACGGCTGGTGTCACACCTCTTTTCACAGATGGAAAAGCTGAGGCAGGAAGAACTATTAGTGGTACCTAGTCAGGGACCCACCATCTACGGTGGAACCAAACAACCAACATTCAAATGGAGGAGGGATTCCTTGAACCCTCATCTACCACATAGAACTAGAAGTGCCTGATCCCTTACACCCTGCCGACACTGATGATGTCTCATGTCCTAGACTGCTTCTGGCTTTCCCCTTGGCATGCACCATGGAGGATGGGGAGCTCAGAGACCATCTGCGCATGCCATCCCGCTGCAGAGGAACCCATGGAGATCCCGGCCCAGGAGGTGATGTGACCAACCCAAGGTCACCCAGCAAGTCGGAGACAGTGACAGCACTGGAGTCTCAGACAAGGCTCCCACTCCCCTCCCCCCACCCCCACTCCCCAATCTGATTAGAGCTTCATGTGTGAGGCCTACATCAACCCCGCCCCCCCCGCTCCCCCCCCCCCCCGCCACCCACCACCCGCCAGGCTGTGCTGGGCTCACAGCACTTAGCAGTCAGTAAGTCAGCAGAAGCTCAGTAAATGTCTGAATGGATAAGGAGGCTGGCGAGCATTCGAGCTTGGTCTGTGGCCGGGGGGAGGAAGTGAAGCCGTGGTTAGTACTAAAGGTTAGTTTCTGACAAGGTCAAGTTTAGAGGGTGAGTGTGTAGCCAGGATGAGGAAGCGAACCATAGGAAAGGACTAGGAAGTCAGGCTTTGTTGGGGGCCCACCAATCTCCGACGGGGTTTAGAAATCAGTCGGGTGGGGGTGGGTGAGAGGTCAGCCTTTGGCGGGGGGTGAGGTCTCTGTCTCTGGTGAGAGGCTAATCAGCGTCTCTGGTGCTTCATGTAGCATCCGTGGCATCCCGAGGGCTCTCGCCCGGTCCAGAAGGACCCGTGTCCTGAGCAGGGGATGAAGAAGTTAGCTCTGGCGCCGGGAGCAGAGGGGCTCGTGAGTGGTACCGAGGCTCATGCTCTCCAGGCTGGGGGTTGGGGTGGCCTTGCGTCTGGGGCCGTGTTCAGCAGCTGGCCTGGGACGCAGACCCTGCATGAAGGGCGCGCAGTGACTAAAGAGACTTCAGACCCTTGGAGGCATTTCCTGTTTTCCAGTGAACTGAAAACTGGCTTCCTGCTTAGAATAGTCCATAGGGAGGGGTTCTTTTTCTGGTGCTGGGAGGGATGTCTGAGGGTGGAGGATGCACGCTTTGCTGGGCTCAGGGACCAGCTCTCAGGGCCCTGCTAGAAGGCGGTGGCATGGGGAGAGGGGTGGGGCAGGAGAGAAGGAATTCCCAGAGGCCTCTGCCCTGTTTCCTGGCTGTGCCTCAGTGTTCACATTCAAAGCTTTCTGAGAGAGAAACACAAGTTTAATTCCATCAAACAATTATACCTCTACACACGGAGGAGACATTTCTCTGGGAAAAATAAAGTGAAAAGCATGCAGGACCTGTGTGGGGGCAGGGACCAGGCGCCCCAGGGGTAGAGCCAGGTCTTTGGCCCCAACGAGACGAGACGCAGCCACAAATGGCAGGCTTGAGTCCTGCATCTGCAGGGGGCTGGTTGTGTGGCTTGGACAACTTCCTGACCTTGCTGAGCCTCAGAGCCCTCATTTCTCAAGCTAGGGACCTAATCAACATCTCAGTGTTGCAGTGCCCGCCCGACCCACGGCAGGCACACCGGAAGCCGGTCTCCTTCCCTCCAACTGAGCACGGCAGTGAGAGGGGTACTTGGGCAAGAGGAGGAGGCACATGGGTTCCCACAGCAATCGGATTCATGGCTCCCCTGCAGCCAAAATGCTCCCAGCTGCTGCTGCTGACCCTTCCCAGATCTGCCCCCTCTGCCCCCACCGGCACCTCCTTTCCACCCCTGCAGGCACACCCTGGTCTGCCACCTCCCCACTCTGCTCCTGGATCTCTTCATTGCCGCAGTGGGTGGTCATATGAATTGAAGGACAGACCTTCCTCCTTGGCCCCACCCACACTGCCTTTGGCTGCATTTATGCTCCCCAGCTTAGACTCTTCCCCTGCCAAGGATCACCCAGGAGCCCCCCACCCCACCCCAGCGTCCGCACACGGTACAGATTAAACACCCCCACGTACATCTGGGATGGGTGCAGTGGAAGGTAGGGCCATTTCAGCAAGGACGTCAGCACGGACCACGATTTCTAAGGCGGTGTTGGCCAGGACCAGTCTTCTGATTGCACCCCCACCATGGGCCTGAGCTCCAGAGGATGCACTGGCCTCGGCCAAGCGGGAGGGCAGCAAGGGAAGGTGGGGAGGGGTCGTCCAGGGCAGCCCCTGCTCTGATTTCATCCCTGCCGTCTTTTGTGTCGCCACCCACGAGGAGAGGCCCTCAGGAGCGGATCCCCTTAGAGTAGCTAGAATCCCCGGAGGTGATAAGCACTGAGTCACGGGGGCTTATGCAGGTGACACAAGGGACTGGCTGCACATCTTTTAACAGTACCTTACTTATAACTTAAAAAAAAAAAAAGTTAAGCCCTACAATCCGGACCTCCATTTGTACTCTTGCTTCAAATGTTAGGGGTGACCTTGATCTTCTTACGCATTATATAGTTCACTTAATGGTCATATTTACTGTTTATTGTCTGTCAAGACGCTGCCCCCACCTAAGTTCTGTAAGGGCACCAATTTTCATCTGTTTTGTTTACTGATGTCCCGATGAGTGGCGGGCACGTGGTAGGAACTCTACAAACATTTGTGGAATAAATGAGAGAGCGAATAGCTCTGTGTTATCTGTTCTGTGTGTAAGTACTTTCTGTCCTGTCCGAGCACACCTGACCTGTCCCTGGGTCTGACGGTTTGGGCAACCGTCTGTAGAATGGGCTTAAGAACAGAACAGGTTCGTGCAGTCATAAGGACTAAGTGAGTTATGTAATTTCTGACCTTCAGTTTCCTTATCTATAAAAGGGGGATAAACGGAGTATTAACTACCACAGAAACTATCAACTACCTGAATCATGTGATTTTTGTGAGGCTTAAATGGATTACTTATGTTAAGTGCCTAACGCAATGTCTGGAACAAAGAAGGATAATGCAGGTGAAACTTAAATAATTAACGACCCGAAGAAGGAAGCATAAATGGTGAGATTCTGCAGTTGGTGCCCAGCCTCGACAGCAGTGGGTGGCTTCCTGCTGCCACTTTGCCACTTGCAGAAGGGCCTGAGAAGCAGTAAGACTTGGAATAGTTTACTCGGCATTTGGGTTCTAGAACTGAGGCTGACCTGATCTCAGTCCTCGGGCAGCAACTACTGGATCTGATCAGAATCAGAGCGGGCAGTGAGACCCGATCTCTCCTGTCATCCGCAAAGACAGCCCTCTATCGAGGGCAGGGCTGGGCTCTCGGAGAGACTGTCCCACCTGCAGAGACGGTCAGGCTACTCTGAAGGACTCCTGTGACCCTGACAATCTCATGTCGAGAGATGAAGTTGCACCATTGCCCTGCAAGCCGGGTCCCCCACACCAGGCCTTCTGTGCTACTCCAAGCTGAGCTCAGGTCTGGTGCTATGGCGGCAAGTATTTTTGCCATAGACATCTTTGCTGCAAACACTTTTGCTGCACGACGGCACAACGGCCATAAGGCAATTCTGCTGTAAAAGATAAAAAAAAAAATAATAGTAATAACTGATTGACGTTTTGGTTCTATTTCTCCATTGATGCCATGTGCCCATTTCTATATTCTGTACACCTTCACCCTCATGATGGTCTACACAGCAGCACGGAGGGTTGAGCCCACGTTTCCCTTAGATCGTCGAAGCTTCTGGCAATGGGCATGTGACCATACGCCAAGAACAAACAGCAATGTGGAAGGCCTTCACGGCGCGACACAAAGCTCAGTTACAAAGATGCGTCCTCGTACTTGGAAACACATACCTCTCTTAGTGAAGGGAGAAATTGCAGCGAAGAAAGAAAAAGCGAGATGCCAAATGAGACAAATCAGTCAGCACACGCACACACACGCGCACACACACAGTATAATATTATGATGGAAAGGCTTTGAAGACATGTGCTTTTCTACAATGCATGAAGTAAAATCAGTTATTTGAGCAGTGTTGCCAATAATCTACACTATACATTTTGAATGTATTCAAATATTTTGAATTTCACAATAAAGTCTTTTTAATGTTGCTGTTCATTTTTCATGTTTTATTACGTCCCTTTTAATGAAAGTTTCACCTATTTTTCGTGATTTTTCTTTTTTATAACAAAATCGCCCTATGGCTAATTAGTTATGGGGTGAAGATGCTTGCGGCAAGGTTGCTTACTGCCAGACTACCTGAACCAGCTGCGGGGCCACACGGAAGGCCCTTCTCTGCCTTTTGTCCCCCCACCCCCACAGCCTTGTCCTCCTTCAGTGCCCTCTCACCATGGCCTCCTCCAGGAAGCCTGCCTGGATAGCACAAACCTAAACCCCTTCTCTGGACTTCCCTGGCGTCATCTACAGGGCTGATCTTTGTCTCTCCTGTCTGCATTCTGCTGCTCTCCTGCATGGGCCTATCACATCTTCGGCGGGTTGTAATTTCCCTCAGTGCTAAGACCTTGTCTTCACCCGTGTTCCCTTCCTGCCCCAAAGAGGGTCCTGCACAGGTGGGATGGGGTGTGTAGGTGCCCCCGGAAAGCCGAGTGGCAGGCCATCTGGAGGATGAGGGGAAACAAAGCAGAGCACGGACAGGAGAGCCAAGCAGTCCCCGGCAGACCAGGCCACGCTGCCCATGATGCAGGCTGGGCTCTGATCGGGGACAGAGTGCCTTGGGGAAGAGAAAGAAGAGCCACAACTCTAGATGCGGCGCTTTGGAACCTTTTATCTCGATGACCTTCCACAAGCGGACTTTGAGGTAGTAGGTCTTGTTATCACCATTCGATGAATGTGGAAACAGGTTGAGAAAGGCACGGCTGCCTGCCTGAGAGGAAAACCCGCAAGCCAAACCTCTCATCGCAGACGCCCTGAACCAATTTTGGTGATGCATTTCCCGGGCTTCTTTTTTGGCGATCTCAGTGGCTGCCAGAGGGCGAGGCTTAGCTGCTCCTTAAGGTCCCCGCGGACCACATTCGGAGACACACGGACATTTTATTAGCCAGCACGCACAGAAGAGTCTTGTGGCCATTGAGCAAGTTCCATGTAGTCCAGCTCTGTCAATCTAGGTGTTTCCAACAGTGCCTTGAAGAAAAGGTCCACCCAGGTCAAATGCGACCCGGGCCCAGCCACAGGCGAGGCTGCTGTGGGAGCTAGGTGACTGAGCCTCCGCCAGGACAGCAGAGGGACACGGGCAGCTTACAGGGCCCACCTGTGCCATCCCCAAGAGAGACAAAAGTCATCCTGGGGTGGGTGCGTGCGCGCGCGTGCGTGTGTGTGTGTGTGTGTGTGTGGCAATTTTTTATTGATGTATAATACACACAGAGAGAAGCCCACCAGTCATAAGCTCAGTCAATGATCACAAAGTGAACATAGCTGTTGGGCAGCTCCCAGCTCAGAAAACAAAACTTACCCAGCATCCGAGAAGCCCTTTCCTGTGGCCCCTTCCAGTCACGACATCCCCTCCCCACAAAGGCAACAGCTAGCCTGCTAGATTTGTAGCAGCACAGATGATCTGTTTTGCGACTCTACACAAATGGAATCATACAGTCTGCCTTCCTTTGCGCCTGGCTTCTAACTCGACATTATGCTGCAAGATTCATCTATGTTGTTGCTCGTAGCTGTAAATCATTCAAGGCTCTCTCCAGTGTCCTATTCTGCAAATACTCCACAATGCATTTCTTATTTTACGGTTTTCTGTTGAGCCAAGGGTACACCTGTTTGGCTTTAGTAGACTTTCAGTAGTCTTTTTAGTAGCGAACATTTTTCAAAGTAGTCGTACCATTTTCTACTCAAACCAGAAACACCGAAAGTTCCAACTGTTCCACATCCTTAAGAAAACTTGATAATGTCTGCCTTTTTATGTACTCATTCTGGCAGGCGTGAAGTGGGATTGCACGGATTTAAATTTGCACTGTCCGGATTGCTAGGGAAGTAGAAGGCTACTTCTTTCATTGTTGTTTGTTTTTAAATGTGGAGATTTGTCTTTAAATATCTTTGACCATCTACGCTCTCAAATATCACCAACGTCACCTTTCTAACATTCTCTTTGCTAGTTAACAAGCCACCATTTTCCTTGAGAAAATATTTTCCTGGACTCCTTTATGCTAGTGACAAAACCTCCAGGTGTTGATGGGAGATAAGAGGGAGCGGAAGCACTTGCAGCAGGCTTCTGGAAAAAACAAACACTCTTTGACCAGCTGTCCATCCCTGGAGGAGATACTCCTGACTGGCACAGCTGTTCCATTCTTCAGGTATTGCTTATAACCAACGTACCCGAAGTGTAGTATCATCGTCGAGGCTAAAGCACTCTCAAGTGAGAAACAGATTTCGTAATATGGCGTCTAAGCCTTCTTGCCACTCCATCTCTGCCACCCAAGAGTTATGACAACACATGTCACGTGGCTCAGTCGTCTTATCACATGGGGCTCTTTAGGCTGCTGCTAACACAAGCACTGGACTCGGTTCAGGTATAAGGAGATGGGGAAGGGGCAATGTGCTCATTGATTCCACGAGGAATCTATCGGACTGGCAGGTTCTCAGCTCAAGGGCCCAGCCACCCAAACAGGCTTCCCCGAAGCAGCTCTGGAACCACCTAAGCCTCGCCAGGAACCAATGTCCACGGTTTCCTGGGACAGATCGACAAGTGCCTGGCTCTCTCTCCTGGAATGTGGCCGGGGTTGAGGAGAGAGGTTCCAAACCAGGGATGCTGATCAGCAATTGACCTTTCTTAGAGCTTCCATAGGGTTTGTGGAGTATATAGATTTGGGAGGATGAGTTCCCTCATCTTCCAGACTTTGGAGCTGTCTCTTCTGGGCCACCAGGCAAGGGAGGTGCAGGCTGGTCAGATTTCATTCAGTGAAATGCTTGGAGAGGTCTTCTTACCTTCCTAGAATAGCTCCTTTTATTTCTTCTGACTTTTATTTAAATTAATAAGACAGACAAGCTGACAAGATGTTTGTGTTTCCTTGGTCACTTACCTAGACAACTTGCCTGAACCAGGGAGGAGACTATGTGATATATACAGCTTTCCTGTTGGGGGTGGGGGGGGCGGGTCTGGAGGTCCAAGCTACATCTCCAGGCAGGCAGGAGACATTACTGAGGGGACACTGAGAGTACATTCAGGATGACCTACCATAGTCATTGGCGGGCTTATGAGGAAGCGGTTTTGAGGGCTGAAAGGGTGACAGGTTGACCATCCCATCACCTGAGGATGACAAATAATAAACCTGCAATCATTTCCACAACTCTTAAGGAAGACAGAGTTTTGGTTAACTGAAATTTCTGGGGTACTCAAGAGTGTACTTTTGAGTTTCAAATATTCTTGAGAAATCTGTGTTGGAGAAAGAAGAGGAGGAGCCTTGCAGAACCAGCAGTGTGACATGAGAAAGGAGTCCCAGAACGAAGGAGGAACCGGGAAGCCCAGGAGTCACCATGATGGCCACGAACATTGGCTGAGCCGTGGAGGCGGGCACAACCTAACGCTCTGAGCACCAGTGGTCAGTCGTGCTCCAGGTCCAGCCTGCAAGAGGCTCCCAGTCTAGGAGGAGTTTCCTGGACTCCAGAGACCCGAAGTTCTGAAAGGCCAATCAGAACCTGAGTCCTGACGAGGCTTGAATGGGCATTGGCTTCAAGGAGATTCAGCGTTTGCTTCTCTACAAAGACAAAAACGCGGGTGCTGCCTGCTTAGCTTGCCCATCTTCCAACACTCCCAGGCAGATGGGGCGGTTTCGTTCCATGCCCAGACCGCCCAGAGCCACATCTGATCTACTCAGGCCCCCTCCATCCCTGTGGTGGTATTCCCAGAAGCTTAGAGGCAAGGCTGGGGTGAGTCAATATGGCCATATGCATCCTTCTTGCATCTTCAAAGGACAAGGGGAAGGCTGAAACCATGTCTAGGTTTTGGAATTTGGAATCTCTAACGACCCTGACCCTCACAAAGGAGATAAAAATGCTCAGTGGAGCCCAGAAATAAGATTTAACGCCATTGTATTTATTAGGTTCTGAAACAATACACATTCACATCCTTTTGAATACAGTACATTTGGCACAATAATGTTTACAATGAAATAACACTAATGAATGGCAAGAGATTAAAATTACATCCAGAAAGGAAAAAAAAAATGTACAAATAAAGCATCACAATACAAAAAAAACCCCTAAAATTGAATACATTTTATATTTAGCCAGAATTATTTTGCACATAATTTAAAAAGAGGTAATTTTTTAGCTTTTTCTTTTTTTTAAAGCAAGAATGCATTTTTTTTCACCTTTGGAGGAAAAAAATGATGTTTCCACTTCACGAAGTCCATAATGAGAGAACACAGGAGAATAGCTATCCTTCATGTATTTTTTTGGCTTTTTTTTTTTTTTTTTTTGCACTCAAGAGCTGGATAGATTAGAAAGAAATGTAACCGTGTGTCCGCTTCCTAACCCTTGTGAAAACTGAAAGGAGACAAAGAATGTTCAAGGAACACACAAGCTTTTTTTCTATAGACGACGTGGGATTTGAACCTGCCCGTGTGAGAACTTGGTCAGCTCCAGCCCCAAGCAGGGGGCGTCCCAGCCAGCCCAGCTCTGGTGCTGAAAGGGGGCATCTCTGGGCCAGACACCCCACGAATGACTGCCTGGAGCTGCCGGGTGGAATGTATTGTTTGACCTTCCAGCAAAAATGCCAGTTGTCCTGTGGGAAGGGCCCAAGCCCTTCTGAGAAGGGAACACCACCGAGGCCTTGGTGCAGGCCATTTGGCATTGCAGGTAGAGCTTGCTTGGTCGTTCCAAGTTCATCGTGGTGATGGAAGCAGAGGAAAAACAGAGCAGTAGTGATGCATGAGTATATGATGGGCGGTCTTGTCATGTCTTCTTTTTAAAAAATGAGATGATGCCACCATGAAGATGCTTCTGTGCTTGTACTCAACTCCAGAAGAGTCTCTCCCCAGAATGTCAAGTTACCGAAGATAAATTAAGTTAATCTACTGTTCTTCATCACTTCACTGGTACGCCAAACACACAAATTGATATAGTATAATATTTGAAATTATCGTAAGAACAGATAATAATTACACCTGAGTTTTTAAAAAAAATAAAAACAAGAGAGAACTGAAGGTCGTCATTAGTAACAAAGGCTGTGACCGGCCAGCTGCAAATATGGACACCAACTTCCTAGGGGCTCGAGCTAGTCACTGTCCCAGCTTTGAAACCACCATCAAAAACATCCCTTTCCCTTCCCCATCTCTATCAGGGCATAATAGAGCACAGGAGAACTATTTGTGAGACTTAATATAGCTTAATACATGTTTACATCTTTTGAAATAAACCAAAATGAAATAAACAATACAAAGGACTCCTCCCCGCCCTCAAGAAAGAAAGAAACACACCTTATCTCTCGGTAACTTGAACCAATATGCTTACAGAGTATTGCACCTGGACATTATTATAATTATTCTTTCATAGACTAAAGTTTTATAATATGCCTGAACATGCAGCAGTTGATACCTCTAAATTCACTGAATTAATTCCACAGGCTTGCAGCAAACACTATATACAAAAATCTCAAATGTACAAAAGGCAAAAAGCTTCATTAGTGCCACTCTGCCACTCACAAGTATATATATTTAGGGGCGGCTGGGAAATCCACGTGCAACAGCTGGAATGGATTCCATTCCCTGCTAAATCAGTTCGGTAAAATAGATAATCAAATGACCTCCAGGAAACATATACACACAGCCACAGAGAACTCTTGGAAATCGAAGAAAGTAACACTGTTAGCAATATCTACAGGAGGTAACATCACATCCATGAGATCGTGTCCGCATGAGTTGCCCTGGCATGGCACACAGTAGCACAACTCCAAGTACATCCGGCCACGTTGTCAGTTTTCACACAAGTCGCTCGTCCGTCTCTGGATACCCTCCACATAACCCCCATTTAGCCTCACTCTGCTTGTCTCAAGAGCGGAGATTTCATATTTCACTTCACACGTGTAACGTCTAAAGACCACGACACAGTAGTACTACCATTTTCGCAGAAGTGTGCAAAAGGAACACGCCGTTGCAGGAAATAAATAGAGTGTGTGCTGGGAACTTAGAATGAAACCGGAAAGAGAATTTGGGAGTGAGCTTGACTAGAACCTCAGGGTCTGGGCCATTGCCACGGTGGCCTCTGTGTTCAGCCAGAACTTGAAGAATGAGGAGCGCTCCTTGTTTCCTTCTCCCTCGATCCATCCAGCCCCCATGCGCCACGAAAGCGTGAAGAGCATCAACCTTGGACGGTTGGGTTCTCATTGTATATTAGCCCTTTAATAGCTACCTGCATTAATATTGGAATTTATATCTTTTGGCCAATCAGAAAGCCAACTTGCCAATATGTTTTTCACATGTCAATAGAGTTCAAAAATCAAATTTCTTTTTCTACAAAGAGGGATTTCTTCCACGAGATACATGCTCTCACAATGTTGGCATGCCCCAAAGCTAACACCAAAGCAAGGCGAATGAGCCATTCCAGAGCAAACTGACACAGGGAGCCCACCCGTGCATCTCGCCGGCTGTCTCCTTCACAGCATGCCCTGAGGGCACCCACCCCCAGGCTGGAGAAGCACCCGTCTCTCCTGGACAGAAGGGCAGAGGATGGCAGGCGGGGGTGGGGGGACAGGGGGGGGATGAGAGGTGACAGTTGTCGGGACCCTCTGTCCGACAGCAGAGCCGGGGGTTTCTTGTTTGCTCTTCTTGTTGCTCTTCGAAGGAAAAGAACCGAAGTTGCATCACTGCCCGGAGCCCCCCGAGGAGGGGAGACAGGCTTGCCGACAGACCGAACACTGCCCGCCGACCCCATGCGATTCGAAATGACTGCTGAGACAAGGACCAAGAGTGCCATCTGGTCCCCAGGTAGAAGAGGGAGGAGCCGGCCCGGGATAAGGGAACGCAATAAATAGAGGGTAGACGAGGGACTGGGGCTTTGGAGAACAGGAGAAGCAGTTCAAGGCCTTCGGAGCCTCCAGAAATCGGACTCTTCTCGGCACCCCTTCCTGCAGCATCACCAAACTCCACCTGGAGCAGCTTCTCAGGGCATCAGGTCTTCACCAAAGTAGGAGAAGCCTTTGAATTCCTCCTGGTTGATCTGCTTCACAATTGCTTCGTCCACGAGCGTGAGTACTGGCTCTTCCCGGGTAAAGTCTTGGTCAAAGTTATTGACGTCTCTTTTGGTTTTCTGTGAGAAGAAAAGAGAAAGCACTGACTCCAGGCTGACCTTCCTCCCCGGGGCCCCCCATGGGGACTGGGCATCACACTGACCAGCCTCTCACCAAAACAGGCTGCTGGCTACTGAGAGCGGACCCAGGGCTGCTCCGATGGTGTCACGATGGATGGCCCCAGGACCAGGAGGTGGCAGAGGACTTGGAGAGGAAGAATGAGTCCAGGTGAGAGGGGATGATGGAAAAGCAGGGAAGTGGGATTCCCCCAGGCTGTCGTGGGGGGTGGGGGGTGTGTGTCTGGGAGAGTGGGAGGCAGACTTCTCATCTCACACTGCCCCTCCTAGTCTAACCCTCTGTCTCCACTGAGCACCCCAACCCTGTGACCCAGGGGACACACTCAAATCTCCTTCCCCCATCGAGACCTCCATCCCTGTGACCCAGGGGACACACTCCAATCTCCTTCCCACAGAGTCCCCAGCGGTCTTTCTTCTCTAGAGGTAGACCTGCCTAACCTTGCCAAGTCTGCTCCATAGCACATCCTCTAAGTAGGAGGATGAGTGGGGGCCGAGGGGACCATCTCCTGGGAAGCCTGCCTCCATCCCTACCTGCACCCACTCAGAACCCTATTTTGCGCTCCTACATCATTTCTATGATTATTTGCAATGAGTTTTGTGTGTTTGTCTTGACCGAGAGCTCCTTAAAGGCAGGGGCCTTGTCTTCTTCAGCCTTGGGTTCCCTACAGGAAGCATCTACTGAGTGAATGAACATGGGAAAAAACCCACCAATGACTCCCCAGCTCAGAAGGACCCATACCTGGTTGGGAGGCTCATGTTCCCAAAGTAGGGCTTATGGTCTATGGGGGGGGGGCGCGTGGTTGTGGAGGGCAGCAATCAAACCAGGATTTCCTGGTTTGGGGAGAAAATCTGGAAGTGTAAATCATACTCGCTGCCTTTTGGGACTTCTGGTTAATTTGGGAGCCAGTATTCCCTTCTCAAACACACACTGCAAGAGTTGGAACAACCTCCATGGAGAAGTCGGGACTTGGCTGGGGCTGGAAGAATGAGTTACAGTCATGTTGGTAGAGACGGAAGATGTCGCCTTGGCGGGGAGAGAGATGGGGCAAAGGTGGGGGTGGGGTAGGAACACGGAAGATGGAGAACAGGACGATGGGTTCACCGAGCCGCCTGGGGTAGAGTCCAGCCTGGGGATGGAGGGAGGGAGGGCGAGTCCAACCGCCGGGGCCTTCAGCACCAGCCCCCCTCCCCTATGGTATACGGCATAATGCCCAGAGGCTTGAAGGAGCTCCTGCTCTACTCCTCCAGGTGCTGATTAACTGGTGTTCCCCAGGATTAGTGACCCGGATGGTGGGACAGATCTTGTGGAAAGATTCACATTATTATTTGTAGGAAGAATAATATTAATATATGCTTTGTTCTGTGGAAACGAAGTGATCTGAAAGATGTTAATAAGTAGTCTGAAAAAAGTGGTTTTGAGACAAAGCTATTTTTGCACCCGGCTCTTGGAGGTTTGCCATGTACACTGGCTGATTAAAGGCTCTGAGACGTCCTAGAGTCAAGAAACTGGGTTCACTGTGTTTAGGACAGCCTTCCTCAAATTTGACGTGAAACTTTTTTTTTTTTTTTTTCCTGAATAGCTTCTCAACACCTCCCTTAGGAGCAGAGTTCTGCAGGACACGGTTTGGGAAGGGCGGCTTTATAGTTTACGGAGCACCTTCCCTTTCGCTTCCTTATTTGGTCCTTGGAACAGGCAGGTATCGTAAGCCTGATTTTACACACGAAGAAAGTGGGGCTCACAGAGATCTGCTGACTCAAGCAGGGTCACCTGACTAGTTAAGAGCAGAGTCAAATCTGGGTCTCTGCATGATGCCACGTGCGTGGAGCGTCTGGAGAGCTGGACAGAAATGGAAAGACAAGGGCAAGGGTTGAAGCCCACCAGGAGACATTTAGGCCAGGCTGCTGGGCTATCACGGAGCCAGAAGGGCTGGCCAGTGGGCAAGCACGGCAGGAGAGGCTGTGGGTCGGGGCAAGAATGGGTGACCTGCGCTGGGTGGGCTTGGCGGGAGAGCGTGTCTGCAGATCACCCCAGGCTGAGATCAGAATCAGGCGGACGGCACGGAGCAGGGATAAGTGAAGCTTTCAGTACCCATCAGGCCTGCTTGGTGGCTTTTCTCTGGGCTTGAGCTGCATGGTTCAGTATGTCCCAGAGACCTTGGAGGGGAGACAGAAGGGAGGCACAGAAAACCCAACGGATGGAAACAGGACCTGCAACTGAGGGACGTGCGTGTTGCCCTTGAGATGGGGAAGCCAAGACGTGGCTCAGTCACCTCTACCAGGAAGGACTGGCTCCTGGGCAGGAGGATGATGTGGTCTCCACCTCTGCGGTGTATACCACAAGAGGGAAGGAAAGGGGGGCCCTGCGTGGACAGGACTTCCAAGAGGAGTACCAAGCTCATCTCCATAGTGACATGGGAGGGTCGGTGCCAGGGGAAAGGGTGTGATGACGCGCCTCCTCTGAACATCTCTGTCCAAGGAAGGATGGATTCACTTGGACTGAGGAAGGGGTTGCCGAGTGTGGGCCTGCTGCGCGTGGTAAAATGAGTCTAGGAGGAGGAACAGGGTGGGGAGGAGTGACTTGGGAAGCACAGAGCATCATCCTAGAAGGTGACCAAGAGATGTCCTCAAGGGGGGGCAGAGGGGTTGGAGAGCAGCAGAAGGGGTCGTAGAAGAAGAGGTGTGTGAAGAGGGGTGAAGAAGAGAGGCAAGGAAGAGGGCGCGAGGAAAACTCATTTTGTAACATGGCCAAGGGTGGGCCGTGCCTGGGTCTCCAGTACCTATGGAAGCGGGGACCCCTCCTTCCCGGCTCCCTCTCACCGGTCACGCACGAGGGGGAGCATGTGTATAGAGAAGCTTGGGAAATCTGGAACTGCTCTGGCATTGGCTCTCCCTGTGTACCTACAGCTTGTGCTTCACCATTCAGTTCTGAGTGGCCATTAGTCATGGAAACTGGTTTTGGTTCCCAAGCTCAGCTGAGTGTGGTGGTGGAGCTAGATTCCACAGGATGTCTGAGCATCATCACCCTCTGACTGAGTACCAGGGATCCAGGGTCAGTCAGCATAGCCAGGGATGTCCTTCCCAGAGGACCTCTAGCTCCATTTCACACTAGTTTGTGGAGCCATCTAGCCCAGCTCTGGGCTTTCCAGGGGTCACAGAATCCTCGGTAGCATGTGAGTGACTGCGCCATTCTTCAAGAGCTCTCGAGAAAAATATACTTGCCTCACCCACCCCCTTATGCAACCTGGCCCAGGCCCTTCCAAGTCCTTGGAAGCATTTTAGGTGCATGTCCGTTACTCAACTCCGATTCAAAAAGCCAACATCCCCACTATGTGCAATGCCTATTAACCTTAGACACTTGAGAAGTTTTCCAAAGCAGGTATCTCTGGGAAACACCATCCCCTATGAATGGCATGGAGACAGCATGCATAGCATCCTCCAATTGGAAGAGGGATTGGGGATTATATCCTTTACTTACTGATTTTATTCTTTGAAAAGCTGCTGCCTTCCTCTCAGCAAGCAAAAGACTCAACTCCAAGGTTCAGACGGGCAAACCCTCAGAGACACTCCCTGTTTACCTAGATCCTTGGTCATCCCGTATGCCTCTCCTAAAATCTAAATGTCAGACTCTTAGCCCACACTGTGGAGCCTAAGAGGTGACCCTGGGACCTCTTCAGACCTTATCTCCTCCATGAAGCCCTTCCCACATCCTTGTCCCTACTCCAACATGGAGTAGGAGAGTGAGCACCCGCTGATTTCTTGTCCTGGGACTGGCCCTTCCTGATTATATGATTCTGTGTGAAGTCACTCTTTGAGACTTAGTCTTTCATCTGTAAAATGGATGTAGTAACAGGAACTCCATAGGTTGCCTTGAGGACTCAGTGAGATGTCAGAAGTTAGGTGCCTAGTGTAGACCCCAAAATATAATGGGCACCCAATAAATGCATCCTCCAAATCTTAGCAACTGTGGGCCATGGGCACATCATGTGCAGCTTAGCTGTTACCCAACACAGTCTGTGTGATCTGCCCACTGACGCCAATGCTTCTTGAAGGGACTGAGCCTTACATTTCTGTCTGCCTCCAAATGCTGAACCAGTGCAGAGCCAGGGTCTGCCTGAACATCTCAGGGCTTTTTCCAGAGACTGAGATTCTTCCAATGGCACCAGACAGCTCTTGGGAAAAGCCCCCGGGTCTCATAGTCCTCTACTTCTAAGACCCTTCAGGGTTTCATCCCCACCTGGTTGCCTACTTCTTCTGGGCCCTGCTGCACCATGAGGTTCTCTGGACTCACTGGCTTCCCTAGACTCCAAGTCTTTGCACAGCTAATCCTCGGCCTGGAACCCCCTCTCCCATTCCCACCTTCTGCCCCCACGTCCTCATCACCCAGCTGAGCTTCTCACCTTGCCCATCCTGACTCAGACGCCCCCCCTTCAAGCAGCCTTCCTGCCCTTCCTGGCCTCTTATGGGGGCCCCATCATCTCTCCTAACTCATCACTGCACGGATCGCATGGATCGTCCTCCTTTCGACTCATCTGTGAGCTTTGGGGACAAGGACTGGGCTGAACTCCTATTCTGTCCCCAGCCTACCGCCTGGCCCAGCAAACAGTGAGTGCTCAACAAGTATCTGCTGAAAAAGGGGTGATTGTACTTCTGTTGCTGCTACTATACCCACAGCCAGTAAAGTGCTCTGGATTCAGGACCCCTGGCAGCTCTGCACCAGAGGGGCTTTTCATTTGGGGGAGCACAGGCAAAGGGGCAAGATGGCCGACGCCTGACTCAGGAGGGGCCTAGAGCGGGGCAGCCCAGAGAAACAGGTAGTTTTGGGCCTAGTTCGTGGGGTTTCCTCTCTGAGCAGTGGTCAGCTCGGGGCCCTGGGGTTCCCTGATGGCTGGAATGAGACAAACACAAACAGGTTCAACCAGGGTTTGGGACCATTCCATCAAGACGGATGGGCTAAGGGGAGTTGATGTCACTACCCTGTGGCTGCTATTAGAAGAAAAGGACACTCCCCTCCCTGCTAGCACCCCTTCGGAGACAAGGGCTGGGAGTTGAGAGGCCGGGGCCAGCCGTCGGGGAAGGGCACATCTCTGGTATCTGCAGTGAGGCGAGTGAGGCAGCCTATGGAAACAGTTACAGGGTGCTCCAGATCCTTCTGAGAAACTGCATCTGAGAAGCAGAGCTGCTGGGCCTGCCTTCTAACTCACCAGAGGCGGCTGAGGGCTTGGGGATCGGCCTGCTGTGCTAGTGCTTGGGCATTGGCATGGACCTGGGCCGGCGGCCTGATGGCTCGCTTCCTGTCTGGCTGGTGCAATTCTTTCACTTACTGTACAGAAGTCATAAACACGAGCTTTTGGAGGAGCCAGCGATTTTGGCTTCTGTCTTCATCTGATTACAAGGAGATCAACAGATGACTTTGTTCTCAAGCACAGAGAAAGCTCCCTAATCTCACAGGCTGGGGCATGGGGCTGGCTTTCATGTGGCCACTTGGCTGGTCCCTGCCCAGCTCTTTACCTCTGCCTGGCATGACAAGAGCACAGGTAGAGGTCACTGTGATCCCTGAGCACGACCAAAGGGGGGCAGTGGGGGAGGGGCAGGCTAGCTCCACACGGTCTCCAAAGCCAGCTTTTTTTGTCCAGGTCCCATGTCAGGTTCCAACTCCCTCTGACAGCAGCCTCACCCAATCTCAGCCCCTCTCAGCTCCCACGGCACTTCCTGGGTCACGCACGTGGCCCCTTCTAATATGTCCTGTGTGTCACAGTCTCCTCTCAGGTCGCGGAAGGTACCGACTGCCCAACGGCAGAACGTAACATCCATGGGCTTGAACGAGTTTCATTCACCGTACCAGTCAAACCCCAAATTCCTCCTAGCTTTGAAATGTCAATAGTCTTATCTAAGCTCCACTTTGCTCTTTTAAATACTTAAAAAGGAAAAGCAAGAATTTAAATAATTAGAATGCTTGCTCACTATCAATGAACCAAATCTTTGCATACACACATGTATTCATTATACCATACATTCTAAATAACAGAGTACACGTGTCTATGTTTTATATACACATGCCTACATGTGAAGTTAAATGAAATAAAGAATGTGTAACTGCATAGTGTCTTGCCTGGCAAAAATGAAGGTTGGAACAGAATTTCAAGTTAACGATCATTTACCCAGAAATTTCTCCAAACATAATCCTCCAACCTTTTCTCTCCCTTTTAAATTTGTTAATTGAGTACAAGTCACACTTTCGGATATTCTTTATAGAAATCAGGGCAAGATGTACAGAGCTCATCTGGCACTGGCCTGCCCATGGACCTTTTCTAGCACCTACCCTGCTCTGAGCCGTCAGTGGTTCCCTACCTTTTTAGAATCCACCTCCTCCTTAGCATGTAGCGGCCACAGCGGACCTCTCAATTCCTGACTCTGGTCTGAGCAATGCCAAGTGCTGTGGTATGACCTTCCACTTGGTGGGAACCCTCAAGTTAAACTGATGTCTAAGATAGTATCGATGTATTATCATTTCTCAAGTAGTTGTGATGAATCATTGGTGCTCTTAGTGTTCTCGATCCAACGTAACCCTATTATGGTTGAACGGTGTCTCCCCAAAAAGACATGTTGAATTCCTGACCTCTAGTACCCCAGAATGGGACGTTATTTGGACATAAGGTCTGTGCAGATGTCATCAAACTGAGATGAGGTCATGAGGGCGGGCCCCGGCCCAATGTGATTGGTGTCCTTATACGAAGGGCAAGTTTGACCACAGAGACGACTTGCACAGAGGGAACCCCAGTGCTGAGACACAGGGGGAATGCCACCCCAAAAATGGAGATGCTGCCACAAGCCAAGGAACGTCTGGAGCCACCAGAAGCTGATGGGGGTAAGGAAGGACTCCCCCCGCCCAAAATCCCCTTGGTTATGGAGGGAGCATGGCCCTGCTGACAGCTTGATTAAAGACTTCTCATATCCAGGACTATGAGACAATAGGTTTCTGTTCTAAGGCACCCAGGTGGTACTTTGTCAAGGCAGGCCTTGGAAACGAATACAAATGTCAACCTTCTGAAGTTGATTTTTTGAATCCAAATGTAATCCTTTACACTTAACTTTGATTTCTTCTTATTTTGGTACTTATTTCTGGCTTGTCGAGAAATCTCCATAAATAACGATTCTGTAATTTACTTCTCTGATCTCAGTCTGTGGCCAAGAAAGGAGGGATGATAAATATACCTCACTTGCGGAGGGTTCTAGGAGAGCATGTAAGTCAAGCTCATGTAAACTCTGAAGTACTATGGGAATATAACATTAATTCTATCATCCATCTTCTCTGCTCTATCCTTTGGCTCTGTGTCATCCTAAAACATGACTGGCATGCCCCCCATTACTCCATTAACACACGTATGAAAATGCTGTGTGAGGCAGGCTCAGGCTCTGAGCCCTCTGACCTGCCCCTACAGAGCCCTCTTGCAAAGCTGACAGGTCCGCCAGCACACTGGGGGGGAGGGGGGGCATTGTTGTTAAATCCACTGTGAACTGACCAGCCATGGTCCCTTTTTCCGTCTTGTTCAAGAGGATGATATCGGAGACTTCCAATTGCTTTGCTGGAACAAGGACACATAATGCCTGCCTCATTTCTCTGGTCTACTGGTCTAGAAATGAAGTTAATTGGCTCCAAGTGATTACCATTTGCCCCTCAAGTGTCCACAAGCTATTTTCTTAGAGAAACTTCTAGATCTCGCTCTTATAGCATCTAACTCAAGTATCCCCAATCCACATTTTTTGTATTTTTGCATACAGGGATACTATTTGCCCATCTCCATCAATTGGTATCGCTGCTCTATTCCATCAAATCCAATTTACCAAGTAGTGGGCATAGCGGATTCTTCAGTGACCTGGCATGTAATTCACTTGGGCCTAGAGCGAGGGGCTGCACGCTGGATCGCCAGGAGCTTTGCAGAACAGTGAGGCCGGCCCCACCTCAGAGACTCAATGTCATTGTTCGGGGATCTGGCCCAGGCACGCCTTAGCTCCCCTGGGGATCTCTATGAAATGTGATTCATTAATTCACCTCCCTTGGATTTCAGTTCACTCTTAGTGGTTTTTGCCCTAATCTTTGTATTTCCAAGAGATTTCCCTTTGGGGAAGAGTTAGAGACAAAATAACAGGCTTGCTTTTTGTCACTGGTTAACACAGTAGTTCTCCATCCCGCCTACGCATCAAAAACAAAACTTGTGCACTGCTGGTGGGAATGCACACGGGTGCAGCCACTGTGGAGAACCACTGTGGAGGCTCCTCAAGAAGAGAACTAACCTACGATCCGGCGATCGTACTACTAGGCTTTTACTCAAAGAATACAAACACACTAATTCAAAGGGATACATGCACCCCGATGTTTACAGCAGCATTATCTACAATATCCAAGATATGGAAGCAGCCCAAGTATCCATCGACTGAGGAATGGATAAAGAAGGGGTGGTGTATATACATGATGGAATATTACCCAGACATAAAAAAAAAAAAAAAAAATGCCACCTTGCCATTTGCAACAATGTGGATGGAGCTACAGAGTATAATGCTAAGCAAAATAAGTCGGTCAGAGAAAGACAACAACCACATAATTTCACTCATATGTGGAATTTCAGAACCAAAACAAACAAAGGGCAAATAGAGAGAGAGAGAGAGAGAGAGAGAGAGAGAGAGACAAACCAAGAAACAGACTCTTAACGATAGAGAACAAACCGATGGTGACCAGAGGGGAAGTGGGTGGGGGGATGGGGGAAATAGGTGGTGGGGATGAAGGAGGGCACGTGCCATGATGAGCCCCGGGTGATTAAAATACCTAAAAAGCAAAAATAAAAACAACCCAAAGTGCAACCACATGGACACTTGGACCTCGCCCCATACCTTATGAATTGGACCCTCCGGGGGTGAGGCTCGGACCTCTGTATTTTTTTAAAGCTTCGTAAGTGATTCCGACAGGCAGCCTGGTTGAGTCCCCCTGTGTAAAGGAGCAGCGGATCCCCTTCTTCCTTCTTTTCCTTAGCAGTTTCAAAAGGCCTTTTTGTGGTTTAAAAGCCTATTTAGGGGCCTGTGGTTGGGTTGTTCTGGATTTGGCTTCCTCTCAAGTTCACGCTACATATTGGCCTTCCTTCTCAATTTCGTGCCCTCCTTTCCTTATTCGATATTAGCCTTTACACATTGGGACGTCCAAGAGCTCACGGGGCACCACACTGGTTTCTCCAGGTGCCATCTCTGAGGGGCAGCATAGCTCAGTGGGTTAGCGCAAGGGCTCTGCAGCCAGTCTGCATTCCACGCCTTCTTCTGTCCAGCTTTGCAGCCTTGGGCAAATCATGCAGTCCCTCTGTGCCTTAGTTTCATCATCTGTGAAATGGGGATGCTAGTCGCCCTCCCCATATATTTGTTATAAGGACCACTTGAAATAATACATTTAAGTGGTGAGAATAGTACATGACATAAAGCACAAGTAAATTATTAGCATTCCTTCCTCAACAAGATTTATCACAAGTGTATGTTTAGAACAAACAGCATTGTCTTTGGGATGGTCCTTGAAAGAGAGTTCCACTTGATCTCAGTTCACAGAATAGTCACTGTTTCCCCGGGGCACCCTGGGTGTTTTCTTGTCCCACGCGCATGAAGTCTAGAACCAACAGTCTGCTCGTAAAAGCTAAGAGCCAAATGTGTGACACGACACCCACCAAAGAACATTCCTGATACTGGGGCTTGGTTTTTTTTTTTTTTGCCTTCCTGCCCCTGTTTTTCTTTCCTATTTTCATGGATATTATATTTAGAGCATGTACTTTATATATTCTGATGGGCCATCTTTAAACTTTCCAGAATAAAGCAAGATAAAAAAAAACAAAAACAAAAAGAAGATACATTTTACGTTTAGTACTGCTGGTTGTGACGTCATAGCTCCTCTGTAATGAGCACGGTGTGCGTGCTTGCGCGCAGGGGGAGCCTGGGGAGCTGCGAAAGAATGGGGCGCAGCGGGCATCACACGCCTCACCTGTGATGCTGCCTTCAGGAACAAGACCCAGGGTTTCCAGGTCTTCTGAATGCCCAAGAAATGCTCCAGATGCATTTTCACGTTAGATCTAATTTTTTAAATGTTGCCAACTAATTCAATTAAAAAAAAAAAAAATGGTAGCCTGGCTGGAAGGGTCACACAATCTCCAGTTTGTGACTTCTACTCTAGTAAAGTTACTTCCATCTTTTAGGGGAAGAGAAAATCAAGACTCATTTGCTTTTTAAGCACAAATGATTCACTTCATGGCATTTAAAAACGGGGAGCCACTTGGTTCCTGGCCATTCACTGGTCCAAAGGAGAGGGTTATGGGAGCATGGTGGTCTCTGTTGCCGGCGTGCAGAGCTCAGGAGCCACCCAAGCCTCAGGTGGTGGCCTCAAACGTCTCCTCCCCAAAATCTGGTCAACTGCCTTTTGTCTAAACCACTTCTGAGGGAAAGCTGCTTTACTCCTGAGGCGGTCTGTACAAATACATTTTTTAAAAAGGACCAACTCCCTCAGAGTACCGGGCATTCCGAATGAAGCACCACAACTGAGTTCTGTCAAATCAGCTGTTGGATGAAATTCAACGATTTCCACTCTCTCCTTGTCCCCCCGTTATTGTTTGCTAGACTATAAAAAATACACATTTTTACAAATTCCATTTGAAGGGTTACTTTGGAAACACTTATTAGCTAATACCAACCTCCTCCCTCACACCCAGCAAATACTTCAGTGCTCCAAGGAGTTCGGCCAGCTACAATGTGTTTATGAATTAGTGGTCTATAAGGGGCCTACAGATCTGGCCCTCTGGAGGTCCATTACAGGGAAGGGCGGGTATCCCCACTATAAAGAAGTTGTTACCAAGCTTTGTACACTTGCTACAATGCTTTCTAAACAAAACTTCACAGCAACTATCTGAAAGTTGGGTTCAGCTGGAAGGCAGTGCCAACAAGAAACCCACAGAACTTTGAAAGGAGAACCCAAGACACAACTCCCTGGCGTCCTCTGCTTAACACGGTCAAGTGGGGGAACTTGTCACGGTGGTTTTCAAAGTTGCTCTACCTTTAAATTTTACAACTCAATTATTATTTTTTTAAATTAAAATTCAATTAATTAACATATAATGTATTATTGGTTTCAGAGGTAGAGGTCAGTGACTCATTAGTCTTATATAACACCCAGTGCTCAGCTACATCACGTGCCCTCCTTAATGTCCATCATCCAGTTACAGCTCAATTATTTTAAGTGAAGTATTTCAAGCAAGCCTCTTAACCTGGGTTCTTACTCCTAAAGCAGGAGTGGCAAGTTTTTTCCAAAGGGCCAGATAGTAAATATTCAGGTTTTGTGGGCTCTAGGAGTGCTCTACTCTGGTGTTGTGGCTCAAAAGCAACTATAGACAAGGTAGAATTGCACCAATACGTCTGTGTTCCAGGAAAGCTTTATGTATGCACACCAACACTTGAACTTCACATAATGTTCATGTATCACGAAACCTTCTTCTTCAACCATACAAAGAACAATGTAAAAACCATTCTTAGTTCAAGGGCTGCACAGAAAGAGGTAGTGGGCAGGATTTAGCCTGTGGGCCAGTTCGCCAAGCCCTGCATGAGGGAACAGACTTCAGGGCCTCCGTGAACCTCATAAAATACAAGTACAGGCTGTTGTGCCCATGGAAACATTTTCCTTGAGAGAGTTTACTGTATCGGATTCTTGAAGGACTGGGGTTCTTGATTGCTAAGAACCACAGATTTGAAAGTTTCCCATTGTACAAAGCCTGGATCTCTCCAAGGCATGATAACTCTGGGGAATCCACATAGAGGAGGAAGCCCTGAGAAGCATGCTCCGGACCTGGAATGTTCCCTTTGGCTTAAGTCTCTTGGACCGTGGAGGTCCCCAGTATGGACGACCCCAGTGGCGTATTCAGTGCTAGGCAGGAAGGCTGAAGCGACCCTATGAAAATGACCGGGGGAAGTCCCCTGGACTCAGACTATATATCTGAGGCTCTTTCCAGAGGGTTCTTTTAAGACCAGGTGAAGCCATCTTGATCAAAGCTTTAACTCTTCATTCCTTTTAGGGAAGGAGGCATTTCTGTGCAGCTCTGAAGGGTGGGTGCTTCTACCTGCTCAAACCCTCCCAGCCCGCCACCCTCCTGGGCCTGCCAAGGTCCAGACGTATGCACACCTTCGGCTGTGACTGACTCGAAAATTTGGTCACAAATGCATAATGTATACATTTCAGCCAAGAGTCATTTTGAGCCACGTGGTTAGGGATAAGTCCTCATCGTCGGTGCGGGGGGCACATGGGCGCTGGAGGACATTCGGTGTGGAGTTTATAAATGGCCTGGAGGTGCCTCTAAGTGCCCTGTGAATCTTGGCTCCCCGGTAAGGCGGGCAGCATCGCCTACCACTAGCAGTCCCTGGCTCAGGACTGGGACTTGCCAGCTTCCGGTTAATTACACGGATCCTGCAGAGTCCTCAGAGGATGGCAAGGCGCAATAGTTTTGCTCAGAAGGTGAGCCTGCCAACCTCTCAGATCAGAAATCAGAGTAAAGGAGGGTCCGTTTCCCCCTCAAATGCTGTAAAGGACTTCTGAAACCATTCCTGAGGCCACAAGGCCTCCATGCTGCTACTAAAGAGAGGGTCAGTGGGGGAAAGAAATACCCCTTCCTGGGGAACCATCCTCAACCTAGGCTGGTCCCCCTCATACACCTGGGCTGCCCTGTGCCTCCTTCCTGGGACTCCTCGGAACTAGGGCTAACTAGTCACCCACTGGCATCTGTCTTGTATTCGCAGTGTTCGCCCAGTGCTGGGCACACCTGTTTCTGCATGTGCAAATGTCATAAAGCTCATGGATGGAGCCTTTTCCAGGTGCTGGGTACTGCACTAAGTGCTTCACCCACCCGATTCATTCCCGCTCACCCCCCCACTCTAGGGGGGAAGTGGGCTCTGCCACGGCCCCCACCAGAGAGATCGTGTAACAGCTTGACCAAGGCACAGCCAAGGACTGAATTCAGGTGTTCTGGCCTCAAGGCCCATGTCCTGACATGGGCCATCCTGCCTCCTGCTGAGAGGCATCAGTGTGTTTGTGCAAGAGCCCGGCACAGGCACCCAGTTCAGCGGCTTCCACCAATAGTCTTGTTGCTGTGTTACAAACCAACCAACCAACCAACCAACCAACCAACCAACCAACCAACCAACACCTGCATTCTTCCCTATATCCCTCACAGTCCATGAGATCACCAACCCTGCTATACTTTTTGGGGTCACTCCTTAGACATTAGGAGTGAAGAGGGGCAGAACCCTTCAAAATGTTTTAGTATGCCCAACAGTAGGAATACATTTTGTATATGACCCAGAGTGCTTCCCCTTGTCCCACCAGCCCCAGGAAAGGTTCAGCAAGCTGTACTTTACCCGCATTGCACTCTGTGCTCCAGCCTGATCTTCTCCTTCTTCTGTTCTGTTCTATTCTGACCTGGCCTGACCCCACCCTACCCTAACCTATTCTTCATTAATTTTTTTTTTCTTCACCTGACTCATTAAATGGATTTTTACAACCCACTGCTGGGGAGATCCTGAAGTAGGGTCACGGGGCGCCCAGTAGGGGTGTGAGGGACTGACAACACACAGAAGGCCCAGCGTGGATATCCAGGAATAAACAGCCTGAGGAGGAGACAGCACCCTGCGAGCCGTGGCTCGCCTGAGGCCTGAGCGCCCGAGCTGGGCTCTGCAGCGAGCTGGCCCCATGCGGCGGGACGTGCAGCAGCAGGACCCATGCCTCCAGCGGAAAGTGGGCAGGCCCACGGCGGCAAAGCTGGCCCCACTCTGCCTCTCACCGTGGGGCCCTTTTGCACGTAGCATCTACTTCTCAAAGCCGGGTCATCGTTGACAGCCGTTGGGTTTAGTTAATTCTAGGGATACCTTTTTGGTGCCCAAAGAAGCTTTTCTACCTGGTCCTGGCATAAGCCCTGTTCTTCCACTCATCTATTCCACCCCCCCCCCAACTTATGAAAATGTTCTAGATAGAAATCAGTTCTCTTGGCCGGGATTTATTATTGCTCTGCCTGCTGGCTTTGAAACGGGAACTGTAAACACTCTAATATATGCCTCTCAAGTCAAGATGAGGTCACCCACCTCTCTTAGCATTCAACAATTTCAGGTTTCTTAATGCAGGATCTTATCACCCCAAATTCCCGGGCATGAACTGGAATAGCTCTTGGGCCATAAAAGGTGAGAAGAGAATTTGGAGATGGAGCTAAGAGAGAAATATTCTCTGGAAAAACACTGTAGATCGACAGAATTCATTCATTCATTCACCCCATGCATATATATTGAGTACCTCCTATGTGCCAGGAGTTATGCTGAGGATACAGCTGTGCATGGAACAGATATAAATCCCTTCCCTAACAAATTAACCGGAGGTGGCTCATTGTCGGTACTGGGTGATGGACACATAGGGATTCTCTCTACTTCTGTACGTGTCTGAAATTTTCCATGGTAAAAAGTTAAAAATACAATTCTCAAATCTCTAACACATGATACTGAGTGAGAGAAGTCAGACACAAAAGAGCCCATACTACATGGCTCTCTCTCTCTCTCTCTCTCTCTCTCTCTCTATATATATATATATACATATGAAACTCTAGAAAAGACAAATCTACTCTCTGGTGACAGAAAGCAGATCAGGGACTGCCTGGGGCAAAGGGCACCTGGGAACTGTTCGGGCTAGTGATGTTCTATATATTCACTGTGCTGGTGGTAACACGGGTGCACGCATTTGTGAAAACACATCAAAATGCACGCTTTACATGGGCAGATTTTATTCTATGTAAATTTTATTATAATAAAGTTGATTTCAAAGAACCTCTAAGTCCTGCCCTCATGGGGATAGAAGACATTTTAGGGATTACCTAAGTCCCTCATGTTACCAGAAGGGAGCAAAGACATTCAGTGACTTGCTCCGAGTCTCACAGATACAAACAACAGGGGCCAGCACCTGTCCAGCATTTTCCTCTTAGCTCATTGCCTCTGGTACACGGTGAGGGCGCAATTCTGGAATCTCACATTTCAAGCGGACTGTATTCTGAATCATTTACTGGAACACCCACATCCCAGGTGCCCAGGCCCTATAGCCTGAATCTGCCCTGCCTCCCCAGGAGGACCACCAGTTCTGTGGCTTCCAAACACCGGCTGCGATGCCAGGAGGAGAGGAGGAGGAGTCTGGCCAAAGCCCCAAGTCAAGGTCTGCTTTATTTCCCCGAGTCATTACAGATGATAAGCCCCGCCACAGGCTTATCTTCCCATCTCTCTACTTCAGGCAAGTATCGTAACTCACTGCCCTGGCCATTCTCGACCTTCTTCCACACCTAGCAGGGCTCACACACCTGAAATACTCCACTGACATTCAAGCTCTGCATTCCAAGAAACCCCCTTTGGGGGTGGAGTGGGTCCCAGAAGGAAGAAGCCAGGGTCGGAGTGCTGAAGGCCTCCTCACTCTGAAAAGACTGAGGTAGATTGTGGAACCACAATGATGTGCCATGTACCCAGTGTATGTCTGTCAAATCCCAGAATCCTAGAATAACGTTTGCATGTCAAGTTTAGGCCAAGTTCAATTCCATTACCTTCCTGTCCCCCCCAACCCCAACCGCCACAAACAGTGGGGGGTAAACAGGGCACCAATCCCCCTGAGGCAGAGCTCTTTCCTAAGAGCTTCTTTTCTCCAGGAGAGCCAGCTGGGCCCCTGGGGATTCAAGGTCCTGGCCTTGGAGGCTGGTGTGGGTGAGGACACTGTCAGCATGCATGGTTTCCCTTGGTGCCTGTACCCTTCAAAGAGCAAATTCTAACTGGAGGCCTGGAGGCCTGGAGGCCCTCCACCGGGGAGGTTTGAGTTTCCTTCCGCTTTTACTTCGATGCCCAGTCTCCAGCCTCTGACCACTGGCCCTCCACTCCAGGCTGCCAGATGCCCCGTAACCCTCCTCTGAAAGAGAGGGGCAGGAGCGCACTGCCTTCTACGAGACCGCAGGTGGGAAGGGGCTCGCGCGGCCCACAGAGGCCCTACTCGCCGGCCCGTCTGCGGAGGCCTCTCTTCTGCACACCACCTCTCTTCCCTGTCCTCTAACCTCAAGAGGCAAACCCCAAAACTCCCTCCCCAAGTCCTGGATTTGACACTATGCTGGTCTTCCCCTAAGGACCTCATATTAGAGTCTCCTATTGCCCGAACTCCTCAAACGGTAACATGAAGGGGATGGTAGGGGATTCTTTCCTTCCTATGTCAACCAACCTTCCCCTTTGCAGCTTCCCAGAGGGCACGAAGTACATGCTTGATAAATTCCTGCTGAAAATCGCCGATTTGAAGCTAGCCTTCCCCCACCCCCTGTTCCCATCCCTTCCCCGGTGGTAGCTGTCTCTCCCTAATGCTTTCTGGCGTTCTCTGCCAAGATCCAGCTCCTCTGGAGAACCTTCCCCCCTTCAGTCACACATAGCCCTGTAGGTCCCACGCTCCCTGGTAGGTTGTGTGTTTCCTCCCGTGCCAGTGGAGCGGGAGGAAATTAAATTCAATATATGCTAGTGTGATGAACCCACGAAGGCACATCCTGACCTAACAGCTGTGAGGTCATAAAAAAAACTTGGGAACTTATAGGCATGCCCAGCCCAGCCCAGGGCTCCAATTCTTCCCCTGGGGTGATGGGTGGGGGCACCAATGTGATGTGTAGGTCAAGCCATAGGAATGCTCCTGCAGACACAGTTCTCAGACCGAGAGATCCCTCGTGCAGAGTCAAAGACACCCTGCCGAGGCTGTTTAGCTTAGAAATCCTTGGGAGCCTGCCGTGCTCACAGGGCCATGGCCACGGGGTCTCAGGGTCCCGACAGACTGCCACGGTTTTAGGGCTGGGCGGCACGGCTGTGCTCAGCAACAAGCCCAACGGGAAAGAAGGCAGGAGAAGTAAGGCGCTGGCCAGCTCACACAGTGAAAGGGGGCCAGATCCTGGGGGGAAACTTGGGGTTCCCCAAAGGGCATTAGAATGGCTAGGGGTGAGTCTCTCGGCTCCCTGTGTGCCACCCCCACCCCCAGCCCATCCCAGATCAGGGGCAGGGCCAGAATTAAACCCCAGAAGTTTCTCGGCCAGGCCTCAGATGCCCCTCTGCCCTGCGATGGCAGCGTCCCTGACCACATGGTGTCATCCCTCACCTGAACCCCTGGCCTCTCCGGGAACCGTGCCAGGTCCAGGTCCAGGTCCAGCCCCCTTGGGACCCCCCGCCAGGTTCTCCACTGCTGTCAGCGTCAGCACTGTCCCAGCACTCGCTACATCCCAAGGACTGCACTGCCTGCCTCACACAATTTGCTTTGCACTCCCCCTTGCCCCTCAGCATAGATGGTATTACTATCCCCACGCTCTGGATCGGCGGCCTAAGGCTCGGAAAGATGAGACGACTCTCCCAAGATCCTGCAGCCCTCATGGGGACCTGGCTACGCTGGATTCCGCAGCCTGGCCTCCACACACTGCACGGCCTCCTGCCTTCCTTAGCTCTTGGTTCCTCATCTTGGGATGAGAGGGAGAAGGAGGGGCTTTATCAGGCTGGGTGGCGGGGGCGGGGGGGGGGGAGGTTGGTGGTGGCGGCGAGTGTGAATGGAGAGAGGAACTAAAACTCCTGGAGAGCCAAAGCTTTGTCTAATCCTGTGAATAATTTTATGAGTGGCTATTTTTAATCCCCACGTTACGGATAAGGAGGTGGGTGGGGCTCAAGGAGGCTAGAGGTCTGGGGGAAGTGAATTCCCGGGCTTACATGGCTATCCTGTGACAGCATTTTTATTCCAACGCAAGCCTCCCTGTGCTCAGAGCCGGCACCGGTCCACTGTGCCATGTCACTACCTGGGCCAACAGCCAGAAACAGGTTCCTGGACATTTCCCATGCCCTCCGGGCCCAGAGCAGTGTCCTGGCTCTTTGTGGGACCTTGCAACCTCTTGGAGGCTCAGGGCTCTCACTCTGGCACGGACACAGTCCAGGGGGCTGTCCTAACTGACGTCTGTAGGAACTGGCCGGGCCCTGTTCCTGCTCTGCCAGGTGGAGGAGGAGAACAGCCTTTAACAGTCTTCATGGTGCACACTATCAGGTGGTCCTCGCGCAGGGGCGCTAGCTTTAGGGCAGGGCTCCTCCCTCAGGCTGCGATGTCAGTGAGGTTGTGAGGGTCTCAAGCCCACTTCCCAGTTTTCTCTCAGCACAGCCCGCTCATGCAGGAGCATGCAGGAAGGGCCTCCCTTGAGGGTCCCGCCATGCAGTGTGGATGGCTGGATGGAAACGGATCATGAGGTTGGAAGGGCCTCCATGTCAGCGGGCCTGAGGGCTCACCTACCTGGACAGACTCCCCATTCTGGAGGCCTTACCTTAAAGAGGGGCATTCACACTGAAGCAAACTTGAAAAGAGAGAACATGTACACAAAGAGAAGTTTACTTGGCCGGCATTTCCCTCATTGCCCTTGGCTTTCACTGAGGAGAGCTAGGTTTCTGGGGAGGCGGAGCTCTCCCCCCTCTGCTGGTTTCCCCTGATTCCAGCACCGGAGCCCTGGCAGCCATCGTCTCAGAGCCCAATGCTTTTTGGGCAAAGGAGGGACACACGGGAGAGAAGCCCGGAGCAGGAAAGTGCCTCCAAGCCCCGCATGGTCAAAGATGGGGCTGTCCGAGCACACCAAACACATCACTTCTGCCCGCTACGGCCCCCAGAGGAAGCGAGCCCACCAGGAACGCAAAAGCGGACTGTGCTACATTTACGGGCTCCTGGGTGATGCCGCCACCTCGGAACAGAATCCCCAGTGGGACGGGCAAACGGATTCTACGCTGGGAGATTTTCCCCAGCGTCAGAGGCCTGGGCTCCTGCCTCACTGGCTTCTCGGTTCCCCCACCCGCCCGCCTGCTGCCAGGGGGGAGGGGGGGCCTGCCGCCCGCCCTGTGCACCCCTGCTCTGACGCAGGCCACCTCCAGAGATGCAGGTGAGTACACGATGGCACAAAGTCTTTGGTCTGGCGTCGATGGCACATCGCTTGTGCAAAGTTGGAATCCGTGGGTGGCGAGGGGGCCGACAGGAGGAATATGAAAGGGAAAGGGAGGGAGGGCCAGTGTACAAGAATGCTGGTTGGATGAATGAGAGGAAATCTCCCCACTGGAGCAGGACCACTGCAAGATGTCCTGCGGTGGGGGTGAGTGCAAAGGGGACGTAAACACGAAGGCGGGCCACCCCGTTGGACTGACAGCTGGTGAGGCAGGGCAGGGGTTAGTCCGGGAGGCTCAGGCGCCAGGGAGCAGAAATCTCAGCCTAGCAAACATCTCAAGAAGGCAAAGGCCTGGAGGGGAGAGCAGCCACTCAGGGTACGCCAGGGAACTGGACCAGAGGCCAGAGGCCAGCTACAAATCTGGACAATCTCGCTGGTGAGATCTTCAGAGGGGCGAGGCTTCCTACAGAGAGGATGGAAACCAGGCCCGGGAACTTGCCGTATCGTCAACCCCTGTAGGGGTGATCGAGGCACCCCAGGCTTCAGCTGAGACAGCCTGGGCAGCGTGCAGGTGGGCTTGCTTTCCCACTGCAGGCTCCGCTGTGGCGGAGCTCCAACCGTGCCGCGGGACTGGGAAGAGTCAGGAGCTCCAGAAACTATAGCACTGTGTCTTGGCTCTTCTGAAGCCTGGACTGGATGGCGTGACTTCGCCCAGCCTCACCTCCAGCACCTCCCATCAGACAAAACCAATTCCCTCCTGAATCAGACAGGCAGGACCCTGCCCAAGGTCCTAAGATTTGGTATGTCCGGCTAATTCAGCGGGGTCGTTGCTCTCCAGCTGTTTTCTTGTGGGGGGGTGGCATCTTGGTGTGATGTCAACAGGACACGGGTAGGGAGCAAATGGAGCGAGCCCAAGACGAAGGAGCCCCAGAGTTCCCTCAGGGCCCCAGGTCTTTGACTGAATGCCCTGGGGGTTTTTGGCACAATGAGACTGGGGGCGGCGGGGGGGGGTGGTGGTGGTGGTCTGTGCATCTGGTTCCACTGCCTTCTAAAGCACACGCCCCGTGTCTTCTTGAGCCCACCCCCAAATCGCAAGGCCAGTGATGTTGCTCACATACTTGTCCTCTCCTTTCTCAAGGAGTCTGTCCCTAAGATCCAAGAACCTCCCCCTATCCCTGGTGGCTTACAACCCACTCTCTTGTCCACGTCTTCCCAACGCCAGGCTCCAAACCCGCTTTCCTTCCTCCGTCTCTCAAAACCTTTCCTTCCCAGCTCGCGTCAAAAGGCATCTGATGTTCCCTAGAGCTATGGGACACCTTCAGCCCAAGGACAGCCTGTCTTGTGATGGAACCCTTGCCCTGTAAACAGGGGACAACTTCTGGGGGACATACTTTAGCCCCCCATGTCCCTCCAGTGACCTCTCGTGGATGGTACCTGTTCTGTCTGTGGGTACCGGGCCCTGTGTATGAAGTGTAACCATCCCCACTGCTGGTATCCGAGCCATCGGGTACTCGTACCCCAGGGTCAATCCTGAGTTAGTAAGAGGTGGGTGGTGGTTTATAAAAACCTTGTGTGAGTTCCACAGGGGTCCTGTGAGGCTTTCAGTATGTTCTTCACTGTGGCGGGCTTTAATTCAACTTAAAATTCATTTCTGCGGTATACAAGCCCACAGAGGATGTAAGGTGGTACCATCAACATTCTTCAGAAAAGAGCTTTCAACTTAGGGACAGACTTGGGACACCTTTCCCACCTGCTAATGAGATGTAGACTGGTCTTTTCTTTCCCATTTTGATAATTCTCCAGAGAGAAATCTCTAGGATATAAATGCGGTCAGATACTTAAATAACTTGAACACAACTTTAAAGACCTGTAGCTGAGAACTCTGCGAGGATCAACAGTATTCGGCTCGAAATGTGACTAGAAACGTCTCTTGCAAGATGTAAATTTCCCTTCTCATCCTTCCTTCGGATGTTCCAACTCTCTCTTCCAAACAGAATTCACACCAGCCGGATAAATGCCTGACCCCCAACAGTGTCAGGATAACTCTGGAGGGGTCGAGTAGGAACATGCACAGAAGGTGATGTGCGAAGCAAGGATGAAATCAGTCTTTGGGAATGCGGACTCAGGCGGACATCATTCGGAGCTCCTGGACGGCCCCTGTCCTTACTCTTTGCCATCCCCCCGGGGGATGGGCACGCCCCAGGAAGCCTAGAGCCCCTGAGCAAAGCAAGCAAGCAGAGTTCTGCCCTCTGGTTCCAGGCTGGGGGCTTGCAAGAGGCCCGAGGGAGGGAAGCACGGGTCCCCTGTGACTCTGGGTGGAGATGGAGTCCCACCTGGCCCCCAGGTGAGTTTGGCCCCCTCACGCAGGGATGTACTTCTCCTGCTGGGTCCCTGGGCACCCACCCTGGCCCACAGGAGCACCTGCACTGCCAGCTAGTCATTCCTGTCTGTCCCAGCCGGCTGAGGCCTGCCCCCTGCCCACCAATGGATTGGGTCACGGGTTGGCTTTCTGAGTCTCTCTTCTCTCCTTCCCCCCCCCTTCCTCCATGCCTGGCTCCTTCTCCAGCCCGCAGGCCCACAGAAAGCTCACACTAGTTCTTCACGCCTTTCTCTCACTCTGGGGAAGCCAGCTACAGCTCAAAGGGTCACTTCTCTTGGGTTTGCCCTTTTATTGGCTCAGGGTTCAGACACAGCATGGCAGCCTGGTGAGGAATCCCTGGTATCGCTAGGCCTTGGGGAAGGGCTTCTAGAGACAGGAGCTTCGCGGGGCCCCTGAAATCTCAGAGCACTCTCCTCTGCTGGATTTGAGCACTGTTTTGCCATCTGTTTACCCCAAAGAGAGACTCTTGTCCATGAATCCATACTTTAAAACTTCTTTGGGCCTTTTATTGTCAAGATCTTCCCTAATTCCCTGCGGCTTCTCAGCACACCCCAGACCCACTCTCCCCCCTTCACATCCCCCGGGCTTGCCCTGTCCTCTGGCCCCATGCCCCCAGGAGGGGCTGCCCCTCTAGCCCAGCCCGGCCCTCTGCAAGCCCAGCTTTGAGTCGTGTAAGTCATTTTGCAGACCTCCACTGGCTGATTGGTCCCATTGGTCGGGTCTGGATTTGCTACTTAGCCCTACTTCCCACTTTGCTTTGGGTTAATTACCTTAGACTAAACCCACGCTAACACTGGACCCTCAGATCTGAGTCTTTAGTTTTCCCCTCCTTCTCCACCTGACCTCTGGTTTCTTACTTCGCCTCACTTTTTCCAGGACACGGTTAAACTTGTCCTTGAAGACTACTCACAGAGACCCTCCAGGTGAAGGGGTGGGGGCAGCCTTTGAGCAGGCCGGCATGTGCAGTGCACCCTGCCCAGAGCCGCAGCAGGCCCCAGAGCCAAGGGGGAGATAGGCGGGCAGGGGCAGAGGTGATGTTACCAAAGAGAGAAGGTGAACCTAAATCTAGCCTGTGCCAAGCTGTGTGCCAGCCAGCAAAACTCATCAAAACCGAAGGAGGAAGCAAATGAGGAACGGTGACCCGACCGAGCATCCAGGGCCAGTCAACCTTCCACGTTCTAATCTGGCCGAGGCGTGCACCACGCCTTCAGCTGAGAGTTGCCTCCTCCTTGGGATATTTCTGAGAATCCCAGCACTATCTGTAATCGCTCCCCAGAAAACCTCCTGGAATAGAATGGAATTCCTCATGGGTGATTCACAAAGCACAGGAGGGTCTTTCCTGTACTTGGAAATGAGGGAGGACTGCCTGACAGAATGCGGGGTGGCTGAGGGTTGACTGGATGACTTTGGGTTTTTTCCCGCCCAGGACCCCAGCCCCACCGCTCTGGGGCTCCTGCCCTGTAATTTCCTCACGTTACATATTCCCTGTGCTCCCAGTGGACTAGCCCAGCTGGCGCCCCAATTTTCAGTCTGGATGATTGCCTCATCGGGCGACACGCCAACAGACTTAAGATACGCCCCCTGCACAGGCATGCACACACACTCTAAGGACGGCACTGCCTCCAGCAGGAGGTCACGGCCAGCACATGGCCTCTGCCCTCTGATTCCTCTTTCCAGCCGCCGAGCTTCAACAACACTTTACTGCAGCCCCCGGGACAGGCATCACCGCCACGGGCCTGAGAACCTGCATGGAGGTGTGGGCTGGGGCTGGAGAGGGCTCGGCAGGGACAGTGGAGCCGAGCAGGTGTGGGAGCTCTCCACAGACCGCCTCTCACAGGCTCGGCCCCCAGGCTCGGCGCAGCGCGGCCCTCCCCGGGTGTCGGGCCCCGGGCCTTACCTTCACACTCTGCGCTAGGGCCACATCCCGACTCTGACTGTGGCTCTTACTGAGTGGGTTTCTTTTAAGTTGACTCAGTTATTAAGCAGACCCGTTTGTTTATAAAGAAACCGTGTATCTCTACCATATGCAGAATGTAGCATTTGTGAAAGCCATAGATGGATCTCTGTTAAAATTAAAAAGTCTTCTTCTGTGTCCCATGTAAACCACCATCTCGGATGCAGCTCTAGGTTACGTATTTTTGACAGTAAACTCTTAGGGCTTTGGAAGGCTCTTTCGGCGGTGGGCGGGGCTGGGGGGGGGCTACCACCGGCCCTTGTCATTTGGGCTGTGAGAGTGCCCCGGACCACTCTGTCTATGCGTCCAGGCCCGACCCACGGTGTGGAATGAGCTCCGGGCCCTACTTACAATTCGAGGTTTGAAGGGCGGCTTGATCTTCTTCTGCTCCAGGAGCACCCAGTCGATCTCCTTGAAGAACGGGTGCTGCTTAATGGCGTCCTCACCGTTCTGGGCTGCCACACAGCCCAGGCGCTTGTGCGGGTTCTTGGTCATGAACTGTGGGGAGGACGACAGGACAGAATTAGTGACAAAGACCTGGCAGGGACAGGCTTCGAGGGAAAGATGGAAGCCAGCCAGGGCAAGGTCTTCAGCACCCTCTCCCAAGCCTGTTTCCTGCACTTCTGGGGGCTCTGCCCCCCAGGGTCCTCTTTTAATCTTGTCTAGAACTAACTATGTGCCAGCACCATTCTAAACATAGCAAACATTATTAACTCATTTCATCCAAATGCGAGCCTCTCAGGTCTATTATTGTCCCTATTTTATAAGTGAGGTAGTTGAGGCACAGAGAGGTTAATTAACTTGGCCAAGGTCAAACAGCCAACAAGGTACCATGCTGGGAGTAGGACCTTGGGCTGTTACTAACTCCCCGATTCTCCTCAGATTCTCGAGTCTTCTCATCAGGGAGACTAGGGTCTGATAAAGTCACTTACACTGAGGTCCTTGCTGAAGGAAGGAAAGAGGACCAGATATTCATGCTAAGGTAAATTATCAAAGGCACCTCCTGCACGTCTCCTTTTCCTGGCCCCGGGGCCCTCTCACTTTTTTTTTTTGAATTTGAATTTGTAATCTCTAGCATACAATACCCATGTAGATCAACTGATAAAAAAAAAAAAAACAAGAAAAGGAAAAGCTTATGGTTTCTCAATGTTTGTAAAAACCACATTGATATGTTTTATATTTGTTGGCTGACGTCTTGTGAAAAGAACCTCTAGCTTGGGGGCAGCTTCCCGAGACGTAAAAATCTGTATTTTTATCCGTAGCCCTCATATTTCCCCACACACCCAGGTGAGCTTATTCCTATTAAGTGAGTCAGTTCTGATGGCAGCTAATCTGAGTAGATGTGTACCAAATAACCTTGAAAAAAAAATCCACTGATAGGTGGAAATATTTCTGATAGCCACCCAAAATAAAGGCAGGGGTGTGTGTGTGTGTGTGTGTGTGTGTGTGCATTCGTGCTAGAGACAAGAGTTACATTTCACAGGGTGAAGGCTAAGCGTCTGTATTTAAATGAAGGAATTTAAGAGGACAAACCATAATCCAAAGGAAGAACTCTATACTGATACAATTTCAGGCTTCATTAGCAAGGGAGATTTTCTTGGGCAGGGAGCATCTCCTACTGACACTTGCCTGGTGCCCCTGAAGCCAAAGCACATGGACACACAGCTGGGAGAGCCACAGATAAGAGAGTGAAGGGGTGGTGGGCAGATCTGAGGTAGAATGGTACCAACGCACACTTCCTAAACCTAAAAGTCAGCAGAGGCTACCCTGCTTCAACACTCTTGATTCCTACTGCCCGCAGGATACAGTCCATAGACTTTGGCACACAGAAACTTAGTCTGAACCCAGTCTACCTTGGCTGGCCTTTAGTATCCTTTATTCCCCTGGCTGAATGCCCCTGTCCAGTCCCTACGTGCCCTCTAAGAACCAGTCAAAATGCTGCCTCCTCTGTGAAGCCTCCCCAGATTCCCTGCTGTGTAGGTACCTGGGACCTCATGTTTCTTGTTTATTTAAATTATAATTTGCCTAAACTTCTCTTTCCTTGGTGAGCTCTAGGATGTAGGAATCAGTCCTGTCTTCTCAGTACCTGGTTCAGTGCCTGGCTTCTATTGTGCACTCAGAACATTTAAATGGCTCAGCGGGGGGCTGAATGCTGGGCCTCAGAGCACAGTGCTGAGAAAGGAAGGCACTAAGACCAGCACTTACTGTTGCACAGGTTGGGCACTGCATAACTCTATGATGTAAATGATCTTCTCTAGAGTTCTGTGTCACTTGTCACTTTCGTGGTTGTGCAGAGTTCTGCACCACTTTCATGTAGGTAGCAGGCCTCAGAGACACAGCTCAGTGGCCAGAGTCATGGAAAACCTGGCCTGGCCTGAGAATCAAGGGACAATGTGAGGAAGTAAAGCGTTCCAAGGCCAAGGGAGTAAAGACTCTTCCTTACTTCCTTAGCTCTTCCTGCCCTTCCACTTCTGGGAGAGGAAGTATCAGGGCTACTGATAAACATACGGGTTTTAACATCTCAGGAAGCTGCTCCTGAGTCAGAAGCTCTTCTCGCAGGGAAGATGCCTTCTACCAGAGACTTTGCCCTCACCAACCAGCCGACACAGGCATAACCCCTAGCTTCTGAATCTCTGTAGGTCGAAGTTTCTCAACCTCTGTGCTAATGACATTTTGCACTGGATACTTTGTTGTGGGAATTGTCCTGGGCATTGTAGGATGTTTAGCAATGTCCCTGGGCTCCACCCACTAGATGCCAGCAGCAGCCCCCCTCCAAGTTGTGATGGCGAAAGCATTTCCAGACATTGCCAAATATCTCCTGGGGCAGGGGTGGGAGGGCAAAAAATCACACCTTGTTGAGAAACACTGCTCTGGGTCATCCAAAAATGAAAGGGCCTCGCTGGGGTGCTGGCAGGGGGCTCATCGGTTTGTCGGGCTGGTGTTCAGGGCCCCGGGCAAGTGAGCAGCTCTGCTGGGCTGGTGTTCTGGCTCCTTCGGGTGCTGCCTGCAGGTTTCTCCTTAGCCGGCACCTGACACAGCACCTTGTGCATACTTGATGCTCACTGCTTTGCACGAGATGAGTGAATACACATTCTCTTTTTGCTTCTCAGTTGTGACTATGTGTGGATGTATTTTTTTTATTTATTTTTGCCTGCTGGACGATGGCTGTTATACTCGCCAATACTTACTTGGCACGAGGCGTGATGCCCCACACGTGGGAAACCCTCAAAAAACAGCTGGTCATTGAATTATTGATGGGGAGGGGGAGGGAGACAAAGGGAGATGGATGAGGTGAGGGAAAGAAGGATGGAGAAGAAAGCAAGAGCCGCAGGAGAGGACAGCATGCTCTGATGTGGCACTTTCCAGAATGTGGCATGTGTGCTCCCAGACACCGACAGAATGATGTGAGGTCTTTCTGCCATCTTCCTATGATGATCTATGTTATTTATTTACGGTAAATGATACTGGTTTTCTGTTTATGACAGCGATATAAAATTTCTGGGTAAAAAGCCTAGAATTAGGTAAATATCGGTAGTTAGTTGACTGAAGGAACAAGTAAATCGCAGTTGAGAAGGTACTTGGATACGAAAAACCTGGTGAATGTGATGTGCCAGGTACTGAAATTTGCCACACTCTAATGGGCGACGGAAGCCAGGACTGGAAGTCAAAGTTCTTAGGCTGTCACCTCGGTTCCGCCGCAACCCAGCAGGTCAACTGCTCTGCTTACCTTCCCTGCACCCGGCCTTCCACAGCTTTCCAAGGCGGACAGGGAACTTGACTTACTTGCCCTCATCTGAGTGGCTTACGTCGCAGAAACAGCCATGCTGGGCAAGTGCTAAGCATCTCACATGTGCGGGATTATCTGCAGGGCTGGGGACCATCTCTCTATCGTGTCTGAATCCAGCACGGCTGCACAGGTCTTGAGCGGGCACTTCTTTTCTCATCAGCTCTTCAGCCACAGAGATGCTGTCATGGACACAGGCGCGCAGTGACCACCTCCCTCCTGCCCATCACAGGCTCCAGTGGAAGGAGAGAGGCCTTGGGTGGCAGGGGAGGAGGCAGGGGCCAAGGCCCGGCGTACATGTGGCAGAAATGACGCCGGCACGGTCTGGGTTAGTTGGGCTCCCTGTGGAACTCAGGAGCACACAGACACGCACAGAGCTCCCTCTCAGGAGACACAGTCCCGCAGAAAGCAATTCGTGCCTCAACTCCCCGCTGTGCCTGCCTGCAAAGGCCTCTCCTTCGGCAGCAGAGGTGGGTCGGCAGAGAGGAGGGGAGGGAGGGAGCGAGGAGTCCTCGGGGACCAGGAAGGAATGACAGGGACAGAGGGAGAAGAGGGAGAGAGGTCAGGGGAGCAGCGGCACGGGGGAGGGCAAGGACTCACAGCTTTCAGGATGCTGACGGCCTCCTTGCTGAGCCAGACCGGGTAGAGCACGTCATCGTGGAGGATGGACTCGAACAGGTCGTCCTCATTGTCGGCCTCAAAGGGGGGCTGCCCGGCCATCATCTCGTACATCAGCACCCCCAGGGCCCACCAGTCCACGGAGGGGCCGTACTCCAACTCCTGCAGGATCTGTTGGGGAAGCGGGCAAGGTCACGGACCGCCACGGACGCCCGCCCGCAGCCTCCCTGTGCTGTGGGAACTGCATCTTCATTTCCAGCTTGCTCCTCGGCACAGCGGAGCCCTGGCTCATAGAACTGAGGTTTGGAAATCAGCAAATTCAGGGAAAACCGAGTTTGGAAGGCACTATGCTGGGGCCTAACTATCAACTCTCCAAAGTCAACACCGACAGTCTGTCCTCCCGTGGGAATAAATCGCTGTCTCTTTGTTTCGGCAGATGAATTTCCTGACTTGCACTTAGGACCATATAAAAATACATGCGTGTTTCTGACACGAAAATCAGGGTCAGAGGAGCAAGACGCAGGCTAAGAGAGACACGAGCAAGCTGTAAGTGACTGAGAGCAAACCAGGACCGTCTCACACTGAGTGGGAAGGTGAGCAGAATCTCAGTCTTCTTTAAAGACTGAGATTCTGCTGTGACAATGCTGTGACAATGTTGAATTCGCCTGAGCCCTATGTTTTTGGAAAAGAAACTATAGTTAATAAATCTCCCCATCCTTTTGTGTTCTAACCACAAAGGATGCCTATGCTTTTGGATATTCCAGGAAAAGACCCACCTCCAACGTTCATCACGACTCCCACAAAACTCGTTGATGAAGCCCTTGTGTACCTGCCTCCATAAGACTCAGGCCCCTTCAGTTTTTCTGCGGCATTCCTCACTAATGAGCAGAACCTTCTCCCTAGTGCGATAGCCCCAATCAAGTCATCTCCTTGATTACCCAATGTGCTTTGTCTTTGTCACCGATCACTTTTCTTACCTACATTCTCAGTCTCTCTCGCTTCTTTTCTTCTCACCGAAGGAGAAGTCAAATTCATTTATGTTAAATGCATGTGCAACATGTGGCGGTGGGACACTCTGTGCCATCAGCTTCCTGCACAATGATGTGCGGGGACCGCAGTTTTACGAACTGAGTCATAATTTCAATGTTTGGGAGGAATGCTACCTAAAGAAGCTGCAGAACCTTTTGAAAAGCCCGTAATGGCCCCCAATCCTATTTTTTCTGGAGCCCTGGCCATGTGTTATAGTGGCAGAGAGAGAAGACTGACCAGGGTGTTTTTATTCCATCCCAAGTTTGGGGCTACATTTTTCCGGGTGATCTTCAGCCATTCACTTGACTTCCTCATCACATGAAGCTCAGATTCTCAGTTTAGCCTCCTAAGATTAGCTAAGGTGGAAGATTTTGAAAGCATGTTGCAAACTACAAAACCCTGTATAATCAGAAGTTGGTATGAAATCCAAGTTTTCTTCTGTTAGGTTTGGTCTCCACGTCTAGAGAGCATGCAGCAGGTCAAGGATATATGTTTGGCTCAGAGTAGAAATAAATGCTGAGCTGGCCCCCACTGCTAAGGAAGGGTTTGTGAAGTGAGATCCCCATCCCATAATTATTTTCTCTTTTTGTCAGAGCCAGATTAGGCATGGTGCTGCCCACAAACACACAGATGAGATGGCCTCTCCGGGTTACTCTCGGCTCTGTAGTTCTATGAAGAATTCCAAAAAGTGAAGGTGATAGAGGACCAGCATGGCTGGGGTGCATGTCCTAAAGGGGTGTCCATCCAGGACTTTCCCCCAAATGGCAAAAGGCCATGCACAGTGACTTCAGTTTGCGGGACACCCCAGGCAGGTAACTTCTCAGGTAACCTATCTGGAACGAGGCTCCAGTTCAGTTCTCAGCTTTCAGGATGGCCAGGGAAGAGAACGCTGAATGGGAGTACCGGGGCTTTTGCTGATCTCCTCAAAACACCGTTCTAGAGACCACAGACTACAGGCTGCCTGGGATTAAGTAAAAAGACTTAGGCAGAGGGCGCCTGGGTGGCTCAGTTGGTTAAGCGTCTGCCTTTGGCTCAGGTCATGATCCCAGGGTCCTGGGATCGAGACTCGCATCAGGCTCCCTGCTCAGCAGGGAGTCTGCTTGTCCCTCTGCCTGCTCATTCTCTCTCTCACACACACACTCTCTCTCTCTCTCTCTCAAGTAAATAAATAAAATCCTTAAAAAAAAAAGACTTAGGTGGAATTATTTTGAAAATAGTAAAAACACGCATGTTTTAGGAATCCTTTGAATTTAGAATGAAAAGAAATGTAAGCAAACGCAGCCAACTTTGAGTTATTTGGGGCTGGCAATCTGTCTGGTGAGAATCTTTGGTCTCTTAGCCCAGTGGGCCACACACAGTATCTGAAAGGTCAGAGCTACAGGCTCTGCTGTACTGAGAAGCCAGTAAATGCTGCTCTGTTCCAGCGTCAAAGCCAAAGTCAGTGGCTCCTTCAGTCATGAAAGATCTAGCGCCCCACCTGGCTCACCATGGCACTGCTGGTTTCAAGGGCATGGTTATCATGCATCTTCTCCAGAAAGCTTTCCCGAATTTCCCCAGCTTTTCTCGTCTCTTCTGACAGATCCTAAGACCCTTTCCTGTCCATAAGAACTGCAGGCACTTCCCATATAAACCGTGATTTTAGTTATTTTTTCATGGTTAGTTGTTTCCCCTGGGCATCTCTAAGCCAGCAAGGGTAGGGGCTCTAGCATGCTCTGAGCCCTCCACCGTGATCAGGCCAATTCCAGCGCTTGGGAGACTGGTGGCCATGTGTGCCCACTGTGTGTGTCTCGCTGGGTGCGCTCCCTTCTCTCCTGGGTTCAGACGGCTAGGAATGCTGGGGTGGCCACCCTCCAGCCTCCAGGAGGTGGCAGATCTGGGTCCTGTGCCTCCACAGGGTGGTGGGGAGGTGACCTCCAGGTGGCCTATGTGTGCTCAGACAGTGTGGCTCTGCAGAAACCACAGAGCGGCCCTGCCCACCCTTCCCCAGGCCCACTCCAGAGCCTTCCCATTTTGGGCGGCCTCTTTCATAAAATTCCTTTGGGGCTGGGCCCTAATTTTCTGCTTCTTAACCGGCCTGTCAGCAATGGAGCAGTGAGAAGGGCAAGGCTTCACATGCCATGGGAGGGCACGGGGGCGGTGGCTACCCCCTCGAGTGGCTCAGAGCTGAGGCAGAAGGGCAAGCATCAGGCCCAGTGGTGTCAGTCATACCCAGGGCTGGCTGCCATTTCCTGGGGAGCAGGCGCCGGGCATGTGGAAAGGAGAAAGGGTGCAGCGGGGGCTAGCCCAGCGTGCATGGTGGGAAGAGAAGTGTTGGCGAAGAGCTAGGACCTCATTAGGTGTCTGTGGTTTCAGGGTTAACCAGGGGCCTCGCAGCCCCTCCTATCCGAATAGAGGCTTATGGTTTCTCAAGCATTTCCATGCTCTAATCTCATTAGACTCTCAAAACAGCTTGATGAGGTAGGTAGGGCAGGAAGTGCTCTTCCCATTTGAAAGATGAGGAAGCTGAGGGTCTAAAGCACTTTTGTGACTTGGTCAAGGTCACATGGGGGCATCAGTGGTCCAGTCTACCCTGGAATCTCAACTCTCACGACTGTGCCTTTCCCACCCCCCCACCCTCTAGACAAGCCGGCAACAGCGATGATAACGACCCAGTGCTCGCCCGTGGGCCAGGCACTGTGCTAGATGCTTCGGAGGCATAATTTTATTTTATCTCCCCAATAGCCCTTGATAAAAGTAGCAATAGCTTTATTAGCTGTAATTCGCCTACAGAAAGACCAGGATTGCTCGCCGTTTGGCATGTAGTGGCGGTTCTGCATTGTGGGCACAAGGAAGGAATGGGAAGGAAGAGCGTCTGTGGCTCATTATAAACGGAGAGATCAGCGCTGTTCGTTGTGACTCGTGTCAATGGACTGCCTGTCATGAAAAGCTGTGTGGATGTTTTGTTCATCCTAAAGTGACTGTTTGCCTTGGGCTGGGTCCTTAACTACTCTGCTGTCCTGTTAACCCTTTGACTCCTCCTTACAGAGGACCGGAACCAGGCATTCTGTTGAGAAGGAATGAATGAGGAAGACGGTAGAAAAGTAGGTCCCAACCGAGGGCCCTCGCTTTTACTGATTTCTCCTTGAAGATTAAATTCCTAGTGTTCCTGCTAAGGAAGACTGATTGAAATCTCTGCTTTCAGATCTCTTAGAAGGTAAAGGTTCTAAAGGGAGCTCAACTATACTTACCATCCTCACGCCTCTCCTTGGGCCCCCCATGTCTTGTCTGGTCTGTGAAAAGTCTCTTAACTCTCCTTCCCGCACTCTCTGCCTTCTGAGCCAGATTGCTGTTGTCTGTCTTCTTTCTGGGACAGGTCTGAGAGACCTGGACACCGTCCACCGGAAAACTCTCAGTGGGTCTACAGATCCTCTAGGATAAAGGCCACTTCCCTTGGTCCTCTTTCCTAATTTTATTCATTACTATGAGCATTAAGAACTCCTATGTTCTAGCTATACTATTTTCCTTCCCTGAATGAAGGCCAAGAAAATTCTCATCCGTTCGTCTTTGCTCACGTCGAGTGTCAAAAGTTCAAATTCATTTGTCCATTCAACAAACCATTACTAAGAGCCTGATCTGTGTGCGGGATCCTGGGAGTACTCAGAAAAGACACAGCCCTAACGGATTCAGAGCCCAGGAATACTGAACCTCCTGTGCTGCCCTGCCCCCCACCCCAATCCCCTGGTTGTTTTCAGGAATGCTTCCCACACCTACCACCAAAGGAAATCCTGCTGATTCTCGACAACTCAGTTCATCTACAGGGTGTTCCAAGAAGCCTTCCCTTATCCCTGAGGATACCATCTTGTCTTTTGTATCTATTTATTCTGCTTAATTAGCTATATACTTAGAGATCACTGCCTCTACACCAGAAGCTCTTTTAGGAGAGTGAGGAGTGCTTAGTCAATTCTTTACCCCCACATCGCTTTGTGTCTAGCGGGTGCTCAAGCAATGCCAACTGAAAGGAAATGCAATCAGAATGCGCTAACGAACACCTATGCACCGTGGGCAGTGCTTACGGGGGCGTTGGTATCTCCTTCCCATCTTACATGGTCAGAACCCTCAAGGCCATTTTTATTCAGCATCTATGATATCTGAATCATATCACACAAGGTATCTCTCAGCCTAGGCAAGACTGACTTGAGAAACTCAAGGCCAGTAAGCACTTTATGATGAACAAAACATCCAAACAACTTCACGAAAGGCAGCCCGTCGGTCAGGTTCCCAATGAACATCTCTGATCTACATTTATAACAAGGCATGTTTTCCTCTTCCTGCTCGACCCCGTGTGCCCGTCATGCAGAATCACCACTGCGCTAGAAATGGCAAATAATTCCCGGTTTTACTATAGGTACATTACAGCTGATGAAGCTAATTGCTGCCTTTATCGATGGTGCTCCTTTATTCTGGTTATTAAGAAGTGAAGATAATGATACAAGTCTACAAAGTCCTCCTGGTCCCAGTCCATTGGTAGTTCTGGACTGAGATGGAAGGGTGAGGCCCTGCGAGTCTCTGCCCTGGTGTGGGGAATGGCCCGTTGCTCACAGTTGGCCCATTATCTCCTCTATCACCACCACGTCCTATGGAGAAATCAGTAAGCCTTCTACCTTTCCTCTTCTCCCTCCTCCCTTAGAATCTCCCCTGGCTTTCTAGTGCTTTCCCCCAGCACCACTAGGTGACCTCGGTGCAAGGGAACGGCCCCCGCCTCAGCCCTGGCAGAAGAACGTGGCCCTCTCTCACCATCTTACCTCGGGTGCAATGTAGTCAGGAGTTCCACAGAACGTGGTGGTTGTGACACCGTTCAGAATCCCTTCCTTGCACATCCCAAAGTCGGCCAGCTTGCAGTGACCTTCTGCATCCAGAAGGATGTTGTCCAGTTTCAAATCCCTGCAAGATGGGCCAGACCCATACAATTAATGCTTCAGACATCCCAATAGGGTCTTCTTGAGTTGGGAGAGATGTGCACATCTCAGGGAAATCTGCTGGCAACCCACCTCAGTCCAGGGCTCTCGCCCACACTGGTCAACCCCCAAAAGTGCCTCCATTCTCCCCAACATGAGGGAAGAGCTTCCATAACATCAGGAATATTTCAAGACTACTGCGGTCTAATAAAATCAGTAGATATTTATGGAAGCCCTACTGTGTGCTGCAATCCATACGATATGAGAGGAAGAAGCAACTCCTCCCCCTCCCTTCGTGAGTTAACCATAGGGGTTAGCTGGAACGATGAGACTGATGCATACTAACAGCAATAACTCGGCTAAAACCACATAAGAATCAGACGCTACTTTACAGAACGCTGACTATGTGAGCTATTGCGTCGTGGGGGAGACCACTGCCGGCTGGTGCAGGCTGGGAGGGCATCAGCACGAAGTGACTCTCAAGAGAAGCTTGGAGAGAGGGTTAGGTTTGGAGACAGCATGAAGGGAAAAGGTGGGAGGGAAGGGAAAGACCACACGGTGGGAGCCAAAGACAGTGAAGGGACCAGAGAATTGGGCCCTGGTGAATGGAAGGGCAAGACAGGCATGTTGAAACCAACCCCGAAAAGCCTAGAATGCAAGAGGAGTTTGAAATTCATGTGGAGGGGGTGTCTGGGTGGCTCAGTCGTTAAGCGTCTGCCTTTGGCTCAGGTCATGGTCCCAGGGTCCAGGGATCGAGCCCCGCATCGGGCTCCCTGCTCGGTGGGAAGCCTGCTTCTCCCTCTGCTGCTCCCCCCTGCTTGTGTTCCCTCTCTCGCTGTGTCTTTGTCAAATAAATAAATAAAATCTTTAAAAAAAAGAAAAAAAGAAATTCACACGGAGGACGATGGGAAACCTGCCTGCGGGAGCATGACCTCTGTGCAAGATCAGTCTTCATAGGGCAAGCAGGCAAAGGGGGGTGAGTGTCTGGGGACAAGAGGGAAGACACACTGGTGGCAACAACCAGGCCCTACAGAGCCCAGGCGGTTCTGGGCAGTGAGCTAGTACATGCAATGACAGGCGGGGGGTGGGGGTGGGGGCGGTATATTGGCCTCAGCCAGAGCAGCTCTCTTGCTTTACAGTTTGGGGTACCATGTAAGACCTAGTATAAAATTTGAAGTTCTGGGTAAGAATCCCCCTACCCACCAAATCTGCAAGCCCCACACCCGTCCCATAGAAGGACCCAGACTGTCAGAGGAAGGTCCCCGCCCTGGCCCTCCCTCAGCAGCCATGCTGGGCTGGGCTGGGAAGGTCTTGCAAAGAGGGCCCATTGCCCTGCACACAGAGCAAGAGGGGTCTTTCTCACAAGCCTGCTGGCGTCTGGACTTGAACTCCAGCCACCATCAGGAATCCAGGCCCGAGTGCAAAGGTGGGGCAGGAAGCACTTCAGGGCCTGCCTGCTTTGCACCCACGGCCCTGTTTCCGCTTACAGCTGGGACTTCTTGAGAAAAGAGAAAGCTCATAAAATATGCTGTTCTAAGCAGATGCTTATGAACTACAGAAAGGACAGTGAGCCCAACCAAGCCAAGCCCCTGGGACCGGGCTCCCCGACCTCCCACCCTGGCCACCGTGTGTGGTCAAGGCTCAGCTCTGGCCAGGGCGGGAGGGAAGGGAGAGGAACACGGACTTGGGCATGGGAGGCCTGGGTATTAATCCCTAGGGTGGCATGGCCCTGGTGAAGTCACCTTGCTGGTCTGTTACCTTGTCTATCAAATTGGGATGACACATTCCTGCTTGTCTGAAGGGTTGAGATGAAGTGTGTGGAAGTAGCAGGACTTTATAGTATTACACCCGCTCCCTCCACGAGGAGCCGGAGTTAGAGGGAACCGGGGGTTCTGTTCATCCACCTGCAAACGTGGGAGTCATTGAGAGGTGAACCTGTGTGCCCTGCTGAGTTACAGCCCCTTCATGCTCCCTAATCTAATGTGCTACCTTGCCCACACGCACGCACGATGATCGCCATGGCAACATGTGTATTAGGAGCAGCAACAACAAACGTGTGGAAAGCACCTCTGTGGTCTACAAACCACATTCATGCTCTGAACAACAGCGAGGGTTCAGAAGAGCATGCTCTGCTATGGTCGTGGCAGCAGCAAGTAGATGGAAGCTGGAAGAAGGCCGATGACTTCTGAAAGGTGATGAGGAGGTTGACTTCACTGGAACTTGAACTCAGTCCCCACCCCGCTCCAAAGGCTGGCGTTCCTGCCTCTGTGTACTACACTCCTTCACCTTCCTGCCTTCGCGTCAGTGGACTTCTTCCAACGTCAGCCCCCAACCCCGCTTTGAGACAGGACCCACGTGCTACCTCTCAAAGCCCTCTCTTTTAAAGCCTTGTCGGAAGGGCGCCTTTCTGCTTTGTGTGGATGGAGTGGGTTCGGAAGATTCCAAGCCAGCCTGAGCCTTGCCCATCTGAAAATTCAACTCAGCATTTCCTTCTGCTCAGGATTCCCACTCGGGGCAAGAGAAGGTGGAAAGTCTTACCTCTTTGCCTGCCCTTGCTCTGGCCCAGGTGCACACCGTCCCCTTGCTTCCTGCGCCCTCTTCTCCCTGAGGGAAGAAGCTGCCCCACACTGAAGCCCAGGGGGCCCATGAGGGCCGAGCATGTTCTGCAGGCTGCCCCTCTGCTGTGGGGAAGAGAGGCCTCAGGCCAAAAAGCATGTCTTCACACAGTCCCGCCGCCGATGCCAGAAATCCTGCCACTACTCACCTCCTCAAATTTCTCCTCTGTCTGTATTTCTCTAAAGCTCAGCCTCCCCACACAAAACCAAGTCCCAAAGAAGAGACAGTGACTTATGTTCCTTTCCTTGGTGGCAGGGAAGATGAGCACAGCTGGAAAGTCCCCTGAGGGCCAGAAATGCCATGATCAAAATTTTATTCCTTGGGAGTCTTCAGTCTCATTAAAAATGAAAAATACCCCCACGGCTGGGACCAAACCCGTCTGGTGTGGGGCTTTCAGTGAGTTCCTGAGTGGGGGTTTCAGTGGAGGCGAGAGCCGAGGCCGCCCAGGGTCATGCTTGCTTAGGCCAAGGAAAAGAGAGAGGACATCCACCCTTCCCTACAAGGGGGTTAGGGGACAAGGGCTGCTGAAGGAGGGTGGAGTCCCTGAAATTCCGCTTGCTGCACAGCTGGCTGAGGGTGGTGGTCCCTCTTGGTTTTCCCTCCCTCCCCCTTAGTGGCACTGATGCCCCGGACTTCCAACTTTCGACTTCCTGTTCCTGCCCCAGGATCCCCCCACCTGCTGGCTTTTAGTGCTGCCTGTTCACGAGGGGTCTCTAAAGCCTCCCTGGGAAGGTCAGGGACTATCATTTCCTAGCCTTGCTGGGTCTGAGGCCCAGCTTGCAAGGACAGAGTGAGTGGGCTTTTCTCCTTCTTGGGTGCTCCCCTGGTGCTCAGGTCAGAGGCCAGGCACATAGTAGGTACTCATCAAACTTGTGGACTGACAGCTTTGCAAAGAGGGACTTCTGCCTAGATATTAATCCCCACCAGTCCTCAAATACAAGGGCAGAGTACTTTTGAGGACCCGGGACATTTTTTTAAGGAACAGGGTCGTTTATTTAATAGTGGAAAAAAATACAGCAAAATCCTTTCCCCTCTATATGAGTCAATATAACTCTAGGTTTTACTTATTAAATTAATAGCTCCCTTCCAATTTTTTTCAATAGGTAATACCTTCATGTGTTCTAAAACCCAAAGTGTAAAAGGACATACAGTAAAAAAATCTCCTTCCTGCATCTGCTCTCCAGACACCACTTTTTCCCCCTATAGGCAACTGCATTGTATTTCTTGTGCATTGTCTGGGTCACACTTTCTGCATAAATAAGAACGTGTGACTATATATTCAAGTCCCCCCTTTTAACCAACTGAGAGCTTACCATATGCAGTCTTTTGCTTAATATGTCGGAGATCTTTCTGTCTTGGCACATTAAGAGGCTCCTAAATTCTTTTCTATGGCCATACAACACTCTGCCATATTTACTGGGGGACAGTTAGCTCGCCTCCAATATTGTGCTATTACGAACAGGGCTGCTGTGACTAAGCTTATAAATATATGAAGGTAATTGTACAGCTTTTCTAGAAAAGAAATGTCTGAATCCGATAGAACAGGAATGTGGATTTGATGGATCTTGCCAAACTGCCCTTCTCAGAGCTGAAGGATTTACACTTCCATCAGCGGTACGTGATGATGCCTCCTTGCCAACATGGTATGTTATCGAGTTTCCGGTAGTCCGATTTTTTAAAGATTTTATTTATTCATTTTAGAGAGAGAATGAGAGAGCACAAGCAGGGGGAGTGGCAAAGGGAGAGAGATAAGCAGACTCCCCGCTGAGTCGGAAGCCCCAGACGGGGCTCCATCCCAGGACCCTGAGATCATGACCTGAGCCAAAGGCAGACGCTTAATTGACAAGCCACCCAGGAGCCCTTATCTTGGTATATTCTTAAGTTTCTCTGTAAGTTTAAGCATTTTTTCATATATTTAATTTTTTTTTTTTTTTTTTTTGGTGAACTGTTGACATTTTTCCTTTATGGTGTTTGTTTCTTATTTTTTTTTTTTTTAAGGAGCTTTTTCTATATTAGGAAATGAACTTGGAGTGGTTTTAAGAATTGCAAATTCTTGTCCCAGTTTAATTTTTGACATTGCTTACGGTGGTTTATTTTATGGTTTTATGTCTTAATTTGAAAGGCTTTACCCATTTCGAACTTTTAAAGCATTCCCCCCAAGGTCTCCCCTTGTACTTTGATGCTTTCATTTTATAAATGCAAGTCTTTGATGTATTTGGAATTCGGCCTGATAAAAGGTGTGAAGTAGAGATCCAACTTTGTTTCCAGCCCCATATGTTGGATAGTTCATCTTTTCCTCATTGACTGAAACATCACCTTTTCCAAATACTGGTCTTTCTGGAGTCTTCATTCAATTATGTTGCTCTATGCCACACTTTTGAAATTACTGAAGGTTTATGATGCATTTTAACATTCAGTAGGGCTGGTCCCCTTCTTCTTCTTCAAAATTTCCTGGCTACTCTTGCTTGTTTATTTTTCCATATGAACTTTAGAATCATCTGTCTTGTTTTAAAAAAAATCCTGGTGATGTTTTTATTGGGAACATGTCTAAAGTTATAAATTAACTCAGAGAGAATTGATATTTTTATGATGTTGAGTCTTCCTATCCAATAACACTGTTTGTCTTTCTATTCATTAAAGTCTTGTCTGTGTCCTTTAGGGGCATTTTAAAGTTCTCTCCTATAGATTGTGTGCATTTCTTGTTATATTTAATGGCAGCCTGCTGGTTGTCCCAATACCCATTCTCATTTTCTTCCTTAGTAAGAGAACACTGTTGTTGTTGTTGTTTTTTAAGCCTTGCACGTAGTGATGTAGCTATAACCCGGAATTCAAAGCCTTCCTTAGAACTGGGTGTGGTTATATAACTAAGTTCTAGCCAGTCAGTTGTATGAAGTCTCAAAAGAAAGAGGCTTACTCTTTTCTTTCCTTTACCCATTGCCTGAATGAGGATATAATGCCTGGAGGCCTAGTAGCCACCTTCAGCCATAAAGAAAAGGACCAAGTCCCAGAAATGGTCACTGGACTTCCTATCTCCAGATAACACTCATATGAAAAAGAAATAAACTTGTGTCTTATTTAAAGCACTGTTGTCTGTGGCTTATATGATAATTGCAGCTGAATCCACTTCTGAGGAATCCAAGTTGTTATTTTAAATTCCTATTGTAAATGGGGTCTTTTCTTCCATCATATCCTTTATCTGGTTGCATATGTATGTACTAGTTCTTAATTTCTACTTATCGTTTTATGCCCTGCCACTGTATGAATGTTCTTTATTTTTGTAAATAAATGATTCTCCTGGATTTTCCAAAACATTTGTAACTGGTGATCATTTTTACTTCCTCCTTTTCAGTGTTTACATTTCTAACTTATTTATTTTGCCTGTGTTGGTTGGAAACTTAAGAACAATGCTAAGTAATGATGATAGTGTTTGGTAGTCTCTGATTTGGTGGGGGTGTCTCTGGTTACGATAAAGGCATTTCCCTAGGCAGAATGCCTTTATCATAGCCCCCGTCACTTGGAACCTGACTGAAGGCTACCTTACTGTGTATTCTCCACTAGACTGAGGACTTGTGAGAACTTCCATGGAAACTCCCTTTCTCCCCAGCTCCCAGAGGTCCCAGTGAGCTATGGGGAAGACAGTAAGGAACAGGCTATGCAGTGCCCCTCTAGTCCTGGGTTTCTTAACCTTGGAGCTGGATTGACATTTGCAGCTGGATAATTCTTCGTTGTGGGGGGTTGTCCTGTGCACTGTAGGATGTTCAACAGAAATGGTGAGCTATACCCATTAGATGCTATTATCAACATCCCCACCCCCCAGTTGTGACAACCCAAAATGGCTCTAGACATTGTCAAATGTCCCCTGCAAGACTGCTGGTGGACAATTACTGCTCTAAGTCTCAAACAATGATCAAGGCTCCAAGATGGTCTGGTCCAAATCCTTAAGCCGAATAGGGATTTGAGAGCAAGGCTCTCAGGAAAGGGTGCATCTGCCTTGAATGTCCTCTACCATTTTGTCCTGGGAGACAGGAAGCCTGGCACACTAGCCCTGCTGGCATTTGGTACCATCAACACATCTTTTTAAGAAGCATCTTAGGAAATCGAGGCTCAGAAAAGGTAAAGCCGCTCACCCACGCTTGCACAGCTGGTAAGAGGCAGTGCTGGGCTAACTCACACAACTGCGTGTGATCAGCTTTCAGATCAAATGTAAGATCCATGAGTTAGAAATCTCTACCTGCTGATGGGACCCAAATCCCTTTGCTCTTAAAAAAGGTGGGCTTCATGATGAGAAGGGGAATACAAAGGCCCAAAGGTCACAGCCGCTGATAGGGAAGGAGTGATTTAGGGGCATGATGGTATAACCAAGGTTCCCTTGAGGTAGGAACACAGAGCACTTCCAGAAACTCAAAAGATAGTCAAGAAAATCCCAAATATGCTTGAGACTCAGTTTCCTTATCTGTAAAATGGGGATAATATTGCCACGATTGAATGATGTAATCCACGTGAAAGTTCAAGCATTAGAGCCTGATACATGGTAGTTACTCTAGGAGTAACTTACGGTCTCTAACAGTCTCCAGGGTTCTCTGACAGTCATTTCTTAAGACGCACATGCCCTGTGGGCCCCTAAAAACTTTTTTTTTTAAAGATTTTATTTACTTATTTGACGGAAAGAGACACAGCGAGAGAAGGAACACAAGCAGGGGCAGAGGGAGAGGGAGAAGCAGATTCTCAGCTGAGCAGGGAGCCCGATGCAGGGCTCGATCCCAGGACCCTGGGATCATGACCCGAGCCGAAGGCAGACGCTTAACGGACTGAGCCACCCAGGCGCCCCCCCCCAAAAAAACTCTTTAATATTAGAGAAATACTTATTACTTCCTAGTGTGCATAAACTACAGAGACAGACTTTGTGGGATGAAGAATAGGGAGCATATGTAACTATCACACAGTGGAGAAAATGTCAAAGAATACTTGAGAGAGAGACAGAAAGACACTGAAACTTCTACTCCAGCCCAGGGAGAAAATCACAGATTCCTTTCCCCTGGGCCTGGGGAATGACACCTCGCACCCAGGGGAACACCAGTGCCCCAGGGAGAAAGCAAAGGCAGGCGGGGTGGTTTAAGGAGGAGGGGGTGGGGCAGCACAGGTGTCACCCGTCAGGATCGACGTGACAGTTTCCAGACCCTCAGCAACCCCTTGTGCAGAGCTGGGAGCGGCTGCCCTAGCAGTGGGAATCCCTGTGCTTTGCAGCCCCCTGGGTGCTATCACACACCTTATCTCTCCGACTCCCAACAACAGCCCTGGCAGGAGGGGGATCATCATCCCCAGCTTGCAAAGAACTTGGGGGTGGGGCCGGGGGTGGGGTGGGGGGCACCAAAGCTTGTGAGGTGAGCTGGAACCTGAGCAGCAGAAGCTGGGTGGGGTCCTACGCTCCTCCCCACGGCACCTCAGCCATCTTATCCGAAAAAAATCGTCCTCTCCTACTGGTGAAATTGTGTTTTCCCAATTTCGTAGATTCCCCAAGAATAAGGGCCAGGAAACTCCTCTGGAAACCACTGGCATTTAGCGAAGGGTTGGCACCTGGGAGACCCTTCACACATAAGAAAAAATTGAAAAAAACTTTTTTTGCTTGACTCGAAAACTCACCCCAAAGGAAGGGACCCATATGTCCCTGTCTTCTGGACCAGGCTCTCCATTTTTAATGCCCTCATTTCCCTGCTGTGCTCCCTGGTATATTTCTCTGGCATGCTAATTCCCCAAAGCTCAGGCCTGAACACCACACAAACGACAGCACATTCTTCCACTTACTCGAAGATAAGAGATTAGAAAGATTACTTTTCAGGATGCCAAGTATTTAGATCACCAGAGAGAGCAGGCCCTCGGGGGAGGTTATGAAGAAACTCTGCTTGTTTTTGGACAAATAGTGAAGACTAGCACATGATTGTGGTTAATCAGATGGGAATACAGGCTCTTGGGGCAGATGTTGCTTCATAAATTGAACCATACGTTCAAGAGAAAGCCAACTTTCCCCTCCAATATAGCACACTCCCCTTGACATTGGGGCAAACGTTGGTGACCAGCTGCTGTCCTTCCTTCTGGCTCCCTCTGTGGCGGCCACCCCCGAGCACCCCCAGGAACGCCAGATCTCTCCAGCGCCACCCTGGGCCAGGCAAGACTATAAGCACAAAGCCTGAGAAAGGGAACCTCCAGGGTGCCTGGGTGGCTCAGTCGGTTAAGCGTCTGCCTTCAGCTCGGGTCATGATCCCGGGGTCCTGGGATCGAGCCCCACATCGGGCTCCCTGCTCAGCCGGGAGTCTGCTTCTCCCTCTCTCTCTCCCTCTGTGCTCTCTCTCTCTCTCTGTCTCTCAAATAAAAATAAATACGTCTTAAAAAAAAAAAAAAAAGAAAGTGAACCTCCTGCCTCTCTGTCAAATCGAGAAGCATCATTTGCTTCAGAGCCAAGGTAACTGATTTCAAACTTCTCCATTGCCATGCTGATACCCGGAGTCAATGGTCATGTTTCACTCTGGGCCAGTCTGCAGGGAAATCCCAGAGCCTTTTCATAGGAAAAGCTCAGTCATTTAGGACAAAATAGTTAACTACCATTTTGGGGTTTTTTTCCAAATGCTTTTATATGCTGGCTCAGGATAAGTCTTTAAATGCATTATCTCATTTAATCTCACCAATAGCCTAGGGAACTGGTAGGACTGTTATCGCCTCCATTTTAAAGAAGAGGAAGAAGGTTCTGAGGGGCTATGTCCCTGGCCCGGGACACACGGGGCGGGAGTGACACAGTTGGTTTGCCTGACATCAACTCCCGTGCTCTGAATCACTTTGCTACGTTGCCTGAGGAGGGGGACAAAAAAGATGGTATCTACACTCCTGCCCCTCTGTGGGACTGAGAGCACAGTTGTTGCCGTTGGGCTAATGGCTGTTTTGGACTCATGGCAAGGTGGTTAGAAGATGTAACGGATAAACTAGGCACTGCTGTTTTGACCAAACTGATGACCCCTGGTCTGGAGAGAGCCGACCTCCAGCTACCACACTGACAGTTGGAAAACCTGAGGTGTGAAACGGTACCCCTTTCACAGCCAAAATAAAGAGCCTGGGGCTGTACCTGGACATTAAGACGTGGAATCCCTGCAGAATAACTTATCTGACTGCGAGGTTGTATCTAATTCCTTTTTTTTTTTTTTTTAACCCACAGCAATGAAAGCAAATTCTTATGCTTGATATACCCGCAGATAATATCCTGACCTCCACCGATGGGAAATAGGCCTTGACTTGTGTCCCCAGAGAGCGGGATGGGACCCTCTGACCATTGTGACATTTACACCCAGGCCCCCAGTCCTCTCCAGGCCGTCAGTCAACCTGCACTTAGAAATGGCCCTTCGGGGCTCGGTCGGTGTACAGACTGGGCCAAGGACAGCGATGACCTCAAGCAAGTCACTTCTCTGAGCTCGCTGTCCTCAAATATGAGAAAAGACGGCTGGATGAGCTAATCCCCAAGGACCCTTCTCGTCCGAGATCCTGGGAAGCAAAGGCAGCTGGAGCACATGAAGTCTGAACTTGCAATCCAGGCTGTCGCACACACGTTTCCCTTTCCACCCCGAAGCAAACCTTTACCAGCAGGCCTTTTTGTACAAAATGCAAATCAGACGATGCTCTCCTTCTACTTGCCTTCTTCAGGGGCACCCCTCGAACACACTTCCTGTGTGGTGTGTGAGGTGCTTTGGGGTCTCCACCAGTCGGGACTGTTGGCTTCCTCCCTCCCCTCACCCCCTCATAATCCAAACCTGGGCCTGTGGGCCTTGGGTGCTTCCCAAGTGTGTGAGGCTGTCGCCTGCCTTGACGTCCCAGCACAGGCCCTGCTATGAGGATCTGTCTTCCACCGTGGATGCCCCGTGAGGGCGGGACCTGGAAGCCCCCCAGGGCCCGATCCTTCCTCCCATCACAATACCCCAGGTCAAAGGATGAAAGAATCAGGGAGCAGGGAGGGGAATTTGTGAATCATGGCCCCAGGCATCCAGGCGACCAGGACAAATGCTTTCAGATACCATATGGAACTACTTAAAATGTATTAGGAACTGTTAAAACCAAGGCCAAACCTTCAGAGGCAGCTGAATCTGGCATCCTCCTGTACCCTCCGTTCTCCCATTACACTCAGGCAGAACCCCTCCGCTAACCCCAGCAGCTTCCATGGTAGTCAGAGTGGAGCCCAAGAACCTTGCTCTGACTCTGGAGCTGGCCTCCCACCCCCTTCTTTTGCCACCACCTCCCCGTCTTTCTAGCCACAGGGTCAAGGGTCTCCAACAACACTTTTCTGCCTTAAGACCTTTGCCCCATGGCTGTCCCCTCTCCCTGGAGAACAGACCCCTTGTCATTAAGGTCCATGCCTCAACCTCTCTTCCTCAGGGACGCCTCTCACTGGCCACCCTGTCTAAAGCAGCCCATCGCCACTCGCCCCCTACCGACCCTTCCTTGAATTTCAGTCACCTCGGTCATTTCCTTCATGGCAATGACCACAACCTGGAAGGACTTTGCTTGTTTATTTCCTTGAGTATATGGTTTCCCCCACACGAGCTCCATGGGAACAGTGACTGCGTCTCTGTGTCCCTAGTGCGGTCCCCAGAGCCCTGCACAGTGCCTGCATTCACTGTTAGTTGAGGGCCCAGAGGAGATGGATCGGTATTAAGTCCGCTCCAGTGATGGTCTAGTTAATGGCATGATTACAAATCCTAATGCCTCCATTGCCTAGTTGGCTCTTGTGTGCCATGTTCCACAATATTTATGGTTGCAGCTCAGAGTCTGCTTTTTGTGGCGAACCTTGAGGATACCGAGAGAAGAGGACACAGTCCCTGTCCTCAAGGAGGGGTCTGGAGGGAGTGGTGGACCTGAGGCCAGAACCCTTGTGATGGTAAGCTCTACACTAGAGAGACAAACAGGACACCACCATTGTCCTCAGAAGGCCAGCGCTGCTGGTCTTGCCTTTTTTTTTTTGCAGCTCAAAATCTAGCCAGCATTCTGTCATAACACAAAGGGCCACTCCAGCTAAAGGACCAAGAGTAAGCTTTCTGGGGGGGGGCGGGGGGTGTGTGCCTGGAGCCTCGCAGAAGTGCATTATAGCTCCTCATGCCCAGAATCCCCAGGCAGGGAGGCCAGAACACCACTCTTCAAGGTCAGGGCGAGAAGCTGCCAGAACGAGTAAGTGTAGGTCTTCCTCGACCGGCCGTACAAGGAGCCGTGTGCTAGAAGAGTGGTCAGCACCTCGCAGGTCACCTCCGCCCAGATAAAGAGCTGAGGAAACACAAATGTAACTCCGCACGAGTTGAGGGGGATGTAGGGAAAGCACGTCTTCCTGCAAAGTGAGGGTCACCCAAGTTCCTTGGAGGCTATCAGAGGCCTCAAGCGAGGCCAGGGAGCCGAAAATGGACTGACCTCTGAAGGGACAGAAAACAGATTTTATTATTCTTAAAAAAAGAAGTCTTACATTTGTATTTGTTTAATTTGGCCATAGAAGGTATTTGCTTTAAGACTGTGTGGTGCTTTTCAGCTGATCAGAAATGTGAATGCGCGCGCGTGTGCGCATGCACACAAGCCGCTAAGGACAGCTATAGGGTTCTGCTCACACCCACACATTTGTTCACAGGCTCAGGCCTGCAGCCAATGGAGGAGGAAAATACACAGGTTCACGAGGAGGAGGCAGGTGAAGGAGATCCTTTTTTTTTTTTTTTTTTTTATCAGGGAGCACAAAATCTGGTGGAGTTTACGAGACAGGCAGCCTCCATCGCTCCAGCTGATGAATATTTACTAGGCAGCTACTATGCACCAGGGAGGTCCTGGTTTTGGAGTGAGGGCAGGGGTCTACTGATACACTCAGCTCGCACGCACACGCTGAATCTGAGGTGACTGGGAAACATCTAAGTGGATATGCCAACCGGGTGGTGACAGATGAAGGTTTGGGTTGGAGAAATGATGAGAGTGCCTGAAACAGTCTGAGCGGAGAAGTGGGCTGAGACTGGTCGGTGAGCAAGCCCAATGTTTAATGGGACAACCAGAGAGGAAATTCAGGAAGCCCTAATATCCACCCGAGCTCAGAGAGATAAAAGTACTTGCCCTTATTTATATTTATTGATATTTTCTCTTCATGCTTACTCTGATTTAGAAATAATGATAATTATTGTGATGATGGTGATGATAAATTGTAATTTTCAAGAAAACACTTTCCAGATCGGTAGAGGTATCATGTGCCAGGGTTGGCCCAGTGAACAGCTTTAGTAAAGAAAAGAACTGTAAACTTCAAATCCACCAATGGGAGGAAGGGAAGGGAATTCCAGAATTCTGCTCGGGGAAAAAAAGAAAAGAAAGCAACAACTCTGCAGGGACACTGGGAGATCTGCCCTCGCGCAAGAAAGCAGCTGTTCTCCGTGCAGAAGGAACTCCCTTCAGAGAAAACTCACCGGAGCGCCATGTTCTCCGGGCGCTGTCCAGTCTCCCAACCAAGAAGGACCTACAGGAGGCTCCTCCTCCCAGCTGGTGGGTGTAGTGGGAGCCCAGCTCAACAACAATCCAGTTTCCTGGGCTTCTCTCTCCTCTCTACCGGCCTGTTGCCTTCTGGCTGCCCTCTCCCTGGCCCTCCCTTCCTTCTGCTCCATCTGAGGGGGTCACTGTGCCCTGGATATTTCTTTGCTTCCATCTCATTAGAAACCACCCTTCCTCAAACTATAAATCTTTTGAATTAGTTGCGAATGTGTTCAGTGTCACTGAGCCAAGGTGGGCACTTATGGTTTGAGGTGTAACTTCCCCCAGGGAACCTGCATATAGACTGATGAGAGGACTCTGGAGAGTTAGTGGGGGAGACAGGCTGGGGGGCACAGCTTCAGTACCACTTCTCAGATCCTGGCTAGAGGGGGCCTACATCCCTTCTAGCGGCCACTGGCTTCCCCCACCTCTGAGTTCAGCCTGAGTCATCCGCTTCCTTTTATTTAACCCTAGGACCATTCTTGGAATAGGACTGGATTTTCTTGATGTCATTCAGCTAAAATTCAGAGTGCCGTTCATTTCCTGACTTTGCTGGCAATCACCAGCTGCATTTATCCTCACACTAGAGCAGGCTGTTTGGCCACAGATGTGGATGAAACAATAGTAAGTTATGTTCAATGGAGGGAGGTACTTAATAATTAAGGTTGACCTACCTCTGCCTTGGGAAAAGTGACATCTAGCTTTCAAATAAAGTCTCTTTCATTACAATCAAGGTCACGGAAGGGGACTAAGGGCATGCGGTACACACACGGAGCAGAGTGGACCCTCAGATTTAGCATTTACAGCTTTCCTGGTGCATGGCAAGTAGCAATTTCTACCTGTACAGAGTACATATTTTAATTTGGTTCTGAATGAAGCCAGTGCGCAGTGTAAGCCTGCTGGCCAGACATAGTGAGGAGGTCCATGAGAGGTATAGTGCTCGGCCAGAAAGCAAGGGGAGTGGCCAAATTAAACACAAAAACGGGCAATTTGTTGGTGGTTCAGTTCTCCACATATTCTATTCTGAAATAAATCATGACTTGTGAATTTATTTTAGCAAGTGCTGTGGCAAAAGCTAACCTTCAGTGGAAACTAAAAAGGTAATGAACATGTGCTATGAGGATGTGCTCTCAACATCTCCCTAAACACCCACAGCTCTGTGCTACAGTAATCGTACTCCCTACTTTGTGACACACACTGCATTGTCTATGTGCTTTATCATACACGGAAAGTATATAGTGTTGTTAATATGGAGACAAATTAATATTTGTAGACACAGACATATGCAGAGATGTTGGGAGTTAATGTCACCTGTGTATATACAATGAAGTATATATGGTAATAAAGTAGGTAACATGCTGTGTGAGAATGAGTCCAGGCAACGCGTAACTCTCTCTCTCATGTATTAATCATACTAGGTACTTTATTGTGTGTATAATACAGTATAGATAGAAAAGTAATATGTATATAAAACAAATTACATATGTAATAAATACACAGTATGATTAACAGACATGATATATAGAGAGATTTGGGGAATTATACATTGCCTACATAGACACAAAATGTATATGTAATAAAAACACATATGTAATTAAGCATGTATGTAATACATATGTAATAAAGCACCTAGTATTAATATATGTAACAAATCTTTAGTATAATTATTTGTATATGTATTTATATTTATGTAATTCATATATGTACATATAATACATGTGTATATAGTGTATGTTCTACATAAAATCAATAGGTTGAAGTGACTTCTTAGATTGTATTTCATGGTGTTGGTCTCTTTCCAGTTTTGCAATTTATTCTCGCCTACTCATTTATGCTAACGGAGATGGACGCTAACAATTACTCTTGAAGCCTTAAGAATATACAAATGCAAAATCCATCATCTTATGAAGCTAAAAAAAAAAAAACCCCACTATTTTCATGCACTAACAGCCCCACATGGAGGTTAATTAAACAAATGCTAATTTCCTAACCTGCTGATGACTGTTAAAATAGTTTTCATCGCCAGAGATTAGCTGTTAAGATATATATATATATATACTCACAACCAGACCTGCTCTTTTTCAAAACATAAATGTTCTGATTTAATGGAAAATCACTGCAGGGCACAAGTATAAACTATAAAACAATTAAAATCATAAATCCAAATGGCAGCAATTCCCAGTGAGTTTTACAACATCGAACTAAGCAGCTGCCCATCTGAAAAGCTGTGCCCTGGGCCCTGCAGGTGAGCTGGCTGGAGCTAGGGACAAGGGACAGGCACGGGCAGCTTTCGGTGGGTGGCCTCCAGTGAGAACCCACGGCAGGCTGGAGTCTGTGGGACAGTGGGATCATCAGCCCAGGCCTCAGGAGGTCCCAGGACAGAGGCTGGCCACAGGTTGCTAGCCTGCTTGTTTTCCTTTCTTAGAAAAAAAAAATTCATTCACGCCTTTAGATATTTCCTGAGCAACTACTTTGTGGCATATACTATTCTTGGCACAGAGGAAACAAGGTTCCTGCGCTCGTGGAGCTTACATTCTAGTGTGGAAGGAGACATCAGTTAATATAACAATAAACGGTATGTTAAAGAATGAAAGTGCTATGAACATTGAGGCTGGAATGAACTCTGGCCCATGTCCTCATCTCTCTTCCATGAAAAGATGAGTATTTACTGAGCACCTTCCAAATGCCTGGCCTTTGTGAGATGACTTTCAAGAGACAGAACGCTAAGCTGTAGCTTCTGTCACCTGCAGGTGAAACCAGGAGCAAGCCGTAAGCCACCTGCTCAAGGATGGCATTTGGTGAGGATTTACTAGCGTACCTCGTGTGGATGATCTCATTTAAGTCTCCCCAAAACTCCCCAGAATGGGTACCACCGTTGCTCCCATCTTACAGATGGCAAAACTGGGGTCTGCAGAGGGCGAATGCCTTGCCCAGAAACCCACTGCTAGCTTGGGGGTGGGGACCAGGATTTGCACCCCACAGAGCAGCCTCCTAATCGCCCCCCTCCCCCGCCCCGTGTGGGTCTAAACCAGGTGGTGGAGACCAGTGGGACTGGAGGGGTTTCTAACCAGCTGGAAGCTCCTTGAAGAAGGGCCCACATCTGCGACACTGTCTGTATCCTCCCCGGGCCCCCCGGGGCCTGCTCCGGGGCCAGGTGCCAGGAGAGGTCATCACATACTGACAGCTGGGTCATTCTCTGCGGGTCTCACTTCAGGGTCACCCCAATCTCCAGCCCAGGAGGTTGTGAGGTGTGGCGGTCCAGTCCTGACTTCACAATAACTGCATTTCATTGTCAACCAGAGATCTAGACTTGGGGCCCTTGGAAAATTGGTTACAGGTCAAGGGCGTAAGGATCAGGAAACATTTACCAAAACAGGGACTCTCCATGATGCCACTTAAGGATCAATAGGGCAAAACTGTGTGAGACGGAGCAAGGGGCTGTGGTATCTGAAAGACATGACTTTGGAGATTACTCGAGTTCTGACTTACTAACAATACGTGAAGACAATGACTTAACCTCACCAAGGCTCATGTGTCTCACCTGTAAAATGGGGATAGCAATTACTCATTTCAAAGGCTTACTGTGATGCTCAAATAAGATAATAGGTAAAAATTTATTCCAGTTCCTGGCACAGGGTAGGTGCTTGACAAATATTGTTCCAATTTCCCTTTGTGAACAATTTCCGAACTTGATCATTGAAACCACTCGTTTCATTCTCCTCCCTCACCTACAAAAAAAAATGACTGTTTGCCCCATAAATAGATTTGAATGCCTGCTGCTTTTTTTTTTTTTTTTTCAAACTGACCACTTTACAAGTGACACCATAAGGGAGCAGCACAATGGTAAACAACCACCGGAAGGGGAAACCAGAATGAAGAAACAGAACTAGGAATTATAGGATAGTGGCTGTGCCCTTGCTGCTAGACTTTATTTCCCCACCATAACTGACTTGGTGAGTCAGTTGACTTGTGTGAGTTGTGGAAGGACGCGGGACATCAAGGCTTGGCCAGTTTGGTACTCCTGTGACTTCTGAGGCAGAGGCAGGTGGGTGAAGGGACTGAGCTGACCAGGCTGTGGGTTCCCATGATCACGTTTACGAGGCATGGCTATGTCCAGCCTCCGTGGTCCCTGCCCATTTCTCATTGATTTTCCAGCTTGCCCACTGTATCCGTGACCGGCTCCATCGTTGTTCCCCAAATTCCTTTTCTGTGCAAGTCAGCCAGCGCTCTGCTCGGCACTAAGACCCCTGACTAAGACCCCGGGTCCCAGGCCGGTCTAACAATCCCTCACTCATCAGTGATAGCAGGCAGCCCATGATGACAGCCGCTCACTCTCAAAGGCTTCCAACCTTGGAACTATCTCAGGAGCCAGACCAGTGCACTCTGAGAGTGGAGAGCCCTTGCTGGTCCTCATACACTCATAAGTACCTGTAGATCAGCTACTGTGTGCACAGAACTGATGGAGAACAGAGACTGATATGGTGAAAAGCAGTCAGGGGCTACAGAATAAGCAATATCACATCTAGTATGTCTCCATGGCTCTAAAAGTAGCCTGGAACGAAGAGTAGCCACACAATGTATGTTGACATGACCCACGGACCTCCAGAAGCAGAGAGGTTAGGATCAGATGGTGGTTTAGGGCCCAATCTCTCTCTCTCTCTCTCTCTCTCTTTTAAAGAGCTTATATAGCTGTTTCTACACCAACTTCAAAAATAAGAGAAAATACTAAGCTGCTATTAAAACCTGCAGGAATCATTGTTAGGGCCATTGTATTAAGAGGATTCTAAGAGTCCAGGGCTTTAGCACTATGAAAAGGAAATATCAATGGCACAGGTCAATGATTTTGAGCAGAACAGACCTGGAAGCTGTTAGAAAGAATCAAAGCTGAAGCACACAGCTAACTGGGAAGGCCCAAGCCTGCAGGCTTTCTGGTCCCCAAGCCCTGCTCTTTCCATACTTTGGCCCTCAACTCCCAGGCAAAGGGTGTGGAGGCCTAAAATAGCATAAACTGACCCTAGCTGTTAAAGCTCAGCCAAACTACCCATATTTTAAGGGAGCTCATCTAGAGAAGTCTGTTACTGCTGGGCCTTATGAAAAGTGTAAGTTAGAGAGGCATCTTCACTCTCCGGAGCCTCTGCTCCTTCTCGCCTGGTCTTCCTCAGTGCTGCCCTCTCCCCGGCCCGGGGCCCGCTGGCCTCTGCCTGCGCACTCCCAACCAGCCAGCTCCTGGGAAGGCTGCCGTGGCATCGTTACCATGGGGAGTGAGCGCGCCGGACAAGAGGGAAGGGAATTCACATTTGTCAAACTCCTGCCTTGTGCCGGGTGCTGCAGGGAGACCCAAGAACACTACGTGAGTTTCTACCAGGAAAAAGCTTTTAAGCTGGCCTTAAAATGGAAAATATATATTTAAGTACTGATAAACTTCAAATAAGAGGTATACCTATTAAGGTCTTTGCAGAAACTGTTCTCTCTGCCTAGAACGTTCTTTCGCTCTCTTCCTTTGGCCAACTCGCATCACTAACTTCCTGCAGGAAGCTCTCATGGGCTCCCCCAGTGAGATTCAGGGCCCCTCCTAAGGGGTCCCAAGGCACCTGGATCTCCCCTGGCATAGTATTCATGACAATGCAATCTGAAGGTCTATTTATTTGTCTATCTCCCAAACTAGGCTCGAAGAAGGGATGAAGGCACCACGCTGAGTTCACCACTTTATCTCCACAGGACCTTGCATGGTGCCTAAGATGCAGGAGGCACTTAAAAAAAACTGTGGGCTGACTAAGAATGAACACAGGTACTCAGAGGAGACTCAGAGAGATCTCTGTGGGCTGAAGGTGGTCGGATTCCAAGACAGCAGGCGCTTGGGAAAATTTACTAAAGAAAGATCCATTAAGTAATTTTCTTCTGGAAACTTACTGTTGCCTGTGCCACAGCTCGGATGCCAAGCTAATCAAACAACACGGCCTGAACCCTCTCTACAAGAACCAACCTGCCGGGTTATTAGCACCCCGACTTGGCAGCCTCAACCCCATTGCTTGCATCTGCCATGCTGTTTGCAGAGATTAACTTCCTTAAATAATTTTTAATCATTTTAAGCAGGTACTTCACTTAGACACAATGAAGACACGTACAACTTGATTTTGATTCACATTCCATTTTGTTCTGGTGGTAATCATGTATGGAATGGACTTTGATTTTCATGCTTATTTAATCCTAATGTGAATTATGAATGACTCACTGTCCTAGGCTGAACATCTGTTTTTCTCAGAGGATCCTTACTTATTATGTACCTACTAAGTGTCCCTGCACTGTTAATGTTTTGTTCGTGTGTGTGTGTGTGTGTGTGTGTGTGTGTCCTCATCTATTAGCATGTGTGAACTTAGGAGAAGGAAATCAACAAAGACACTAAAAAGTGGAAAAAGTCCTTCAGTTAGTTGTATTTGGCTAGATGAAGTCAGTGACTAATTCATTTCCCTCCTGATGATATAGAGTAAACCATATATAGGAAATTGACTTTTCTTCTCCCTTCCCCCCTTTAAGCCCTGCCTGGCAAGAGCCAACCCCTGGTCCGATGTGCCAACTTCAGAAAAGATTCCTTTGTTCCAGATAAAATGATTCCCAAAACTCAAACTTTCATTTTAAACTCAGTCATTGTTACCAAAAATGTCCCCTCAAAGTCACTGTGTGTTCACTTACTGATTGGTTCCAAAGAACTTCCTAGAAGAGTACAGTCTATCAGAAACCAAACAATCCTCTTTGTCAGCCACATAATGGGGACTGTGCCTATTTTTCCTTTCTAACACAACTTGGATCATTGAGTTCTCCAGAATGGATGAAGTATGGCACTGTCCATCAATTCATTTTCCCAAATATTCTTCCAAAGACGTTGATTCTAATATTTAGATTTCTGTAAGTAGAAATCGACTAAATTCCAATTTTCTACAGTATGGCAGTGAAGGACTAAAGTATGGCAGTGAAGAGGAACTTGAGGAATTGCAACAGAGAGAGAGCACTGAGCAATTGGTGGCTGAAGTAGGCAAGACACCATTGCAAATAAGTACCAAAGTGTCTGATTTGTGCCCCAGTGAGATAGTCCAAGTGAGATATCCTTTTTTTAATTCCAGAAAAGATTTGACTGTGTATAAATGGTTCATTTCAAGACTCTCCATATTTACCAACTAGGTAGAGGTTGCTAGTGGAGAAATATTTTTAATTGTTTAGGGCCACCTGACATTATATAAACATGCAACACATCCATCCTTATCACTCACAATATTGGCTGTGTAAAGATCTTTGCCAGATGTAGAAGATCAGAGAGCTGGAAGACTGGTTCCCAGTCCTTAAAGAATTTGTAGCATGTTAAAGTTAGATCAGTGAGTGACGTTTTGGGTACAAAGAGTATGATCTCTTTCCTCTACCCAGAAGCTCTAAAAGAAACACAGAGCCATGGATTTCCATGGTCATTTTTCACATAAGCAGGACTCTCCACCTGGTGAATGAACACAGGGCAGTGTCAACGGTACCGATCAGGTAAGGTTTATTGAGAAGGCACTTGATTATATTAACATCAGCTCAGTAGGTTAGTATTTAAAAGGAGATTCTCTCTAGATGGTTGTCTATTCATAATCCTTGTGTCGTCTCAGGAGGCAAAAACACCATTGTAATTAGAAATGAGAATAGTGTCCACTGTTTGACACTAACCTCTCTTCATTTACAAGCAAACATTTTAAAATGACTTTTCAAACTTGGTGAAACCCCTTGACCACTGTCAGTTGCTTGAACTCGGCAGAGCCTTGAGTCTGCTTCCCCTTCAGATCAGTACGTGCCTCATAAACACTCCTTTCCTTCATTTATTGTTGGCAACTTGATTTCTTTGTGCGTGGGAGGGTGCTAAACCTTATCACCCAACACCAAAGAGGGTGGGAGGAGGAACAGGATCCAATATGACCTTAAAACCGATACATTTGCCTTTGATCCATGTGATATGGATTTCTTAAGGATTCTAAGAGTAAACAGGTGAAATCATTCACCCCCCCAAAAAAAGTAATTCCTTTTCTTTTGGGTAGTGCTTTGACACTTCCCCCAAATTCCTTTATCTTCACGATCTCAATGAACCTTATTTCAGTCTCCTACTTCTCAGTAACTGTCCTACAATTGGAGGCAATAGTTTAAGACATTAATATGTGTAACTTGCTTATCTTTTTACTCTGAGTTTCCTCTTAGCAGTGTGTAGACAAAAAAAAAAAAAAAAAAAAGGCGGGGGCGGGGGGCTCAAGTGTTTTCCTTTGTAAGGCTCTTCCTTTCCTTGTATTTGCACATTTTTGCTAGCGAACTTGAGTAAACCTTCCTCTTAAAGATTAAACATAGCACCCCAGAGAGAGGTTTCAGAAACCATGACCAATGGGCAATAAATATTGCCACAATGACCAATGGCAAGGTGGTCTGGTAAAAGTTTCTAGACTCTTTCCTCAAGCTTTAGTAGGAAGGACCAAATTTAATTTTATGTGAAAAATAATCTGGCTTTGCTCAGACTCCTCTATGTATAACGGAGGCAAACACCTGTTGGCACGGGGTAAAGAAACCAGGCTACGGTGCCCAGGGCCAGGTTCCCATGTGGCTCCCCCACTTCCTGCCTACAGGATCTTTTTGCTTCAAGTTACAACTTGAAGTCTTGGTTTCTCCATCTGTAAAATGAGGACAGTATTATCTACCACATAGGCTGTGTTCCCGAAGGTTAAATGAGAGGACATATGGAAAACGCTCATTACTAGGCACAATTTAACCCCTCAATAGCTATTATTACTCATTTTCAAAGTGAGAAGCTTCCCATATCACCCCAGACCCAGGCAAGGTCAGAGGGAGACAATGAGTGCTCTTTAGGGTATTTTACCACTAAGGTCATCTTTAAAGAGACCCAAACCTAAAACTTCCCCACTGCCAGGACGGTGGTTACCTCCTAGGGGGTGGGGTGGTACTGATGCAGGGCTGTAGGAAAGTCTGCTGGGGTGCTAGAAACAGTCTGTACCTCGATCTGCATTATATGGCGCTGCAGTCATGGAAAGGTTTATTCACATATAAGAACTGTGTACTTCACTAGAGGCCTATTAGACCTCAACAAGACAAAAGAAATAAGAAGGGAGGAAGGGACGGAGGGAGGGAGAGAGAAAAAGGAGGAGGAAAGAAGGGGATAAAAAAAAAAAAGAAAAAAACAAGGAGCAGGCATAAATCATTTCCCCTTAATCCTCCTCGCTCCATGTAAATTACCCACAAACCCGGTTTCAGGAGGGGATTGGTCAAGGAGTGAGCCAACTGTACAGAGACATTCAAGAGTGTCATTTTGAGTATACATTTAGGTGTACGGAGCAATGGGAGTATATGCTCAGAGATGGCACGTTGGTCTGTTCTCAATACTACTGACATACTGAAATTGGTGAACCTGACCACCAACCCAGAATTGCTGGTCAGCAAACCGGTCAACATTTTCTGGCCATCCCCTAACAAGTCCTGCACCATGCTAAGTCCTATAACTTCCCTGTGGGCACCTCTACCATCTCAGAGCCCACTATGCTGCAGACTGGGCAGGTGTTTGCAGGTACTGACTATGGGTGTCAAAGACAGGCAGTGAATGCACTGGGCACCCTGGAGTCAGAGAGAATAGAACCGGGAGCCTTCTCTCTCAGGGCGCAGGGCGGAGCCTGTCTCAGGGGACTCGGGCGGAGCCTCCTCAGTCTGATCTCGTGCCATAAAATGTTCAAGGCAGTCTGGTCCCAAGAGGCCATAAACAATACGAAGTCTACTTTACAATGGGTGCACCGTGGTGGAAATGAAAATTGTCTACCGATGTATTCTTAATCCCTTTAATCCCAAGAACACCAAACCATTCCTGGCATAAACCTTCCCATAAAAAATTAAAGGGTGGGGTGAAGTTAAGGTGCTCTGGTTAGATTGAGTTATGATGGTAAAATGACTCTAACAAATTTTTTTGTTTGTTTGTTTGAAGCAAAATTTATCTGGAGAGAAGTGGTTTTAGTTTGTGAATGGGTCAAGCAGTTCCAAAGGATCCTGCCACATGTTCATTTTAACCAAACCTGAGGGCCACCTGGGGCAGGGAAACTGATATTAATACATGAATAAGAAGAGAGGATCATACTTGGACTATTCCAGTTTTTGTGGTATGGGTAGATTAAATATTTTCTTGATTTAACATTTACAGAAAAAAAAAAAAGCTCCTCTGGTTTTTCAAACACGGGTGGAATTCTTTCACAAAACGTTTAATACTATCTCTGAGGTTTGTTTGTAGGATCTTGGAGAGTGGAGAAAAGGAAATGAAGTGACAAATGGATATCTCTCCCTTATGCCTTCCCCTTATCTTCAAAAGGGTTCAAAAAGCCTTCAGCATCTCGATCTGATTTCTTCAGGGCCTGAGAACCCTGCCCTTCTGGCCGTGCTCCCCCTAAGCTGCATAACCCTTACTAGCCCAAACGAGGCACCTGTTAACTCACAACCTCTCCACACCATTAGAGCTGTGTCATCAGAGAACTTCAGAGCCAGGCAGGGAGTTTCAGCCCCGTCACCACCGGCATGTAGGGCGGATGCTTTGTGGTGGGGGCCGTCCTGGGTGCTGCGGGCCGTGTAGCATCACCCACGGTTTCAATCCGCCAGATGCCACAGCAGCCCCCTCCCCATTAAGTGATCACCAGAAACGTCTCCAGACATTGCCCATTGTCCCCTGGAGGCAAAATCACCCCCACTGAGAACCACGTCAGAGGAACGTCAAGAATCATCAGGTCCAATCTCATCAGGGGGCTGAAGAAACTATGGCCAAATACAGCGTTCTGAACCTGAGTTCAGTGCTTTCCCCCTAAACAGTGCCGTTGCTTGAGCACCAAATTCCATTTTTTTTTTTTTCCTTGAGCTCCATGCTGGGGAGCTGAGTTGCCCAAGTCTATTGTCCAGAATGACAACACTTCCTGGAGCCTTACGAACAAAGGGGCCTCGAGGCTCTATAGGCAAAGCACAGCATCCTTGGGTGGTGCCCAAGGGGCCACCCATCTGCAAACTCCCAGGACACCCACCAACCGGAAGCTAGGAGAATCCAACCAGTTCCCAGGTGGCATTTTAAAAGACACATTATCACCATAACTTCTATCCCAATTCCAGCCACAGGCATTAAGAATCCTCAAGCCAAAAGTGAAATATGCTAGATGAATGTCATTAACAGACTAGGTGGGTGTTTCTTGCTAGCTCCTGGTTGATAAGAATGTAGCTCTCTGTGTGTCTGAACATCGTGTGTCTTTTAGTCCACTGGTTCAGAAGATCTCTTTGTAAGAGTGTCTTCGCTTGCTAAGAGGTGTTGGTTTCTGGGGAAAGAACTTGCTGGAAACGGTGCTACCTCTTTCAGCCCTAATGTAAACCACACTGCAAAATGAGGCACTATGCTAATAACTAAATTCATCCTGAACAGCCTAGAGGGACTAGCAATTGGAGGAATTCAGAAAACATGAGCCCCCGGGGCTCATAAGCCACATTTAGAGCATTTAGAACCACTCAAATGTTTTTTATGCTTAAAGGAATTTTATTTACGATAAGAATTTGAATGTCTTCTTGCCTCCACCCCACCCCTTATTTATAAAGATTAAGTGACATCATTTAGCTAGAGTAAAGAATGCCCTAAAAAGAACTAATAGGCCAAGTTATTTCTACCATTTAGGAAAGGAAAAAAAAAAAAAAAAAAAAGCAAAACAAGACCAAACCTAACAAATGCTGTTTTTTTTTTTTTCTCCTTCACAAAAATAACAGAAGGAAAGCTGCTACTGTAATCAGCAGTGATTGGAGGCATTTCCTGTATTTTTATATCAAGCTGGTTGTTTTTTTTCCATTACATACCCAGTGAACTCCAGTTAGGTCAAGACTGGAGAAAAACAGTACTAATTATGCCTTCAAACCCACAAATCTGCCTACTTAGCTCTGCTAATTTGTGTTGACTCCATGGTTCCCAGGAACCAGTGAAAGAAAAATCTTCATAAGCTACTGGCTCCTTCTGCAGGAGCCACGGCCCTCAACGGCCCCTTGGCCCCCCCCCCCCCCACTTAGTTTCTGCATCCCAGGAACACACTTTTGCTCCTGGCGTGTTTCGGGTTGAGATTCAATCCGGTTGTTCCAATGAGAGGGTCTTGGGTCAAACACTGGGCTCCCTGGGTCCGTGTTCCAGGCGTATCTTTGGACAGGTCAATGCCTAAACCTCCCGGTCCCAGAGTTACTCTTGCCCATCCCTAGGGATCTTTGTTCTTACGTTTTATTCCCAAGAAGGTCTTCGTCCTTACGCGTCACCTTCCATGCTTCCAAGAGAGCATTAGGAGCCTCCTTATTGAAGTCAGCAACGATGCAGTGCTGACCAAATAGCCTCATCTGTTTGTCTTTTTTGTTACTTCAAGACTTTCCATGGAAAGTGTCCCCCACTGTGTTTCTGCCTTTTTCCCTAATTTTTAGTATCTGGCTTATAATACCACATCACACTGGGCTTCACGGCCAACATGGTATGTGCAGAGCTGCCAGTGCCTGTTCTCCCTTTCGAACCTGAAAAGCTATGGAAAAACTTCTTTATCAATTTGAGGTCATCATAAAAGGGTGACAAGATCTTTGGCCAAACTTGGGCAGTTTCTCTTTCTCCACCCTGTCCCACGACTGCCCACGGACCCACTCTCCTTTGTTTGTGGACTTTGAGGTAGGTTTTCTTGGTGATTCCTCTCAGGCTCAAGTTAAACAAATTACCTCATTGGTTTTGAATGATGAGGCCACAGAGGAGTCTCCCGGGTTGACAAAACTGTCCCAAGGACATTTTCCTCTATATAGGGTTACTTGTCTCTCTGACAGTTTATTCTTCAATTATCCATGCTACTTAACATTTTTCTTATTGTTCAGATGAATTCCATTGTTTGATGTAATAGTCAACTCCCCAGACTAGGAGAGCTGAGGTGGAACTCTGAGGTAAATAAATACCATTCTAAAAGAGCTTCACAGGTTTGAGGATTAGACATGTTTTCCTAGCCCTTCTGCGATTACCTTAGATGACCCCACTCTTCAGCTACTGCTATACTTTCAATTCAAAGCTGGACATCTTTAGTGTCAACCGCACAACAAATCCACTACTCTTAGAGATCATTTACCAAGTGCCCAGTTCCAAAGTAAGATATTATGAGGGAGGAAAAATAGCAATAAATAATCACTATGCCCTGCCTATGTCCTTCTCAAGCATTACCTCATTTAATATTCCTAATGGTCACGGGGTGCCTGGCTGGCTCAGTCGGAAGAGTGTGCAACTCTTGATCTCCAGGTTGTGAGTTCAAACCCTGCACTGGGTACAGAGATTACTAAAAAACAAAACAAAACAAAACAAAACAAAACAAAGAAAAAAAAACAAAAACAAACAAAACTTAAAAATATATATTCCTAACAGTCACATGAGGTAGGTATTATTCCTATCCCAGTTTTAAAGGAGGAGCTTGAAGGTCAGAAAGGAACAGAACAGGTTAGCATGCAAAGCCAGAACCCCACCTGTCCAGATGTGTCTGGCTCACAGGTGTGTGATCGTCCAGCCAGGCCGCTGCATATCAGGTCCCTGGTAGTTACTATGGAGAGCACTGAGGCTGCCGCTTCTGCCCCCTTGATTTCTGGACCTCGTGTAGAATTTATTTTAGAATGCGTCATTTCAAAGCCTCTCAGATAAACCAGGATTTTGCCATTAAATGCACACACTATTTTTGACACAAAATGATTTTCAGAAATCAGGTTTACTCCTAAAGGAGGACCCATCAGACACGAAGGACACCATTCAAAAGAAACCTAGAGAGGAGTGTAAAAATACTCCAAATAGCTACCCTATGACCCAGCCATTGCACTCCCAGGTATTTACCCCAAAGACACAGATGTAGTGAAAAGAAGGGCCATATGCACCCCAACGTTCCTAGCAGCAATGTCCGCAATAGCCAAACTGTGGAAAGAGCCGAGATGCCCTTCAACAGACGAATGGATAAAGAAGATGGGGTCCATATATACAATGGAATATTACTCAGCCATCAGAAAGGATGACTACCCAACTTTTACATCAACATGGATGGGACTGGAGGAGATGATGCTAAGTGAAATAAGTCAAGCAGAGAAAGACAATGATCATATGGTTTCACTTATTTGTGGAACATAAGGAACAGCATGGAGGACATTAGGAGAAGGAAGGGAAAAATGAAGGGGGCAGGGAATCGGAGGGAGAGATGAACCATGAGAGACGATGGATTCTGGGAAACAAACTGAGGGTTCTAGAGGGGAAGGGGGTGGGGGGATGGGTTAGCCTGGTGATGGGTATTAAGGAGGGCACGTACTGCATGGAGCACTGGGTGTTATACGAAAAAAATGGATCGTGGATCACCACATCAAAAACTAATGATGTATTGTATGGTGACTAACATAACATAATAAAAAAAATTTAAAAAATACTCAAAGTAAAAGCAGTATTTTCCTGGGGCGCCTGGGTGGCTCAGTTGGTTAAGCGTCTGCCTTCGGCTCAGGTCATGATCCCAGGGTCTTGGGATCGAGCCCGGCATCGGGCTCCCTGCTCAGTGGGGAGCCTGCCTCTCCTTCCCCTACTCCTCCTGCTTGTGTTCTTTCTCTAGCTGTCTCTCTCTCTCTCTCTGTCAGTTAAATAAATAAATAAAATTAAAAAAAAAAAAGCAGTATTTTCCTCTGAGAATAAAGTATCCCAGGAGGACTCTCTCAAAGGGGATGACAATACTCATTTGGATGTATAAATTCTGGTATGTTTACCTAAAAAAAAAAATCAGTCCATTTCCTTATGGCAGAATTGAGAACTTCCCAGCCTCCTGATGCCCTTGCCTGCTTTCTGAAAGAGCTAATGTGACAGGATTTTATAGTACGTTTGATAGTCACCTGTGGTTTTATTCCTCATGTTCTTTCAAACATTAAATTGGGTTCTTAGCTATTAAAGATAAGATCCTTTGTTTCATGTTCCTTCTTATATGAAATTTGACCCACAATTTTCTTTACTGCGGGCTTCCCTTTAGACAATAGCGAGAAAAACCACCAAAAAATTCTTTAGATTCTCCAAGTGAAATATCTTTCTGCTATCCACGGTTAGGTTTTCCCTTCTGCAAACCTCAGTGCTGAAGCACATGTTCATTTGCTACTTTCTCCTTCCCCTAATTTCAGTATAGGAAGTTTTTAATCCTCATGTTTCTCTAGCCAGCCTTTCAAGGAGTTTTCATTTTTGTTTTGTTTTGTTTTTTGTTTTTTTTTAACAGAAAAAGCATTATTTGCAATTATTAAACGACTGTCTCTGGCCAACCACACTGGAGAGTGGGGACAGACAAATGTAACCTGGGCCGGTGAGCACATGGAGGCTCTGGGGTTAGCACTGTTATTAACACAGACCAAATCCCATCAGTGACATGGCTTTTGGTTAAGGTGGGAAGTGGGGAGGAACTCATCCTCAGGACAACCCAGACTTCTGAGCTCACGATCGTTCCAAGCTATCCACCATATGGGGTTACTGTACTGGGTTACCCCAGAAGCTCTCCAATCTCCTTTTGCATTTTTCCTCCTCCTCTTATTTTATTCGAAACACCTAGGTCACAGTTACCCCACTGCTTGTTACCCAGCATGGAAATGGTTTAAGTTAGAATCCTGAAGCTTCTCTTATGGATTGTAGGTGCAAAGCAGCTCATGCCCAGGTGTGCACACTGTTTTATGAGAAGTTCTAAAGGCTATCTCTCACTTGACGTTCTCCATCTGTAGGTGTGTGTCCCCGTGTCAACAGGGGTATCCTCCCTGACAGAGGCTTACCTCCTATGCAGCTGTAGGCTGGGCCCCTTGGAAGGCCACGGACAAGGAGAGGACATGGCCTCTGGCCAAGGGCTCACAATTCAGTTGGGAAGAACAACAAAAGTTAAGCATGTTGAGACTGAGCAAGCACTAAACCCCTACCCACACTCTGAAATCCCACGGCCACTGGGCAAATGCTCATCTTTTGGGGAAATCTCACCCCAATCCTCCTGCCCCTGCAACATTATGAAGCAAGATTTTTCCTCCTGTAACTTCAGGCCTTTGGTTCCTGAGAGTAAGGAATTTTGTCTCACATTGTTAAAGAAAACCAAAGGGTCATATACGAAGGTAACAGAAAAGAAGGCAAATAATGGGAGAAGCTTCTCTGAGCTATGCTCCCCAGGATACCCTCTGTGACGGGGTGCTAATCACAGACAGAGAGAAAGGAGCCTGTGTTTGACTCCAAGCAGGTTCTAATTATAGCTCTGTCTCTTATTTCCATTGAAAACACTGATTTATAATTCAGACACACACACACACACACACACAGAACTTGGTAGCTTTTGAAGCAAGTACTGACACACATATAGATAGCTCCAAACTCTTGCTTCATGCTTGCAACGGTACGTTCCCTCATCAATGGCCAGATACTGTACTGTATGCCCACAAATGTGTCCTTAGAGTATAAAGGGTGCCCACTGGAGAACACTGTGGAATCTTCAGGGAATTGGGGCTTCTGGGTTCTTTACACCTCTTAACGCATTCTTCCAGTCATGTCGTCAGTGGCTTAACTCTGGACAAGACGGACTGGGTGGACATTGTGTGCTGGGGATTTGGGTTTTATGGGATGTGCATTTCTTTGTGCTAACAATAACTTGGGTTTTCAGGGTCTCGCTGGTAGCAATCACCTCCGCTACCTCTCAGGAACACGGGATGGGGAGCAGTGTCTGGGAACGGGCCCTCTCTGTGGGAGCTTGCAAGGTCAGGTTGCAAGAGTCTAAAGTGACCAGCTGAGCTTGGAACCTTTGTTCTGCTTTGGATAGTCGATGACTTGTGAAATAATACTTCCCTGCCACTTTATCCAAATATAACCTTCTGGTGCCTAGGACTGAGGCTCACACTCCACTGTGGTCAAGGAGGGACACCAGATGGAGAAACTCTCCAGAGTGGGTTCCACGTGGAGGGCCACTCAGAACAGGCTGGAAGGCTTCATGAAATTTTCCCTGCATCTCCTCAGCAGCCCAGGCCAATGGGACGGGATTTCCTGGGATCTTCTAGAACACACAGTCTTGAGAAAAGGGAACCCTAAATACACATTATTAATGCCTCAAATCCTGCCTTTCCTTGGCTTACATAATCCAGATAATTGCTTTATTTCACCATATTTTTAAAATTCATGTCAGTATATCACAAAATTCTCACTGAATCATAAAACACAGTAAAGAGGCTCTCTTGAGGGAAAGAGTTTTAGATTCTTCTAGAAGCCTTGGGCTCTGGAAGGGCAATATTGTTTCCAGTTATGTTGGCCAGGTGATGCCCAGCTTCTAGAACTTTGCGCCTTAACTCAGGAAAATCACGAACAAAGCTCCCTGACCACAGAAAACTAGGTCCAACATAGACATTTCCTCTTGGACAGGCCTAGGTCTGCATAGGTTTAGTTCTATGCTGTTTGACATGCCCATCACTGCTGGGCCAGGCAGAAACAGAGCCAGGCACTATAGAGTTTTTCTGTGAATGTATGTCTCCCTGCTCATCTGGGTCCAAAGGTCACCCTGCTAGTTGTTCAGACATTAAAAATGTGTCTGGGGAATAAAGAGAGAGGCAGTGATTCATTCCCATTAAACCAAAACTGCAGATTCGGTGGGGGGGGGGAATATATATATATGTATATATGTATATATGTATATGTGTGTGTGTATATATATATATCTTGGAGAAAAGCAAGTAAGTAAAAAAAAAAAAAAAAAAAAAAGGAATAACCAGACGTATCCAGAATGTTCTTGAGGAGAAAACTGCAGAGATGAAGCACAATCACCTATCCCCACAACAGCTAGGACTGAGATGAATACATAGCTGGTCTTCCATCAAGATTCACTACTTTATGGTAGATGTGAGAAGGGTGGTTACTGGTCTGTCGCCCCTATTGCCTGAATCAGCCAGGAATCTTTTCTTGCCCCAGAGCTACCCCGTCCAGGGTTGAGAGGGAATCCCCTACACGAGGCATGCCAGAAGCAGCCCCACTTCCTCTCCCCACTGCCACGTCTAACCGGAGAGATCCGTCCCTATGGTTCAGGGCATTTCTCCTGTTAATGTTTAGATCCTTCTATGCACCCTCTGCCTTCCTCAGGTCCTGCCTAGAGGTTCCAGCTCAAAAAGGGAGACTGAGGCACAGGGAACATTTGGTTTAGAAGAAGAGATATGACAACTGATGATGTGAGCATCTGCTAGGTCCTGACCACATTCTATGAGGAAGGCATTAATATAAGCGTTTGACAAATAAGGAAACTAAAGTTTAGAGTGGCTTAAAAATTCCCCAAGGTCATATACATCTGTAAGTGACAAGTCTGGTGGGATTCAAAGGCAGAGCTGTCTGACCTCAGAGTTCTGTGTTTAACTGTGGACTACAGAGCAGGTCAAGAGAACATATGCTCAGTCAGTGACTTCAAAACAAAAAACAAAACAAAAAAACTTAGTCCAGATCTATATTCCTATGTATTTAGGGTAATTATTTTCAACTGTGGTGCAGTAATGGCACTGGGGTGTCTAAGTCAGCTGCCGTCCACAAAGTAATTGGATAGTGCTAACACAGTAATTATGGTAATGGATAATATCTAGTGTTCACTGCCAAACCAAAGACTGTGCTAAGTACTTTGATAAATGGTCCTATGTAAGCTCTACAACCTCCCTGTAAGGGGGGTATTATGACCATGTTTCATAGGTTCTAGAACATACATTTCCCCCCTGCATTTTAACAATTTTGATGAGGTATCTTACAATTAAAATTGACAATTGTTCCTTTCAGTCAAAAGACAACAGAAAAAGGGAGGGGAAAAAGAACAAATGTAATGAGTAGTTACAAAAATGGTAGATATCAATTCAATTGTATCAATAATCTGAATATACCAAAGAAAAATAATTGGAATATTAAAGGACAGAGATCATCGGAGATTAAAAAAAACAACAAATAAGACCCAATTACACATGTTGTCTACATGAAACCCACTTTAAACATAAAGATTCAGATAGGTTAAAAGGGATGGAGAAAGAAATACCTAGTCCTCACACTAGCTAAAAGAAAGCTGGATTACCTATATTAATTTCAGACAATGCAGACTTCACAATACGGAAAATTATCAGGAATGAAGAGGCATATTATGTAATGATAAGGGGGTCAATTCTTTCAAATGACCTAAAATCCCCACAGATATGGACCTATCAACAGAGTATCAGAGTAGAGGCAAAAACTGAGAGAGCTCAAACCCACAGTGGGATATACATCACATCTGCTTGGATGTATAATCAAAAAGCCAGGCGATAACAAGCATTGGCCAGGATGTGGGGAAGTTAGAACCTCCGTACGCTGTTGGTGGGAACAAAAGACCGCACAACCACTCTGGGTAACAGTCTGGAAGTTCTGCAGAAAGTTAAACATGGCTGCCATTCGGCCTGGCACTTTTACTCGTAGGTACACAGTAGAGCTAAATGAAGACATATGTCCACTCAAAGACTTGTACAGTGGTATTTATAGCAGCAGGTAGATAACCCAAGGGTCCATGAACTGATGAATGAATATAAAAAAATGCGCTATATCCCTACAATGAGACACGACGCAGCCATAAAAAGGAACGAGGAACTGATGCACGCTACAACACGGATGGACCTTGCAAACATCCAGAAAGCCAGTCACCAAAAACCATGCCTTGGATGGTTCCATTTATATGAAATATCTAAGGAGAAAGAAGATAGATCAAGTGGTTGCCCAAGGCTGGCGGTGAGGGGTGGGAGGCTGGGCAATGATGGTTAAAAGGAACGAAGCTTCTCTTTGGGGTGATGGAAATGGGCTAAAGCCAACTGTGACTATGTGTGAAGATACAAAAACAAACAAACAAACAAACAAACAAAGACCATTAATTTGTATACTTGCAGTGGGTGAATTGTACACTGTGTGAATTATATCTCAGAAAAATTGTCAGGAGAAAAGATAATTGTAACTGAAGGGAGAAATGGACAAATGGCCTCTTTCAGTGATAGATCCAGCAGGCAGATAATCAGTAAGGATGTGGGTGACCTGAATGGCACTCCCCAACTCCAACTACAGATTCCTTCTATAGCAGTGTGCTGGTCAATGTTTTAACAATAGCTCTTCAGGGGAACAAACCTGGATCTGTAGCATTTGCTGAATTCCACCACTGATTTCAAGCCACTAGCAAAATGTCACTGATCACAGAGCTGGGAAGAGGCACACAGAGTCAGCTTTCCCTTTGGCACGCTGTTGCTGGCTCGTACTGGCGCACAAACCAGACTGTTCAATTTCCAAGAATTTTGTGAGCTGATGGTTCAACATGGGTAGTTTGAAATAGACCACACGGGGAATATTTACACCACAGCCATCAGCTACAAATTAGGTATTTCTGTCAGCTTGGGGCCAGTTTATCAACACATACCATCAAAATACACCCCAACTCATGAATTTTGCCTGTGTCACCAAGAGATACAATGCCCTTGGACAAGTCACACAACCTCTGTTTCAGTTTACTCATCTATAAAGGATGGAACTGGAGGAGTTGACCTCCGAGTTTGCTTCCACCTCTGAAATTCTATCAAATAGTAGGCCTCTCTTCCACAGCCCTCACTTATCATACAATGTAAGATCATGTCCATGTGCAGTGACATTACTTCTCACAGTTCATCTGTGGCCCCCTCAGGATGGTGACCCTGGCCTTCCCTCAAGCTTCATGGCTCACCAGGCCTCCCTCTGTGGTCTGAGATACGGGCATGTAGACCCATGGACCCATCTGGCATTCCCTGACCCCAAGCCTTTGCACATCCTGTCCCCACCTCTTGGCTCACTCTCCCACAACCTCTCATTCCGGTCAACTCCTACTTATCCTATTGGGCCTCTATGGGAGAGGGCACTTCCCCCAGAAAGCCTTCTTTGACTTTCTCCAAGTAGCTGAGGTATCTCTGCTGTGTGGCTCCCTAGTACCCTAGCCTTTCCCTATCATCATTCTTAGCAGTTTTTTATTGTTATTGCTTGTTTTATTATCTGGCATCCCCACCCAAACTTGAGTGCCAAGAGGGCAGAGAATGTGTGTCTCTTCCTTTTCATGAAGTCCTACACCTGACATGCCAAGGGGACTTGACAACCTTGACTGAATAAATGAGCATCTGCTTAAGCACAGTGATCTCTCAACAACAGAGCCTTTTTTTTTTTTTTTTTGGTTGCTTCTTAAGAAAAGATACAAATCCAGATAGAAATCCCCTTTGGATGAATGCTTTTACGTTAGCAGATTTCTAACTTGGGAGCAAATTTCACTGGACAGATGCCCCACTTCTGAGAGGGTTTTTGACCCATGGGCATGAGATTCTCAGTCCCAATGGGACCACAACTTTCTAAGCAAGCAGCCCTGTTCTTCAGCCACTTCCTGCCCATATGGTGGGTCTCAGCCCCTGAAGGGAACTCTGCTCACTACCGGGATAAACATTTAACTTGGCTACATCAGAGCTTTGAAAAACTATTCATTTGATTAAGAGGAAGGACTGTGGAGACATTAGGAAGGGGAACCCACATATGGTGATTTGATACTCAAAGAGCAGCAAATGGGACCACCTACCGATGATGTCTTATGTTCCAAGGGATCATGGGAATCGCGGGCCACACCTCCGAACCCTTCCAAAGGGCACCAGGTACTCTTGCTACTTGGATTCAGTTACCTCCAGAGCCTCACTAAGATCATTTGGAGACGCTTTTCAGAGTTTCATTTTCAGATTCCGTCGAAGGCATTCCCAGACCAACATCTTAGGGTCACAGGGCTAGACCAACCAATCCTGCCTACCTATAGGGAACTGAGGTCCAGAAAGGAGAATTTGCCTAGGTCACTTGGCCAAGGCAGCGCCTATTAGAGTTCTGGGCCCTGATTCCCAGCCCCATGTTCCTTCCACTGTGGCGCGTCATCAACCAGACACTGAAGAATAAAAAGACTCATGGAAGGGGCACGGCACACAGAGACAAAGGGCCCAGGGAAATGATGGTCCAGCAAGAAATCCATTAGAAAATTCATCCTGTGGCCAAATATGTTTAGAAAATTCCCTCCACCTTCCTGGAGGTGTTTCCTCGATATATTTGAATGGGCTGGCCAAGAAATCAAGGGCCATGGGGCAAAACCATAAGTTTAGTGTAACTGGGGGGAAGCTCTATAGGATCTTTCAACCAAGAAACAGTTACAATACAATGTGAGAAATGCTATTATATAATGTAACAGATGCAATGCTAACAGGAGGAAGAGGGGACTAACTACGCTGGAAAGGGCCACGGTAAATGAGCTGAAGCTGAATCTCAATGGATGTGAGTTAGAAAAAAAAAAAAAAAGTGAAAAAGAAGATATGGGATTCCAGGGGAAGGCAAAGGGAGGAGTCCCGTTGTGACTGTTGATGTTCAGGATCGAGGCAACACAGGTACAGTGTGTGTGGCTGTGTCGATGAGGACACCTGTCGGGCTCAAGAAAATATTCGAGGAGGAGCTTGGCGGGGAAACACTTGAGAAGCCGGCAGGGTGGGAGTGGGGGGTAGAAAGGGAATGTGCGCAAATCCCAGAGATGAAACTAGTTAAGAGGGTCAGCTTGGGGATGGCTTTGGGTAAGAGGTAGAAGTAGTCTAGACATTATCCTGATAACAGAGAGTGATTGCAGACTTCTGAGCCAGAGAGTGCGTCAACTCCTTGTTTTATGATAATTAATCTGCAGGAATGGTCAGCCTGTTACCACATGACCAAAGAAAGCAGCAAAGACAATTAAGTGTGACCCTTGTGGCCTCCACGTGCTGAAGCACCCTGCCTGACCCCCACCCCCACCCCCCGGCCTGAGCCATTCTGGACTCAGCCAGGGCCCGCAGAGACCACAGGACTAGCTCAGATGTTCACATACACTCTGCTTACCACGGGGCAAAGCCACCCATTGTTTGCTAAAATAATTCCCATTTTTAGTAGTTCAATCATTAGTCAAAGTCATTGAAAAAACAAAATCCTCTGATTACACCTAGGAAGGATTCAGGTTCGACTGTTGACTACATTGCAGTAACGCATGCTCCAAGATCTCTACTTTAGAGAGCACGTTTTATAGCCATAAAACAATAGTCATACAATAATAATATAAAATAATAGTCATAAAAATAACAGGCATTGATTCCCTCCTCCTAAGGCCAGTCCCACCTTCTCAGACTCGTCTTTGTTTGGAAGCTCTAACTGACAAGGCATTTTCAGCCATTTGCCAGCCAGCAGGATCCACTCATGGTGAGATTTTCAAGATGGACAAAGTGAATCTTATCAACTGTTCACTCAGCCACTTGTGAAACAGAACAGGAGGACAATAATGGCAGCAGCTAACACTTAGGGAGTACTTACTTTGTACCAGACACAGTCATAATTACTTTACAGGTATCAATGTGTACTTGCTTCTTGCAATATCCCTCTGAGGAAGGGGACACCTCCACTTCACAGATGAAGAGACTGGGGTTTAGAGAAGTAAGTTCCTTGCCCAAGATCATATACCTAATGAGCAGTGAAGACAGAGCTTGAGCCCAGAAGTCCTTTACCACCATACTGGGTTCTCAGTTCTATGGGAGGTGTCATGAGAAATACAAAATTAGATGACAAGTTCCTCGATCTTTTTTTTTTTTTTTTTTGAACACATACTATGTGTTGAAACCCTCAAACAGGTTTAATCAGGAATTTCCCTCTGGTTCCAAACTTCCTGTTTGCTCTGAGCCTCTGATGTCAATGAGAGTCAGAATTCTACTCTGATCAGGTCAGCAATAATGTGGCTTCCTCGGAGGAATGTAAGTTTGGCTTTTCAGCCCAAGCAAGCGCAGGCTCTGCCTCTTCTTGTCCCTCCCACTTTATCATGTCCCAGTGACTTTACCCCGTGCTGTTACTGGCAGGTAACACAGCACAGAAACAGTTGGGGTAAAGATGATCTCACATTTAAGTAAACATGACCCCACAGAAAAGTAACTACTCCTCAAAAACTCCTGATGGTATTTAGCATTCCTTTATCAGGAGGACAAGCCCTTCAATGACACAACATGGTACAGGGACAGGATGACTCTCGTTACCAAAATATACATTTTTAAAGTCCATGCATTTGCTGAAGCAGGTCCCGTAAGGGATCGGGTGGTGGGGGTGTCATGGTGAGCTCATGCAGATGGATGCAAACGGGGCCCAACAAGAAGTCTGAGACACCAGAGTCAGACTTGCAGCTTTGCAGTGCAAGCACACCTGTTCGGCCCACTAGTCACTGTCATGTGCACTTATCAGTACTTGCTTGTCCCCTCCCAGGGTCCCCGAGTGCTCACAGTATTGGAATATTGCCAAGAAGAGGCTCCCTTCTCTGGAATGGTGCCTGGCCCCGAGATTTGGCCCTGCCCTAGGTGGGCCCTTTAACGTGCATGGGGGACACGACATCACACGCCCACCACCCTGCACACCTCAGACAAGGACATCATGGCACCAGCATCACTGCTGTGTGCTTGGACCTCTGCAAACCTTGCTGGGCCCCAAACAACTTCCAGAGGCCTGTGGCCATTAGCTGATTTAAATCTTTCAGTTTCTGCCAACACTGCAGGCTTGGCCATCTTACTTATTATTATCAGCTCCATTTTATAGATGAAGACACTGGGGCTGAGGGTGATTAGGATATCGCCCAAGGCGACACAGTTAGTAAGCAGCAATGCTGGGACATGAACCTGGGACTTCAGTATCAGTTTGCCAGGGCTGCCGTAACAAAGTACCACAGACTGAATGACTTAGGGGAAATTTATTTCTCCCAGGCTGGAAATCCCAGATTAAGGTACTAGCAGGATTGGTTTCTTCTGGGGCCTCTCTCTTCAGCTGGCAAATGGGTCTTTCTCCTGGTGTCTCTTCACGGCCCCCTCTGTGCATTTCTGTGTCCTAGTCAACTCTTCTTAGAAGGACACCAGTCCTATCAGAGTAGGGCCCACCCATATGATCTCATTTCACTTTTTACCTCTTTGAAGGCCCTATCTCTAGACACAGCCACATTCGAAGGTATTGGGGAATAGGACTTCAACATATGAATTTGGAGGGGCCACAATTCGGCACATAACATCCTCTGACTCCATAACCCTATACGCCCCATTCATCTACCCACTATGTATGGAGCCTCCCAGGAGCCAAGGATTGTACTTAGTACTTCTGTAAATGCTTTCTCATGTGATTCTCAGAACAGGCCTGGGTAATTCCAAGGGGGAATGAGGAAACTACCTTCCAGGCAGTTTAAGTATTCTGCCCAGGAAGACATAACAAAGATGAGGTGGAGCCAGGCCTCGGCTGCAGTTCTCCGAATCCAAACTCAGCGCTGTCTCCAATATACAGCTCTGCCTCCCACGCGAAATCACATCTCGCTGCAATGGGACAGGGAGACTTGACAGTGGCCGCAGCAGGTGGGATCTGGCAGGATCTCCTTCTTCGGGGAGATCATAAATCCCATGGATAGTGGCAGAATCTCCTGCAGAGAGCTGCGGTGATGAAGAAGTGAGGTAATAGGTGTGAAGTGTGCAGGATAGTGTGGGGTTTATAACAAAGACTAAATAAGGGTCTTGCTATCCATGGTTGTTGTTGTCACTGCTGCTGTGGTGTGCTTTGGCTGTGGGTTTTGTTATTATTATTACTGACTTTTGGATAAAGAGAGTAGCTTGAATAGCCACAACTGTTATTCTCTTCTTCCCAAAATTACACACAAAGACCTAGATACGCAAAGATGGGGAGAAGGAGAGAAGAAACAACAGCAATTTTGGAAGCTGGAAAGCAAAGGGATGAGTGGTAAATAACTTAATAGCCCCGAGAGAGAGGGGCGCCTGGGTGGCTCAGTTGGTTGAGCGTCAGACTCTTGATTTTGGCTCAGGTCATGATCTCAGGGTCGTGAGATCAAGCCCCACATCGGGCTCCACATTCAGTGGGGAATCTGCTTGAAATTCTCTCCCTCTCCCTTTGCCCCTCCCTCTGCTATGCACACTCTCTCTAAATAAATGAATAAACAAAATCTTTAAAAAAATAGACTTGAGAAAGAGCTGAATCGAGAACCCACAACAGGGAAAGTCAAGAATGGTTACATTTACACTGAAGAATCTCCCATCCTCCGTCCCACCCGGAGCTCAGGAATTTGCAGTGACAGTTACTTCTGGAGATGAAGATGGGGAGAGAGAAAAATAGTTGGTTGAAAAGCAATTATAAACTCAGATTCTCTTCTTTACTCTGCACAGCCCCATCCCTGCCCTCAGAGGTTTATTCTCTGGAGAAGAGAGACGGCGGGTCTCTGGACACAGGGTGGGATGGGGGACAGAGGGCAGGCACCAGGGTGCAGAGCTGGAAATGGAGGAGTTCACTGGACAATGTATCCTGGGAGCGGGGCCCTCCAGATCTGCCTCCTCACATAGCTCCTATAGTACCGGCTGCTAAGTCCTTTCCCTTTGGGCAGGGTGCTGGAAGAGGCTTCCCAGGGTAATCTGAACACTCTAGAAGGAAAGTTCTAAAAGTACTGACAGTCAGGAGCTCCCCAACTAGGTGGCTAGCCATATTAGTTTACAGTGAAGGCCAAGCTGACTAATCCAATACCCAAATGACAGTTCTAGAAAGAGAAAACAGAAAGAATCATGAAAGAAAGAAAGATTTTCCAGAACTGAAGGACACATTTTATTAAATTAAAAAAGTCTATCTGGAGCCCAGTGCAATGGATGAAGAATGGCCTACAGCACATCATTAATACGTAATGAACAAGCTTCCAGGAAAAAGAAATAGATCCATACAACGGGATCAAGAATTGAAATAGCTTCAGACTTAACAGCAACACTGGAATTTAGGAGGCAATGGAACAATACCTTCAAATTTTGAGTGAGAATGGATTTCAATCTACAATTCTATACCCAGCCAAAGTCTTTATCAAGTTTGAGAGTGAGATAAAGATGATTTTACATATAAAAGGAAGATCCCAAAGATTTATTGCCCATCCTTCCCGAAACACTGCTGGGGCTGCTTCATCACATCAAGGGAATATACTGAGAAGGAGATGTGGGATACAAGAGACAGGAGCTTTCACAGAAGAGAGGCCAAAGGAAGCATGAAAACGCAGTCTGGGGACAGCCCAGGACGACGGCCAGGCCGCAGCCACCGGGGCACTGTTCAGACCAGAGTGGTTTGGAGGGCTCCGGGAGAGAGCTACCCATGAGCATGAAGTTGACAGGGTACCCATCGCACTGAAACATCCTGCAGGGGGATGTGGACAATTTGTAGAGCTCGTGTTGAACTAATAACCATTAGAAAACAAAGAGATAATTATTATCTCCAGGGAAGACAAAGAAAGGGTATAGGAAAAGTAATTATAGCTTACCACATGGCTTAGTTCCAAATAGTATTTCTTTTTTTTTTTTAATGATGTTATTTATTTGAGAGAGAGAGAGAGAGAGTGAGCTTGTGAACATGGGGTGGGGGGCACAGAGGGAGAGGGAGAAGCAGACTCTCCACTGAGCAGGGAGCCCAATGCGAGGCTCCATCCCAGGACCCTGAGATCATGACCTGAGCCGAAGGCAGATACTTAGCCAGCTGAGCCACCCAGGTGCCCCCAAATAGTACCTCACAGTCATAATAATGCATACAATGTATATTCATTTAACCACAATTATAGTAAACTCTACAGGGAGGAAGGGAGGATGGCAGGTTGGGATGGGAGTGTGGATGTCGTGGGGCAGCGAGCAGGTAGGGAGTGGGGCGGAGAAGTAAACTCTCACTCCCACAGTGGAAAGTCACCACATAATGCCTAAAATAAAGTTTTACAGAAGTAACAATAAAAGCATGTTATTCAGAAATACAGAGGTCTATACCGAAAACATCAGCTGAAAAAACTGAAAATGGTTGTCTCTGTGGAAGAGGAACTGGGCGGGAATGGGGAGGAGGGCAGAAAACAGTTTTTTATTTGTTTAAGCTCCTTTTAGAGTGGTTTGACTCTTTATCTCTACGTATATCTTTGATTAAAATAACATCTAAGCTTTATAGTACCTCACTGTGTAAACTTGGGTGAGTTCTTACCCGGTTTTGGTTTCAAGTTCCGCATCTAGAAAATGGAATTGGTTTAGATTGCTCTGAGGAGGCTTGATCCAACATTGGAGACTCCCAACACCCTCCCATTACACACTCAGCCCTTACATCCTCAGAAGTGTTATATCACAATATCATTTTCTAGAATTGCTGGAGGAATGTTGACAGCGGAGGATAACGCTCTATGGGGGAGAAGATCCCAGAGCGTCCAGAGGGATTTTCTGAGGGCAGGTCATAGGAGATTAGGAAGTAAGGAAGAAGGAAGAACTCATTCTATTTCCTCCTCCTCTGCTTTTATTAGCATTAGATAAATTGAAAATGTAGGGAAAGAAAATAAGAATCTAAACATTAGACTTTCCATTTGTTAGCGCAGGCTTTAACTAGAGCCCTTCCCCAAGTCAGGAAATGCCGAATAGTTGTCAATGGCAGGAGATGATCCCAGGGATGGAGGCAGGCTATCATTCCCCAAGCTAGGCGCACTCGTTCCCTCTTTGACTAGCAGGAAGACAAGGCTACAGTTGATAGCACAACTCCATGTGCACCTTCCAGGGAGGTCTGGCTTGCAGAGCATATAGCTACAGACCTCAGTATGTCTCCAGCTCTGTCCAGGGAAACCCCTCCTAAGCCCCCCATTCTTGTCTTTGTCCTGCCATCCTGCTGAGGACAAGGCATTTAAGATTCAGGTTTATTAGGTCCTCGGAGGTATTGTCTAAATCTTTGTTCCATGCTCTTCATTCCTATTTGACTTCCCAGGAACATGAGCATCAACAAGGAAGGCCTTTCCTAAACACCTCTTGAGTACAGAGTGATCTAGAGTGGGCCAAAGCAGAGACACCTCTCTCCTCGTGGCTCCCCGCTGCCCCCAGTTAGGGTAACCAGGCGCACAACAGGTCCCCAGTGCAGGATGGCTATTGGGGAGTGGTGGTGACAGCTCACTAAACATGGAAATTTCTGAAAAATTAAAGGAGAAGTCATACTTCCCCTGTGCTAGATAAAGACCAAATTTTAGTGCTCCACATGAGATGTTAATCATTAATGAGCCTTCGCAGAAGTAAACTGCCTTGTCATTCCCCACCGGCTTTCTGATCCTTCACCTCTGCCTCCTCAGTTTGACCTGGAGCAATCACACTCCGCTCCTGCATGCAGGAGACAATGCAGGCATTGTCTGAGCTCCAGGTCAAGGCAAGCCAGTCTCAGAGAGGTTCAGGAACTTGCTCAAGAAGAGTTCTCGAAGGATTCTCTAGAAACCGTTTCACTGTTTCACCATGGGTGGCTTTAAGGTTGGTGGAGGGAAAGCTGATTTTATACCTTTCTCGGCTGCTTACATTTTTATTTTTCCTAGGACTACCACTTTTATAATAAAGAAAAAAAAGGAATTAAATTGTATAGGAAGGAAGAAAGGAATTCATTCTTCTGACGTGATTCCAGGAGTCTCTTTTGGAGCTCGGGCTGGATAAAAGATCTCCAATGTTCTTTCAATCCATCTTAATAAAAATCAAGATACAATAAGATAGTTAACCTTTACTGAGGACCTACTGTGTGGCAGGCACCATTCAAAATTATTGAGGCCTATTAAATCACAAAATCTCCACAACCTCATGAGATAGGTACACACAACTAACATTCCCATTTTATAGGTGAGGACACTGAGGCACGGAGTGTTAAGAAGCTTGGCCAGTGTGATCCAGGCCATGTTCTTCACCACCTTCCACCACAGGGGTCCTGACTTCTGAACTCTGAAAGAATACAAAGATACATTCCTGACTGCCAAGCCTTTGCTTATCTTCCTAAGGGCCCCCGGCTGTCCTCTCTGTCTGAGGTGGCTCACACCATCTGTCTGTCTCATGTTGCACAGAGAGAGGGGTGCTCTCGGACAGTCAGCTGCTCCAACCGAGGGGCTCAGCGGAAAATGGACAGGCAGCGAGCCTGGTGTAGAGGAGAGAAAGTTCTCTGAACCCACTCTTAAAGAAGGCCTACAACTTTCAAAACCTCTACCTCTCACTGTGTCTGGAGGGAAGGGCGGGTAAAGGAGGGGGAAAAGGTCTTTTTATTTAAGCCATGGCTGGACACTCAGTGGACACACAGGGCCAGCTTCTGCCAGAGCACACAGAAGATTCTAGGAACACGGGGCAGGGGACAGAGAGACGGTACCCTGGGCTGCCTGGTGCTGGAACCTGACTCAGACAAGGACCAGAAGAAAGGCGGCCATGCCTGTCAGTGTGGGATCTCCTTAAAAGTGTGAGCCACCAGCCAGAGAAATGACTTCTTTCCTTCATTCTTGAACACTGGCCAATTAGCTGCTAATTAGTGTGTATATAAATTCCAGCAGGAAGGCCGAAAATTCCATCTCCACTCCAGCAATCAGCTTCCTCCTCCAAAATCTGGCCTTGCCAATCTCCCAAATAAACCCCTGTATCGCACAGAGCATAGTCTCTGGCCCGGCTTCAGAATAGCCAGAGACAAAGAGGTGGAGACACCCTCTCGGCCTCCCCAGCCCCCTGTACACACACTGCCCTTCATCCTCTTTTTCGGCAGCCTAACACAAAGCAACATGGGAAACAGACCCTAGCATCCTCATTAACCCATAAAATGAGAGCTATGAAGGAATTGGGGGCGTTTTAGGGTCAAGGAATTAGGAATGCTTGCAACACAGACTTTTAAGAAGTACACACCTAGGAGGGAGCAACCCACTGGATTGGAAGGCTCTGGAGCATTAGAGACTAGAAGAACAAACACTTAGTGAACACCTACTATAAGCAGGCTATTGTTCTGGGCCAACCAGATAAGCACTCCTGTGTGGAGTTCTCAATCACAGAAGAGGTATCTTAAGTAAAAACATAAGCTTTGCAAAGGGAACCTGGTAAATGCCCGGTATAGAGGGAAGGCATGATCCCCAGGACAGGCTGGGTGGTCGGGAGAGCCTCACATCAGCAGGGGCGCGTGACACGGTCCCAGAGGCAGAATAGAATTTTTCTCCATCTCTGGTCCTCAAGTCACCCGAGGAACACTTTAAAAAAATATAGATTCCTGAACCCCACTCCAGACCTACTGAATCAAAAACTCCAGCATGTTACCCTGGAATTGCTATTCTTTTTTAAGAAAAGATATTATAATTATGGTAAACTTCGAACACATACAACAGTGGATAGGACAGTGGACCCCCCTCCCACGTGGGCGTCACGTAGCCTCGGCAATCATAAACTCAGGGCTGTTTTTTCTCTCACCAATACCCTTATCCATTATACCCTTATCCATTTCCCCTCCTGCAGTATTATGGAGTCTCTGTGCCTTTTAAACCAGGGACTCCGAGGCAGTCCGATGACCTGGGAACCACTCATTGATCAAGACACAGATTAGGAGAAAGGGATTTCCAAGGACGGGGGGGACAAAGGCTCTGAGAAATAAAAAAGAATGGCATTGGGGGCAGAACGGCAAATGATCTGGAGTACCTACAGGGTGGGATACGTGGTTGGAGGGAACAGCGATAAGGGTCACAAGATCATCGGGGGCCACCAGGGCCCCGTGTGCACAGACAGTGTCTTTGTGAGAGACACAATAAACCATCTCCTCTGGGTAGAAAAAGCACCCCTTCCCTGGGCTGAAGCCAGCCGCACCAGTAGAGCCGGCCTAGACGCCATCCACCCTTGGATGGCGTCTCACTGCCTGCACCCTTCGCCCTTGCACCGTGCCCAGACCACACAGCTGTGCATGGCAGGCCTGGGGCGCGAGAGAGTCTGAAGGAGGCTAAAAAGGGAGCGTGTGACAACCGTGTGCTTTCAAAGAATGGCAGGCAGCAGTGGAGGGGGAGGGCAGACAGGAGGGCAGGGAACCGAGGGGCAGTGAAAGAGTCAAGTCCTTCAAAGACTGCAAACTCACCCGGGAAGAAGGCACAAGGCCCCGAGGTCATGTCTTGAGAGAGAGGCGGGGGAGAGAGCTTGTTTGGGTTCTGGGCATAACTGGGGGGCTGGATGTAGTGACAGAGGGTCACTTGTACACAGGAGTCATTTGAAAGCATGCACGTGTCGGACTTCTAGGGTAGGAGGAAGGAGGGATGAAGGCCCTAGAGAAAAGCAGCATTGAGAGAATGGAGGTTGGAGGGGAGCTACAGCTAGGCCAGGCCATACAGAGACTGAGGAGGAATGGTCAGGGAGGTGCGAAGGAATGTGGGGGGGGGGAGGGGAAAGTGTGGCTCATAGAAGCCAACAGAACAAAAGTGTTCACAGGTGAGATGAGAGGGAAGTGGAAAGGGGAAAGGTAGACATGTAAGGGAGAAGCAAGTTTTGGAGTACGTGGGATGACAAGCCAAAGAGTTTGGACTTGGACTTGAAAAGGCGGGGTGAGAGATGTCCTGGTGGATAGCACGAGCTTGCTGATCAATCGCTTAGGCTTCCTAGGTCTGCCACTGACCGAGTAGGGCCTTGGGCAAGCTACTTAAGGGAAGGCTCTGAATCCCTGCCAGTAAGCTGGATGGTTATACCCACTGTAATAGGGATGGAATGGGGGATGACGTCTCCAAGGGTGGCCGTCCTTCTTCCTGTCATCGGCACCTAACAGTGTACTGCCTTGTAGCATGGCTGAGCTCTTCCTACCTAACTCCTGTATCTCCAACAGGCTTGTGAGCTGCTTCGGGGGCAGAGATTAGGGTTTTAAACTAATTGAAGTCAGTGGTCATTTGTTGACTATTTACTATGTGTAAGCCAAGAGGAGCGTGTAAAATGGGATGATGGAGGGGTTTACAAAAACATACATATAAATAAATGGTCCTGAAGGGCGTTTGCAACTCAGTGAAGGATCCACAGCGATGCCTAACGCTAACTAACACAAGGTGGACAATGGTAGGCACTGCAACAAAAGTGTCATCCCATTCAGTCCCGAATTGCCAGTGGAAGTGTGGGTGATGGAGAAACTTGCTCTGGCTGGTGGCACCAGGCTTTGTGCAAGCAGGCAGTACCGTGTGAGGCCTCTGGGCTGGACAGAGGCCGCCTGAGGAGGGCATAAGCACAGGCTAGCTGGGAATGGGCAGGTGGGTTTGAGAAAAGCTGAGCACCTTGGTGGGTTCAAAACAAGGTGCTATGGGGACTGCAGAGAGAAAGGTGTACCAGGATGTAGCACACACAACCTGAGCAAAGCCCCAATGAGTCCCACTCCGCTATGATCCCATAGTCCCTCCCTGAGTGTGGTGGAAGCCGGGACTTCTAACCAAAAGAAGGTGGAAAAGGCAATGTCATGTCACTATCACGATAATGTGACATTACAGGGCAAAGGAATTGTGCAGATATAATAAAGGTCCCTAATCATTTGAGTCAAACAAAAGGGAGATTGTCCCAGGTAGGCCTAATCTAATCAAGTGATCCTGTAAAAAGAGGGTCCAAGCCTTTCCTGGAGTTGAGACTCCAAGCAGGAAAGGCTTTCTCTCCGGCTGGCCTTGAAGAAGCCAGCCACATGCTGCAAGGAACTGAGTTCTGCCTACCAGTGTGTGAGCTCGGAAGAGGACCCCAAACTTCAGACAAGCATGCAGCCTGACACCCTGCCTGCAGCAGAGAGATCCCAAGCCGAGGGCCAGGGTGCACCATGCCTGAACTCCAGGACCACGGAAACAGGGGGATAATAAATGGGTGCTGTCTAAAGCCCCTAAGTCTGTGGTATTTTGTTACGCAGCAATAGGGAGCCAATACAGGGACGCACAGCGTGGCGCACCATGACAGGCAGGCTGAAAAGTTCAAGCTTTATTTTGTAGGTCAGGGGGAGGCACTGACTCCTTTTAAGCAGAGAGACGCATACTTGAGGAAATTAAGAGTCGTCAGTAAAAAGGAAGTCTGGGGTGAGGGTTGGTCAGAACCCCTCAACGAGCATTTAGTCAGAACACTGCTCCCAGGAGAGGGTCAGGAAGGTTCTAGTGACTATGTTCTGGGTTGAACCCAGCCAGCTATTCTTCTACACAATTGAAAAAAGGTCGGGGGGGGGGGGCAGCAAAAACCAAGTCAAGAAACTGACAGTCATTGAGAAAACCTTAAGGAACTTTAGTGTCCTTGTTGCTAATTATAAATATTTACTCCTCCCAGAACTCCTGACCTCACAGAAGAGCCTGCGTAAATAGCCCCGCTCCCTTACTGGAAAATTAGTGTGTGAGTATGTGAGTGTGCGTGTGTGTGTGCGTGTGTGTGTGTGTGTGTGTGTGTGTGTGTTCTGTGTTTTCTTGGAAGGGGGACAGGGCGGCAGTGAGGGACTGGATGATCTGCAGTAACTTCCTGTTGGATATTGTCTAGCTCCCTTCCCCTCCTCCTCCTCGAATCATAAACCCAGAGACCCCCGAGCAACTCCTCCTCCTCCTGATTCTATCTGCTGGAGACAACAAAGCCAAACAAACTCAGGAAGTGGCAAGAGGTTGGGAAGGGGAGGAAGTTCATGGCACAGAAGGAAAAAGTAAAGAGAATGCCCTGATGTTGAAGGAAGAGGGTGGGGAGGGAGAGAAATGAAGGTCACTCCAAGGTCGCTCGGCGCCAAGCCTTTAAAATGTTGTGCTTGGGCTTTCAATCAAAACTGGCACAAATGGTGGGTCAGATCTCCTGAGGCTACTCAAATATTAACATTCACAGTGATAAACAGCCCCCCAAAAGTCCTCTGCGAGCAAATTATAACAAACAACTCATCTAAAGCGGGTTGCTAAGAGACCCGTTGGGCGGGAGCCAAAGTCAGTTCAAGTGTCTGGAGAATTCTTTATTTTTTCGCTTTCACGAAAGGCAGGAGGAGGGAAGAGCTACCTGTAGATGACTCCATGCTGGTGGAGGAACATGAGGGCTGACGTAACCTCTGCAGCATAGAACCGGGAACGAGGCTCGTCGAATTTTCGGGAGCGCTGAATCTGGAACATAAGGTCGCCACCGTTTACATACTCCATGACGAAAAAGAGGCGGTCCTGAAAGGAGAGCAGAAAATGCCATTTAGGTAATTCCACTGCTGCTTCCACACGGGCCAGGGAGCATCTCCTGAGCCCTGAATTCAAGGGGGAAGAAGGTGCAGAGATGGATGAATCCTGGTAGCATGCAATCCAGACAGAAGACAGAAGACAGAAAATCCAGGCAGCACACGGATTAGGGTATGAGGTGTTATTTTAAATCTCTTTCTCTGTTTTACTTTTATGAACAGCTTAGTTTAGTGGAGGAAGCCCAAAACGGACAGAAAGGAGACCTGGGTCTTTAATTTCCATGACAACCTTGAAGTATGTCCTTGGACAAGTCTCTGTCCCTTTGGAGGCTCCAGCTACCTTTATATGTGCGGTAGGTTGGATAATGGCTCCCCACCAGATATCTATGTCCTAATCCCTTTACGTGCAAGTGTTACCTGAGACAGCAAAAAAGGACTTTGCAGATGTGATTACAATAAGGATCTCGAGATGGCAAGTTATTCTGGATCACCAGGGTGGGCCCTCAAAGCAATCACAGGTGTCCTTATAAGAGAAAGGCAGGGGGGAGATTTGAGAAGCAAGAAGATGGCAATGTGGCCACAGAGGCAGAGACTGTGCTGTGGCCACAAGCCAAAGAACATGGCCGCTACCAGAAGCTGGAAGAGGCAAGGATGGACTCTCCCCTGAGGGCCTGGGGAGAGAGCAGGGCCCTATGGACGCCTTGATTTCAGCCCAGTGACACTGGTTCCAGGCTTCTGGTCTCTAGAACAATGAAAGAATAGATTCAGATTGTTTTAAGCCCCCAACTGGTGGTAATGTGTGAAGGCAGCCCTGAGAAACTACTACAAGGTCCCACGGGCTATTGAGGCTGCGAGGGCCCTTCTGTGGCCCCTTCTGTGGCCCCTTCTGAGGGCCACTTTTCACTCTGGAGGATGTTCCTACTGGGATTCCCATCTTGGGAATTTCCTATGGCTTCTTTCCTCAAGGTGGCCTCTGAATGACCCAACCACACTCCCACCTCATCGGAGGAGGGGCCTTCTTTATCTTCACTCAGTGCCAACGTGTAAAGGAGACAGATGGAAATTCACTTTTGCAGCTTTTTTACTACTATTTCCTAAGCCTGTAAGGTGTGGGGTGCTGTGCCGGGTGGGAGGCAAAGAATGGCAAGCCAGCACTGTCCCCTGCAGAACTTGGGAGCCAGGGGTGGAGACAGGGAAATGGGCAGAATGAAGAAAACAAAACAGGAGCGGAGTGTCTTAAAGATGAAAGAGAAAGAGAAAGGTGCGCTCTCGAAACTGGGGGCCACGGAGGATTCTGGACAGAGCTAGGGCCTGAGACAACAAGGAGGCCGGAGTGGGGGGCAGGAACAAATCCCAGGATTTGGGGACAGGGTGAGAATGCCGAGGCGGGGGGGCTGAGCGGGTCAGCGGGGGAGGAAGGTTCACGGTGCAAAGGGAAAACAGTGATGCTGGGGAGGCCAGAGGGGCAAGCACATTCTTAGCATACAGACTGAATCTAAGTGAAGCTGCCAGGAGGAGGTGACCATGATCCTTCTTGATTCATGAAGCAGCTGCGACAGCATATTTATTATTGGCATTGCTTTGAAAATAAGTCCATTGTTAAGAACTGTTATGAATTCAGACTACCTTCTGCCCCGACAGTCTCCCAGTTTATTTAAGCTACACCGATACTCACAAAGGGCCTACGGTCTATCATCTCTTCCATTTGTCTTCCTTCCCCTTAAAGGCCTTCCCCTTTTCTCCCCAGAGTACAATTCTGGACTCAAAAGTACACAGGCTGCCTTTTGCCAGTCATTCCCTCAATCTCCCATTCCCCACTCAAATCCTCATTACAAAAACCGAATGCTCAGGCCGATCCCAGCCCCATGAGACCAGAATTTCTGAGGGTGGGCCTCAGGCATTGCTCATGTGCAAAGCTCCCCATGGGAATGCAGTGTGCAGCCCGGGTTCAGAACCACGCTTCCATCTGGGTTCTGCCAAGGTGTTTGGTGTCCGAGAGATACATGGATTAGAAGTCATTTAAATTTTCCTTCTTCTGTTTTCAAGGATCACCCAAGAAAATGGGTTCTCAAGCTTGTGCATCGGAATCACACGAAGACTTGTGAGAACACGGATTCTGCCCCTCACCCCCGAGTTTTCGATTCGGAAGCCCCGGGGTGGTGAATCTGAGCATCGGCCTCTCTCACCCCACTGAGAACCACAGCCCCAGAGCACTGGGGGCAAAAGGGCAGCTGCAGCATGCGCCCAGCACTGCCCCGATCTAGCTGAGCCACAGCATCAGAGACCGCCTCTGTGAGGCCCTGTCGTGCGGCCCAGCCGGACGTAGGCCTCAGCAACAACGCCGTCTTTCCTCGGCTCTGTTTGAAAGAATCCAAGGCTTTCAAGAGGAGAAAACCTCGCTTCTCTACACCCCTCTGTGCTCCCTGGCTGCTTTTGATCCCACCAACCCTAGACACACAGCATTTAAGGACAGGGTCCATGGAGTGACAAAGAAGGGCTCCCACCGAACTCTGTCACCTAACTGGCTAGGTGAGCTCAGACAAATGACTTCCTCCCTGTGCTCGGTTTTCTCATCTGTAAAAAGTGGATGAGAGGGGACCTGTCTTACAGATGTCTAATGGGGATGAGATTATATGTTAAAGTGCCAGGTTCAAAACAGGTGCTCCATGAAGGTGGCCTCATCCTATTGTCACTGAAGGCATAGAGCTGCTACCATCACCAAGTCTTCCCTTCCTGTCCTTTTAGCAGTATTTTCCCCCGGAGCACTTCCTCTTCCAAAAAACACTTGGCTCCCTTGGCTCTCAGGCCGGTTTCCTCCCCATGTCTTGGGCAGGTGGTCTCGGGCCTGCTCGTGTGGGCTTCTCTCCCCAGCCTTCAGGTGCTCTAGGGTCCCTCCCTCCTCACTCTGTCCTGGCTGAGCAGTCGCATCCACACCCACAGTGTCCAATGCACCTCGCTCGGCCCAGGTGACCTGCGAACGTCAACCTCCATGTCAGACTTCTCCTCCAAGCTGCGTACCCATTGATCCAGCTGCATTTCTTTTTTTTTTTTTTTTAAGATTTTATTTATTCATTTGACAGAGAGAGAAAGAGAGAGCACACAAGCAGGGGGAGCGGCAGGCGGAGGGAGAGAGAGAAGCAGACTCCCCGTTGAGCACAGAAACTGACGTGGGGCTTCAGCCCAGGACCCTGGGATTATGACCTGAGCCGAAGGCAGATGCCCAACAGACTGAGCCACCCAGGCGCCCCTATCCAACCTCATCTAGATTCTTAAGGAGTGCCTTCTTCCTAATGCTCCCCACACTGACTAGTCCCCCTAGCAAATGCGGATACTATACTATAGGCAGTTACCCGGCTGAAATGAAAATCTGAGTGTAACCCATCCCCCTCCCTCCTCTCTTTCTATTGATTATTCTTTAAGGGCTTCCTATTACTCTTGGAATAAATAAGAAACTCCTTAATATGCCTGATGGCCTATTATGATCTGCCCCATCTACCTTCTTCAGAGTCGTCTCCCTTCCAGCCACCTCTGGTTCCCTCTGTCGCAACAGCAAATTCCCTCTTGCCACGGGGCCTTTGCTTATGCTATTCCCTCTGCTTGGAATGTTTCCCCTCTTCCTTCTGGTTAATCCCCCCTCATCCTTGAGATTCCAGCACAGCCGTCTTTTCTTCTAAGAAGCTGTCCCGAACTTCCCTGACAAGGTCAAATCTCATTATTATATGCTGTGTTTTCCCCTGTAGCATTCAGGCGGTTTGATTTGCAGAACTGACTCATGTCTTTCTCCCCTGGCTATCTGTCTGTTTCATGAGGGCAGGAACTGTTAGAAATTCTGCCCTATTAGTTTGTAAGGGAACTAGCCTGAGCCCAAAAGAAAAGCTGCTATAATTCCCTTTATTTTTTTCTTTTAACTATAATTCCCTTTAAAAACAATCACTGTGTGGATGGAAGAATGAAAAAAGGTTACGGGCTGGAAGGGAGAAAGGGAACCAAAGGGAACTCTGATTTCTGCAGCTGCAAACTCTTACTGCTTAAGGAGCTAGAGACAAGTCAGCCTGTTGCAGAGAGCCTCCTGCCTGTGGAATCGCGAGATGAGTACCCGCTCTGACCACTCTGCCCCATGGAGGGTCTGTCTGTATCAGCACCCTGGATTCAGTTACAACTCTGAACAGTTCTTTCGTTCCATGGGCAGTGTCTTCACTTCCCAGTGAGATAGGCAGTTCCTTGAGGAACACAGTTTCTTCTTCCTAGCAACCCCCACCACCACTAGCTCTGAACTCCGTAACTAAGGAGGCACTCAATAAAAATCTGCTCATCCAACATTCGCTCCGTGTGAGCATCCCAAGGGAGGGATTCTTGTCGGGTCAATCCCTTACTGGATCTCCAGCAGTGAGAACTGAGCCTGGCATATAGTGGGTTACCGGTACGTTTTTGTCTAATGCATGAGTTCTTGAACATCCACCACGCACGAAGCTCTAGTTGCTGGAAATTCAATAGTGAACCAGAGCTGGTTTCCCTGTGTTATTCCTGTTGTTAACCTCACTTGGAGTTAGTCTAACATTAGCTCATTTTGAACTTCTGCTGAAACCTGCAATATACCTCAATGTACATGGCCCCCAAGCAGAATCACCCCTCTTTAAATTGGAGGGACAGATGTTTAAAGCCAGATCAATTTTTCATTCCCCCTCCCTCCATTCAGGGAGTTTGGATCCTTCCTGACCTCCACACCTAACACATCTGAGAAGCATGTTTTGATGCAGAGTGAGAACCTTAAGTCATTCTGGGAACTGCTTAATTACATAAACTGAAATCAAAAGAAAGCTGGCAGACCCAGCAGCTAGTCATTAATCCCCTCTTGGCATCAGTAGAAAACAAAACAAAACAAAAACCCAACTTCCTGGTAAAGTAAGCAAATATGTTTTCTGAGGTAATCAAAGATTTTAAAAGCCTTATTCCACCTTCTCCTCCCTTAATCTCACCTGAATGTCTAAAAAGTTACGGTCCTGTGATAGGAAGTAATGAAATTAGGAAAGAGATTATATGTCATGGCCATTTAGGGTAAGAATAGTTAATCATGACCTACAAGCCGGAAGGGCCACACCGTGTATTTGAAATTCCCATTGGGCTCTGTTTTCCCATAGCACTAACCTTTCCTGCCTTTGAAGGGAATGCTAGTCCTGCCCTGTTCATCTTTCAAGGTATGATGGATAGCCAGAGGCTTCCTCTCAGCCGCACCACATGTCCTGCCAATTGGATTTGTTTGGACACACATTCCCCATCATTTGCGAACTGTTTATATGTGCAGAGACTCTATCGCTTTTGAATCAATTTCACATGAGCGCCCAACAAAAGATTGGACTTGGAACGGTCTGCCTTTGATGTGCCAGTGACGGGATGAACGATTTCTCCTGTGTGTCATCTAAGGGAATCATGGGTCCTCACTTCACACCCTGTGACATCTCCTCGCTCCCCTCCATGTCCGCATCGTTTAATCTACCAATTCAACAGGTCTTTCTTGGGTGCCCAGCCCTGCGGTGGGTCCCTGGGGGATATGAAAGATGACATAAGCCATGGCTTTGGTTTCTAAGTAGTAGGAATTGAACATGGGAAACCACAAAAACGTTCTATGGTTATGTGCGAAACCCTCCTCTACCGAATCAGATTGTGAAACCTAGGTATCTGGATCTTACTTTCTGAGCTGCCATAGAGAGTAATTGTCCGTCATCCAGGCCTTAGCACTTACAGAAGATCAGGATAGGAAACCGTCATTAGGAAAACCCTTTCTATATTTTATTTTCCGTACTAGAACTGGTGCTGGTGGAGCTGGCCATTGCTATATAGGAATTTGGTTGACACAAATCTGAATTAGCGTTAGGACATGGGCGAGAGAGAAGTCGTCCTGGCAAGTTAAAGGAACAGCCCTCCAGGAAGAGGTAAGTGGAAAGGGACACCACGGGGCAGGGATGGGGAGGGTGGGATTGAGCCGGTGGAAAAAACTTGCTATCTAGGAAACCGCTCGTAAATTCTGGATGTAGGTAGGAAGGAGACGGATTGGTGGTGGCAGGGGGGGAGGCAGGGAGGTTCTAAAAAACACAGGTAGGAAGCAAAGAACCCCAGAAATCTTCTGAGTTGTAAAATGGCATGATTAAAGCTGACCTAAAGCAAAACTATTCTGGAAGCAGAATTCAAGATGGAGCGGAAGAAGGCAGCCTGAAGTTATTCCATTTCTTCCTTATTTCCACTGTCCTGTCCTCAACATTTCATCATCTTTTAAAAAGAACAAACAACAGGCAACTCTCCCTCCTCTCTATCACACCTCCTTGGTAGAACCAAAGGCAAGATCCAACCACTCTGGGAAACCTAACCAAAACCATTTTATTTCCGCACAAAGAAAGCACGCCCTCGTCACAGTAAACATCCTTCTTCTTACCGGAGACTTACCTCTCAGTTAATAGAGAAGGAGCGTCTCGTGTGGACAGTAACTATGATTACTGGGGTAAGTTTTCCTATGCAATAACAAAAATAATTATCACCTGAATAATGTTAAAAAAATCATTTTCACACATCGTCAGCCCTTCTTCTCATAGGCCTTTCCCTCCTTCCACCTCCCACTGTTCAGAGGCCTTACTCCAGTGTCATGACTTTGTTGTGATGTTTCCCCAAGTTCAGATTTATCTCAGCCAAATTCCTAGAGTAATAACCCCTTCCACCAACACCAATGGTAGTAGGGAAAATACAGAGTGGATTTTCACAGGGCTGGGTCTTATGATGATCTTCTAGAAGCCATAGAGGGAAGAGTCTACCCTATTTTGGGTAAAAGAGGAGATGCTCGTTTTCATGTGGGAAAGCCTTAACCTAATCAGAATTGGCCAAACAGTAAAAATTTTGCATGAGTCTGCTGGCTGGGAAGGTCTAAACTTCATTCATGTGCATCTGATATTTGTTTCCAATTGCTTGAAACTATGATTATTTGACACACACAGGATGCCCCAGGTTTAAAGGGACCTAAGATGTAGCAAACTGACTCACCCAATAAAGCTCAAATAAACATTTCCTGCCTCTGATTAGAGCTGCACTTTGCTCAGAGAACAACTTCAAGTCACTGCCAACCTGCCCCACATGCTATCATCTGTGTGAAAGCCAGGGGCAAGGGGAAGGGTCTGCCTTCAACGCAGCAGAGAATACTTTCATTTTACAGGGTCCTCAACCTCTTCTGAGAAAGAAGTCTCGTTGACACAACAAAACAGTAGGTAGGGAACAGCCCCCAAATAGGTTACGTGTCAACGATGTTGATCACCGGAGTGACCTCCTGCCCTGAACAAGCACAGTGTCTGAAGTCAAGTGGGAGTAACAGCTTATTGTTAGTTCCCATTTTGAAAATGACAGAATCGAGAGGGTTTTGATGGGGAACATGGCCAGTGACAAGGACAGTGGTGTGGCTTGGCTGAGGCTCTCTCTTTTAGTCCATCCCATCATCAGAGGGTCAATGTCTGGTACCTCAGCGTCACCTCACAGAACCCAGCTTCCTCCTGGTTTCCCGCATCATCTGCTTTCTTCCTCAAGTGCCACTCCTGGGGTCTGGCACTGGGCTGTCATCCTCTGTCTTGGCTATTGACCTGAGCTCCAGGAAAGCAGGAAGGCATCAGGAAACTTGACCCTCCCTCATCTGCCTAACTTAGCGGCCTGGTCATCCAGCAGAGGTTTCAGGCTCTGGGCTGTGCCTGTTGCCCACCCAGAACCTGGTCAAGAGGGCAACATAGGCCAAATTGGTCCCTGATGATACCAAGAGATACTCTAAATCGGAAGAAGAGATCGCCTGCTCATTGGAGCCTGTTGTCACCAGTAGTCAGCTGTTTGAAGCCAATGTTGAGGACCTATGGGATGTTCCTTCTAAGTGTTTTCAAGCATAGGAATAAAAGTATTCTTGTTCTAATTCCATTTCCCCAACCCAGCCAAGGCCCACATCATAATCTTGTCCTTTACCAATGTTCTTCCCATGAGTTCAGGCTGGTCCTCCTAATCCAGTGCGTAACTGCATCCAACTCCGATTGTTTCCCACACATAAGCCTTCCTGTGAATCCAGTAGGTCATTAAGTGCCAACGTCTGGGGCTCAGGACATCACTTTCTTGTGTACCCCCATCTTGTCTAGGCTCAGTGCATGTGCAGCTCAGTAAGAAGAACCAAGTCTGTCTGTCTCCAGCTCAGACGCTAGAGACAGACCCCCCACGGGATTGAAGCAGCCCAGAGAGCTGCCGCCCTGATTCCAGAAACCTAGCTGTCACCTTATTATTTCCTGCGCCCAACAAAAAAAGAAGTACCTACAGAGGTCATACTTGAGTTCTGATTTCCAGGAGGCTCATGCCCCTACTACCATCGTAAACAAAGCCTGTGGTCCCGGGTTAGGTCAACCCTTGAGCATGTTATTGCTGTTGCTATTGTGTTTGCTGTTTCTCTAGCTGCGTTTCTTGTTTCTTTGCTTGCTTAATTCTATTTAGCCAGAAATCCTGCTCACCTATCAGAGGATTAGAATATCCCCACATTAGTGGTCAAGTGACCAAGTCCATTCAGCGAAAAGCAATCAAGGAAACTTTCTTCAATCCTGTGCATACAAAAGGACTGACCAGGTAACAGAATTGTTCACTTTACAACCAGCTATCAGCATCACTATAGTCCCTCTTTTCTTCCCTTTCTTTTCTTTCTGAGGATTATGCAAAGTTCTTGTGACAGTTTTAAAGTTAAGCAAATACGAGGTAGCTGACTCTGAGTGGAGAAGGCACATCATTAATTCCCTTCGATTGTGGGAGAAACATATAACCTGCTTAGATGGAAATATTCGGGTTGATCACACCAAACGTGACAAAAGAAAAGCTTTCCCCCTCACACCTCCTGGCTGGGGGGTTGCAGTCTGAGCTGATCCTATGTAAAAGGATCCTGTAAATTCCTGGACCAATGGTCTCCAGCCTTCTTCCACCCTAGCACTCTAACAGACAGAGTGCGCCCTCGGGAAAACCATGCCTTTCCAGGACAGGAGGTGTCCCCTAGAGTGACCAGAGTCATGTCTCCTGCATCTGGCTGCATCCCTGTAATGCTTAAACACCACGCTGGGCTCATCCACGCCATTCCAGTAATGCCATGAGAAAGCACTTACTGTGTCGCTGATACCCGGCTGTGTTGTGTTTTTTTTTTTTGCAACTGTCAGGCTCTACGACAGCAAAGCAAGGGCCTGAAGTTCCCACCCGGGGCTGGAGAGCTGTGGTTTTGCTACAGCCTTGTACTGCTGTCTTTTCCTCTCTATCAGTCCCACTGGGCTTGACTCTTAGTCCCACAATCATGTTGTTGGATTCACATGCATGGCTGCCTTTACCAAAGCAGCCACTCCATGACGGCAAGGAAGCGTGGCTGACATCCCCACTGTGCTAAATCTACCCTTTCATGTCCTGACTTCTTTAATAAAGCCGAAATGACAATGTGCTAATCTGGGGGAAACTGGCAACTTGGAAATAATACACTAAGGTACGCACACAACTCAACCCCGAGGATTCTGAGCGCTCAATCACGTTGTTTTAAATCGTGACTGGCACGGCCGGTGGCTGCAGGCAGGCTAAAGAGGATTTCCATACCACTTCACTAATACTTTCATTTGATGGCAGATAGAGCGTGAAAGGAGGGTTTTTGATTATTACATTCTTTGATCTCCATACTTCTGTCCAGGTTTACTCAGAACGCCAGGCAGTGTGGGGAGATAAACTTATAAATATTTGGTGTGATAGCACAGGGTCCTCTCCAAGGAATTAAACGTTTAAGCATGGCCGTGCTATTGTAAGAAGGTGCTAAATTCCGGCAGGTGCTGTTTCTAAAAATCCAGGGGCGCGGACTCCAACCAGCACCACGCCGTCTGCATGAAACAGGCATAGGTGCTCAAAAAGCAGAACACAAACAGCCTGTGTTTAATCTGTTCACAAACCTTTCGTTCTTAATGACCTGGAAAGGTGGCGGTACAGACAAAGCAAGGGGAGAGTTTCAGGATGAGTTGCAGCTCTGACAAGGGCTGAGGGCCAACAATTTTAATTTGGATACGACGCTGGTTTCTTTTAAAATGTAGAAATCCATTATCTAAAAAGATTCATTAATGCCACAAATGAGGGAAGGAAAAAAAAAAGACTTGGGAGCTTGAGAACCTCGAATGAAATGGGTCAGGACTTGACTGCAGTCAAGGTCTATTTGTGGTACTTGGTCAGTGGGTGTTTTTTAACGTTCTGGTAGCTTTCTGGGCCCATACCCTCACCTGCATGGTGTAGCAGTCCCAGCTTGGCCTCTGGCCCGAGTTCAAATTCTAGCTCAGCCACTTCCTGGCTGTGTGAACTTGGACAAACATAGGCATTGGCTTTCCCAACTACCAAATCGAGATTCGATAGTAGCCACTAGACAGAAAATTAAAATAGATTATCCTTACCGTAGGGGCTTGGTCTAGATAAAAACAGAACTGCTAAGGAAAATACTAGTTCTAATTTTTCATTCACAAGCCTCCTTTTGTTCGGTGGCCGCACACGGCTCAGTGATGGACACGTTTCCCATCAGTCCATCGTACTGTGTTTTTAAACTATAAAGCACCATATAGGTGTTTGTTATTGTCACTGATTTAAATCACTTTTTGCAAAGCACACACATTACAATAAAACCCCTACTTATAGAAATCTACCATAGATGCACACCACATCACTACCCAGACAAGACCTACCCTCAGCTTTCAGAAACCACTTCAAAGAGCAGTTATATATGCCTTCAGTTCCCACAGTTCCTTGACTGGCAATTTGGAGCAGCTTTACCGTGCAGCTGGCGACCAGCAGGGGAGTGAGAATGGTAAGTGAGAACGTTGAAGAAGTGTACCTGTGGAAGACCGCTTCCCCAAGGCCTTGGTTTGCTAGCTCACTAAAGAACGTGCTACTTCTCTATTCCAGAGCCTTCAACGGGTCTCCACTGTCCTTTGGAACAAAGTCCAAACTATCCCTAGTGGTGCTTTTCAAACTGCAGAAGAACCAAATGGACACGTTTATTTAAAAATATAGATTCCTGGACCTCATACCCCAAAATTCTGAGTCTGTGGGTCCAAGTCGAGACCCGAGATTCTGCCTTTCTAGCAAGCTCCCGCGCGCTGCAGTACTGCTAGTCTAGGGATTGCGTTCTGAGGAGTTCACAGTAGAACCTCCCCATCTGGCAGTAATCTAAATTTCAGTCTATCTCACTGCCTCCTACTGGAGTTGCTCTCTCTTCATCTCACAACCAGTCCTTGCTCTTGGTCACTCCTGAACCACCCAGGCAACTCTGCTTCCCGGGCCTCCTCTCCATGTGCGAAACACTTCCTGTTCTCCTCCTTGGCAATGCCTTTTCCAATGAAGACAGCATTTCGAGAACTCTTTCTCTGGTGAACTCATTGCAGTTTTTAAACCTCCCAAGGGATGATTAATCATATCCTGTACGTTATAACTTCTACCACTGGCATATATAGTGTTGTTTTTCTAGCCTACTTCTTCAATTGGACTTTTTCAGTCCACGAGAGCAGGACTTATACCTTGCCTACAACAGTCCATCAATAAATCATGACAGATTAATTAGACTTATAGGTCAATGCATTTAATATAATTTTGGTTCTGCTCAGCTAAGATTATCTGAATTACTAGGTGGGTGAGCACTATGACTTTAGACAACCCAATTCAACATTGTTTTATGGTTTGGGTTCGTAGAGTGGCTCTCAGGGTCTCCTTCTGAATCCTTTACTGGACCTAGCAGAGTGGGCATGCTTATAAATTAGATGGCTGATCACTGAAGAGGCTCACCCAAATAGATTACTTCTCCTCATTCTCTACAGACCAGCTAAAGTTTACCCACTTTCATGACCCTTCTTTTAAGAATTCCACAGGGAAGATCTACCCACCAATGATGTAAAGTGTAGGCAAACCACCAGAGACTCTTATGAACAATGAAAACAAAAGACTTTTCAATTGCCTTCTGACTAATTCCTTACTTAGTGAAATAATCAGTGAACTGGTAAGGAAACACTGCTTTCAACCACAGTATTATGTAAAAAATGTGTATTCTCTTGCAATACTGACCTACAAACAATCCAATGCCAGGAAACTCTAAATAAATGCCTGGAAAAGAGGTGTATTTCCAGATTCACATGACTTTTACTGTTCTTCTACTCTGCGTCAGATTCTTGGTTTGCCTCATCAGAGGAAAACTAAGTAATTATCTTGAAGTGCACTGGCTTCATAAGGATGGGCACTCCTGCATCTTTGAGCCTTTGGGCTCTGCCCAGCGAATCCTAAGTTTGGTATCCCTTGATTTCACAAATGCCAATCCATCTTTGGCAGATATTTTCTGCACACTTACAAAAATGCAAGGCAGCGTGCATCCAACACATACTTGCTCATTCTCCATCTCTGTTCTCGGAGACCTCCAAGACACGTTTACCCTTGAAAGTATACTTGGGTGTTTCATCTTGTACCATGTGGGCTGGGCCTCAATCTGCATAGGCACTGAACACGTAGCAGAGATGGACAAGACTGCAAGAGGGCACAGAACTCACAGCCTTAAGCTGCCAGGGCACCCCCTCTCACCTCTACCCTCCCAGGTACCGTCCAAGCTGCCTCTCAGGCTGGTGCTCAGGGTTCTAGACCACTGCTTTAATACCCTTCTTTTCCATGAGACTGAACTCTTTGAACCAAATTATTTTGATGGACAAGGCCTCGTTATATAGTATGTTTGGCATTTGTTCAAATATGATATTGCAGTATCTTGAACAGGAATAAACTGAAAATTTATCTTTAAAAAGAAATGCCTTGCTTGGCCAATTAATGGCCAATTCAAATGCACGAAAAATGTGTAACAGAAGAACACAAATTTTTAAGCACACCGCCAGCACCAATTTATTTAGCCACTGCACTAATTAAAATTACCCTTATCTTTTTATCATGGAAGGTTCTGAGGAACCTCTCCCTGGCAGCAAGGTGTTAGCTGTTCTAATTCCTTTCCATGCACGCAATACAATGTCATCTTTCTGAACATATTCCACCTAATTCAGATTTACCACCATTCTAATTGCCCAAATTAGTTTTCTTTTGCTGTGTACCTCTGTTTGGATAAGATGAAACTCGGCCAACTTGGTTAAAGCAGAAGCACCGACGGAACTCGCAGGAGCTCCCACCAGGCAGACCTCACGCACAGAACTAGCTCCTCTCCTCCATGCCACGAAGCCCTGGACAGAGTTCCCACGTACCCACAGCCCAGGGTCGGCCAGTGACAATAGCTGCCTGTAGCCTAAAAATCCTCTGCCCTGCTCTGATCATCCAAATGGAAAATTTACGAGAGACACAGGCAGATCCGTTCACAGACAATGCCCCGAGCGCTAGAGATCACTTATTTTCACAATTTATTCGAACACAAGGTACTGAGTAATATGAAGTTGTTAAATGAAAATGGGTCTAGGATTTCTGTTTAGAGTAGGTAGTCTTTTGCCCCCCTTTCCCCAGAGACTGGAATATCAAGAGGCAACTGACAGCCTTAGCCAATTCAACCTCTGCTTATCTACTTCCATTCATAAATTTGGGGGGAAAAGAAAGGAAGGGAAGGAAATCAAGATCGAAATAAAGGTAGGTGACTCTTACTACCGCAGCATTTCCTTTGGGGTGACTTTAGCCAAGCTGGTACTCAAATGGACAGCGTTCAGGCAGAGACAGAGGGGAAAGAATACAAGACAGGAAAGGGAGTTTATGGATGCTTCCCCCTCACTCGATCTTGTACAGGGCTAGCTCATCTCCCCACGGGCCCCGGAAGCCCCTTACCACTTCCATGTCCTTCCTCTAGGTCCCGGCTTGCTACTCCTCTAGTCTCTCAAGGGGAATGCCAAGGTTAAAATGGTGGCTGAGCTCGCCACATGCAGCCCTTCAGAATGTCTGTGAAATAGTGATTTCTGGAGGGCTGCTGCTGGGTCTTTGCAAAAACGGTTGGGGCTAGGGAGGGGAGCAATACAGTCTCAGAAGAGATAGTTATGAGAAATTCGGGAGCGGCGTTCCAGCAGCCCCATAGGCATAAGGCAAGGGGGCCTTAGCTTCTAAGGAGACAATACCATCTGCTAAAGCATGCGTCAACTGGCCCCTTCTACTTTCTCAACTTGTGCAAACACCTTCCTGGAATCAGCAGCATGACTCAAAGTACCTGTGACCATGTATGGCTTGGAAATATAATAAAGGTATTTCAGGGTAATTTTCCAATTGGAAAATATTTAAATGTTCTTTTTTTGCATATGCTTCTGACCTCTTAGTGACATCAGATCTTGATCATTAAGATAAAACAAAGACCTGTCAGAAGTATCTCAATTCTAGAATCAGAAGGTAGGAGGGAGTCTGCTAAAATCTGAAAAGTGATTTCTCCAAATTTAGCTATGACAGATCTTCTCTGAACTGGGGTCCTCACGTGAATACAAATAATTTTCAGCTCTTCAGATGAGAAGAACAAGACATCATTTCCCCCAAATGGCTGTGATCTTCTTCCGACTGTGGAGCTTCCCTGGACAGATAGTAAGATGGAAGGTCGACTGGGGAAATCAGAGAAAAGTCTTTGCAAGGAGTGACGCAGGCATTCACGTGCTGGGAGAGAAGCTATTTCTAGAGTGTGCTAGAAACTATGACAACCCCCAAACACCGTTTCTCCTTGAGATTCAGGGAGGTGTTGTTTAGTTCATCCACAGACACATTTCCTGTATTCCCCCTGGATACTAGATGCACAGCATTCTTCCAAGGAGCAGGTCTTGGGCAGTTGCTGTCCCCTTTTCTCTTCCCTTAGGAGTAGGGTTTTTGGTTTAAATAATCCAGGAATTGCATCAATCCCCCCCCCCCAACTCCTTTACCTGCCTTTATGAATAAAAGAAGCCCGGAGAATTACTATCCTATATTCTATGATCCTAGCTCTGAAGGGTAGAACTTAAGTAAAATATTCCGAAGGGTTAAGAATGTGCAAGGGTCAAATAACTTAAGAGTATGGTCTTGCCAGTTAGAAAGGCAACACTTTCTCCTTGGTACTCTGGTTAAGAATGAAGAACAACATCTGTAGAAGGCTTTTAAGCTCACTGTCAAAAACAAAACACCCCTCCCCTTTCCCACCCCCTCAATTCCATGCAAAGGAACATAAATTCCCCAAGCCAGGGACTTCCACAAGCAAAGAGAGACATGTGAGCATCAAGTAGCAAAACCCTGTAATACTAAGGAGCCCAAAGAAAGAGCCCAAGAGAGCTAAAGAACATTTGGTCACTGTAACTGTGTCTCCTGCAGTAGTCGGTTGTGTTCCCCGTTATAGGCCAGTGAGGCACCTTCCAACCCCCCTCCCCCAGTCTGCAGGTCCCCCAACTCGCAGGACAACTGACTTCAGAAAATGTTTCCTGGTATCTCCCCAATTCTTCTTTCTATCTAATCTACAAGAGAGATAGCATTTGGTAAGACTTTGCTTCTGGGGCTGGCTGCTGATGGTAATCTAAATCCCTCTGGCTACAGTTTGGAGCCTCTGTGCCCAAGATGTCTTTCCCATTATCCTCCACTGCCATTTTCTGAAGGAGCCCTCCGTGCATGGAAGTCTCACTGGTTCTGGGCTGCCTGGGAGTCAGTATTAAGAAACACATCATTAACTGGCATTCATGTAAACTCCATTTATAGATATATTTAGATGATTTGGGGGTGTCAGAGAAGGGCAGTCAGCTGCTCTTCTGGATAGCAAAAATGAGCAAACGAAGGACTTGAGGACTACAACCTCCAAGAGGAAGGAGGGTTCTGTCAGGTCATCAGAAATGAATCCTCCACCCCCTCTCTGGGTTATTGCATAATGTACATCTTCAATGAGTTTGATAGGAAAACGTTTGCTCCTCTAATCTAGGAAGAAGAAGAGTCGCCATTGAGGACTACCACAGCAGAAAGAACGGAGATGAGGCTTTGTCTGAGAAAAGCTGCAAATCCCTCCCTGCCCTGAGATGGTCACAGTTAGAGTTCTCTGTCCTGGGAGCCTGCTAGGCTTTCCTTTTCAAATGCAGGGGAAAACAAACTTGGGCTGCTTCACACAGCTTCAAATAGCATTTTTTCCAAGGATGGGCTTTTGCCCTCATCAGGTGGGTTTTTGAGGGCCCAGACCACAGAGACTGGGAGTCTGCACTCCAAAGTCCAGAACAATTCAGAAATTATTTCAGCTGTTCTCATTTTAGAAGTAAAACAAAAACACCAAGTAGGAACAAACAAACACATACTTCTATGTATCTATTTTTAAAAGAAAAGCACAGCTCTGCCCCTGACTTTTTGTCCATTTTTTTTTCCTGTTTAACTTCAGGATCTTGCTCATAAAAAAGTATACTGCATTGCTGGAAACAGGGGTAATTCCAAAATTTCTTCTCCTAGAATATCACCCGTTCTCTCACCTGGCTAAGCCTAAAGCCTTTAGCAATCCAGCCTGCTCTTTCTGGCCCTGGATCAAACTATTAACCAGTTGCTATTTCCTTAGCGTCCCCTGGTTCAATAGCCACCCTGTCAGCCCTTCTTTCCAACTATCATCGCCCTCTAGCGGCAAAAGCAGTCAACTGCAAGATGCTCAGGGAACAGAAAAAGATCCCCACTCCGCTTTCTGCTGTGGTTTCCAAGAATACACTTAGCAAAAGGAGAAACATGCTTGAATATTTGCGTGCCATTGTTTTAAATGTAGGAAAACCTACGTGAGTAAGCTGAGGTTTTATCCTTCACCTCCCAGTTCAAAGCACACGGGTGGTGAAGTGGGGAGGGGGAGGGGTGGATCCAAAATAAAACAGAAAGTTAATACATTGCAGAGAACCTCAGCCACCATTCAGCCCAGCTCTCCTTATTTACCTCTCAGTCCCCATAGTTTGTGTCTGGTCCCTGATTCCCAGGGATAGTCTGAGAATCACAGCGGGACTTTCTTGGCATGCTGGGCTTCTCATGGCTTCTTAAGGGGAACACTTTGCATGAAGAGGCTGACTAGATTGGGTAAGACACATCCGCCCCGGGAGCACCCACAGGGATGACCTGTGGCCACAACATGCAAACTAGCCTATGCATTGGGCCAGACTTCGCTCCTGAAAGCCTAAAACCCTCTCCTCAGCAAGAGGGCAGGGGCTACGTCTATCTTAGTCATTTCCACATCACCAGCATCTGATGCAGTGCTTTAAATCTGGGAAGAGAGCAAGAAATGCATAGTTTATGCATGAATGAGAGCAACATGCTGAAAAGGTGCTCAGGAAAGCAAGCACAACACTAATCTCTGGAGGACTCTGATTGCCAGTCCTGATTTTCCCTCAGCAACTAAAAGAGGGGATTTAAAATTATACTCCAGGAACAACAGATGCCAAGGAAGAGCCTTGGGGGCCAGCCACCAGACAGCCAGGTTCCCCAGCTCTCTTGGATAGAAGGGGGGGTGTCCCCTTTTATAATTTTATCCAGTGAGCTGCTCTGCAGGTTCCATTTTAAGGAAAGATTCCATTACTATAAACAACCTGAAAGCACCTGCTGTAGGACATTGGTCTCAGCAGAATAACAATGAACCAAAGAGAATTGCTTTTCTGAACCAGAGAGAACAATGCCAAATAAATTATAGGAAAAAATTAGAATGACTAGGACACAATTAAAGAAAAATATCAAACCTGACTCTAAAATTGACAGGACGCGTCAGAGTTCTTTGGGTCACTGGGATGGACACACAGATGCAGATGCCTTCAGTGTGAGCAGGGCTGAACATCCTATAAGCATAAAGAACATTCCAGAGCCCTGCACCGCTGCAACTCAGCGGCCCCGAAGGAAAGGCTACACAGTGTGGCTACTGTGAATGGACATTGCTTGCCTTCCCCTCCGGAGGCCAGCTCGGTCCTGGGATGCAAGCGGGCTGCCCAGGGGGTGGCAGAGCTCTGGGACTTAATGCTCCACGGCTTTGTCTACCCCAAGTCTCACTCACAACAGGTATCCCGAAACCCTGGACAGGGTCTCCTCTCTGTGCCCAGTCGGCGCTCATGGAAGGGAGCCTGATGAACTTGCTTCCTCATTCATATTGTTAACTTCGGTTTTGGGGGGCTGAACATGCATTCCTAAGTTGAAATGGTATGTTCCTTAGAGAAGAGATACAGCAAACTTACTCTCAACATTTAATAGTGTCCAACTCAAAGCCAACAATATGCTCTGCTGCTCTTTAACAAAATACAGAATAACTCACATTCAGTTACTTCAATGGCTATTATTTTCTTTAGGCCTTTAAGTTTTTGTGTGGTTTTCATTTTCCCCATGTATGTGGTAATAGTGCACACATGTGACCCAGAGCATAAAGCAGTAAGGAAAAGTAAAATTAGCCATAAGAAACACTCTTGTTGGCTCATTTCTGAAACGTTCAAACATCTCTTGAATTTTCATTTACTCGAAAACTAATTCAGATACTGTCTTAAGTGAGCGCGTTACAAGTAGTGAGCAGATGGCCCAAGCCAGACGCTGGGCTCAGAGAATGTTAACATGCACAGGGCTGGTAGGGAATACCCCAAAGGGTGGAGTGCCTCCCACATTTGCTCGGAAACATTAGCAAAACCACTAATCCCTGCAAAAGCAAGATGAATCCCCATGGTCTCGAAGATGAATTTTTCTGAGTCAGAGTCTGGGTCGGTCACTCTGCAAGGACTAACTGATCACTTAAAACTGCACTGGTTACTTAAGGATCTGAGTGACAAGGAGCATCCTCGCTGATAAAGTGCTCTATGGGCTGTGGCCACGGTCCTCGAAGAGTTGCAGAAGAGAACTTTACTGGCCAAAGGAAACAGCTAAAGTGGAGGCAAATAGGCATTCATAATATTTTACTTTATTTAAAAGTGTCATTTTTAAGTAACAGAATAAAGAATCATTCAATGTGACCGAACCCGTGGTATCTGGTGAACCATTAGGAACAGCTAGAAAAACGAGAAGCCCCTGGATCTGCCCCGCTTCGGTGAGAGCCCAACGCTCCTCTCACCATGCAGACCGTGTCCTGAATTAACATCTCGATCACAATTTCTGATTGAAAACCACTCTCTTCCTTCCTTCCCCACTGTCTGTTCCCTCCAAGCAAGATTTGTGGCTTTTAAAATTCAGACCCTTTGGCTTCTTCGGTTGAAGTCTGGTTTGGTTGAATAAATATTTAGCATCCTAAACAATGAGCCAGTTCCTTTGGAAACATTTCATCCCATCCCACACAATGGGCATCTGGATCCCAGCCAGTCCTATGCCGGTTTTCCAGAGGCTGCGTGGACGAGATGGCCAGCTGACCTCCTCTTATCCTGACCTGCCATAGGCCACTTAGGCCAGGACGTTTGTGTCCTGTCATGACGGAAAGCTGTAGTCACCTGATCCCCACAGAAGCTGCAAACCCTGGTCGTCCCTCCAGCCTTGTCTAACATCTGTGTGAGGCCACTTTCCCTCAGGGGAATTCAACTGCACAGTCTCTGAGGTCCCTTCCTGCTCCAATAGCAAAGTGCTGAGAAACGAATTCATCCCAAAAGTGAGGGCAAAGAGGGGGCCGAGGAGAGGGAACTGGGTTAGGGGTAACTCTTGAGGTCTAAATCGAACTTCCACATGTCATCTTGTCGATCCACTGGCGAGGGCCCTTTGCCTCTTCTGTGTTTCGGCAAGTGTAAGAGAAGTCACTGTGAATAATCCGAACAGAGGTATTTTTATATTCTGATCTTTTCACAAGTGGTCGCTCCTCTGATCCTCCCAATAGCTTGGCCAGGGAGGCAAGGAAGCTATACCCACGTCTCCATTTTTGTGGAAAAACGCATTGAACTTCTGAATGCTTGAGTAAAAAACACAAATACAAACAAAACACAACAAAAACGCAAAGTCACAGAGCTGGGTCATTCAGCAATTTGAAAAAGAGAATCTTTCTGTTCTTATCCTCAGCCTCACTCTCCATCCAAGACTTTACCCCAGTAACTTTACAAACTATGTTTTAGAGAGTCCTCCGTTGGGAGAAGCCAGGTGGGAAGAAGGTGATATGTTTTTTAGATTGCTGCCAATTTCTCATTCCATGTGTCCCTTGAAACTGGGTGGGCTTCTGTGGCAGGAGGGGTGCAATGTGACTCCCGAGGTTAATCGTAGATGGTAATGCAGCTCGCACATTGTTCACTGAAATGTTCTCTCTTGAAATCTTCAGCCACCACACCTGCCCCGGGGCCACCATGCTGTAAGGAAGCCCAAGTCAACCCATGCAGGGAGACCACACCGAGAGGCTGGGGGACTCCATGAGGAGGAAGAGATGCCAGCCAGGCCCCAGCTACTTCAGCCCCCCTAACCCCTGTGGCAACCACCCTCCAACTGCCTTGAGCCAGAACCAACCAGCTGGGCCTCCAAGCTGAGGTGACCTCTTTGGCAGCAAGAGTAACCAAAACAGTGCCAAAGCCCTATCTTTCAGTCAGAGCAGAAGTGCCTTCATATACTTGGGTTTTCTCATTAGCATCAGAAGCATGAATTCTACCACTGACATAAAAGGCTTGAGAGCTATCTTTAGGCACGAGAAAAGGGAATATCAACCTTGCTGCCACCCACTTGAAAGATGGTATGAGGAGGACCAAATCTAACTCCAGGCTTGTCTGGAGTTCAAAAATCTTTTTTTTATTTTTTATTTTTAAATAAGGAGATGGTTACTCATAAGACATAGTAAAAAGCTCTTAATGAATAGCAATTCAAGAGGAAATAATCTAAAATCTAGAAACACCTAACTGCACTCATGGCTGCCAGTTTCTGTCTTAATCAGTGAGGAGAGGATTTGGGGACAGCAGCATCCAGTCCCTCCGGGTAACATCTACGGAACAAACAGCTCTATCAGGAGGCCTCATAAGGACGCACGAATCCCATCTAAAAGCTACTGCGTGCTCAGCTCACAGGACGGCCTAGTCAGGCAGGTCCGGGGTTACTGAGCTCGGCTCTGGCGTCTGCCTTTTGGGACAGGTATTTGCAGACAGAACACACCTAGAAGAGAGAGATCTGAAAGTGAAGGGTCTGCAAGCCACAGGAGGCAGTGGAGACCAGGGTAAAGAGCCAGAGATGCTGCTGTGAAGAAGAGGAAGCTAGAACGGAATTACCAACTCTGGAAACAGCGGGCAGCTCCGGGGCACCTGATGATGTGGCTGACTGGATGCACAAATCCCGACACCTTGCTCCCATTTTACAGATGAGGAAACTAAGGCCGAAGGTTAGAGAGCGTGTGTGTGTGTGTGTGTGTGTGTGTGTGTGTGTGTGTGTGTGTGTGTGTGTGTGACGGAGCTGGGCTTCCAACCCAGGAAATTGGAGTCCTGAGCCCTGCTTTAACTATGCAGGACTGGCATGCAAAAACTGGACTCACTGAGCATCGTTCCGGAGGGAGACCCAGGCCTGAGGATGGAAGTCACAACAAGGCCAATGCCAATTGGGGCTCAAAGAGGAGGAGAATGTTCTATCTAGTAAGGCTGTCAAATAACTAAGAGTCACAGGGTAGTGAGCTTCCCAGGGCAGCAAATGCATAACTGGAAGTGGCGTAGTGAGCTTTTGGCAAATCTTTGGCTCTGATGGAGAGACCCAGCCCAAGGATTTCTAAGGAAAGTCTCTGAACCCTGGGATTCTGTGCATGAGTGAAACTGCAGTGATGCTAAATCTGGATAGGAGGCACACTGAGAATCGAAGCTTTTTTTGTTCTCTTGTCATTCTTCTCTACCTTCCCTTATCTTATGTATCTGGAATGTGTGCTCTTGGTGAGCAGGGGCTGCGTGAGGCTATGAGGCAGCAACTTGCTGTATGACCTGGAACAATTACAGTCTGTCCCTGCACCGCAGACTCATCACGTACGTGCCAGTGATAAGAGGTAGTACCCGGCGTGGTGAGGAGTCACCGTCCCGTAGTCATGCTGCCCAATTCTGTACCCCAACTCTGCACCTTCCCAGCTGCAAGTCACAAAACCACAGCTGCCTCAATCTCCTCATCTGCAAAACAGGTGTGAGAACAGCACCCAGCTCCTCAGGCTGGCATGAGAATCCAGCGAGCTCGTAATCTGTCAAGGGCCATGGGCAGAGCCTGGCACAAGGCAAGCATGAAGTGAGCGTTAGCTAAAATAGAGACCATGGAAATTCTGTTCTTATCTCACCAGGAGGCTATGAGCGTGGGGGGGAAAAAAAAAAAAAGAAAGAGCTACACACAGGAAATAAGAAATAAGAAAAAGCATTTGAAAGAAGAAGGAGCTACATGAAAAAGGAAGCTCCCTTGTACCATAATAAGATTCCTTATTAGGTCCAAATTTCTCAGTCTGCAAATGACCAGTGGAGTCCAAACAGTGAGAGGTTGCTGCTTCCTCCCTAGAGCACGGATTCTCACCAGGTTTTCCCTCCATTTCTCTCTCCCATCCGGTTATTTCCATGAAATCACTGAAGCTCTCGGCAAAAGGATAACCTTCAGCTCCTGCTTGTGCCCCTTTGGCCACTATCCCCGGCCTCTGATGTCCTCATGCCGGTGACTCCACAGGAAGCCGCAGGTTGGACATTTAGGTTTATAATTCGCCTTGAGTGGATCTTAGTGGATGGTGTGGGAGACAGCTCCAAATGTCCCGGCGCCATTTGCTGAAAAGATGATCCTTTCCCCCGCCGGGTGGTCTTGGCACTCTTGTCAATAAACGGGTCACTGTAAAAGTGAGGGTTTATTTCTGGACTCTCACCTGTGGTCCATTGACCTGCAGGCTCAGCCTTCTGCTAGCACCACACTGTTTTGATCACTATAGCTTTAGAGAAAGCTGTGACATGAAGAAGTGGGCATCTTCCAACTTTGTTCTTTTTTCAAGATTCCTTTGGCTATTCCAAGTCCTTTGAGTTTCCACATGAATTCAAAGATCAGATTGTTGATCTCCACAAAGAAGTGTGTTAGGATTTTGATAAGAAATGCACTGAATGTGTAGACCAACATGGGGAGAAACGCCCTTTTAATAATACCGAGTTTCCTAATCCATCACCAGGGACCGTTTTTTCATTTATTTACCTCCTCAACTTCTCTTAGCAACATTTTGTACTTTTTAGTCTGGAAGTCTTTAGCTCCTTTTATTAAATTTATTCTTGAGCATTTAATTCTTTCAGATGCCATGGTAAATAGAACTGTTTTTCTTAACTTCACTTTTGGGTTGCCCATTCCTGGTCCATAGAGATGCAATTCATTCTTGTAGACGGATCTTGCATCCCGTACCCTTACTCCACACTTTCATTAATTCTAGTAGGTTCTTTATGTGTGTGTATTTATCGATGTTTTCTACATACAGGATCGTACACAGCAGCTTTTGAAAGAGGCTCAACCCTTAGGTATACTCAACTAACGAGAGCGATGAGGGGATCGTGGCAGAAGAGACAAAACCCTCGATTATATAGTTTTACTCCTCTGCCTCCATGCACCAGAAATCATCCCTGAGGACTTGCTGCTCACTTGACTTCAGTGAAGCCTTAAAAAATCAATAAATAAAACAATACACGCAAGTGGTAAAGCACCAAAGAGACGGAGCAGTCCCTAAGAAATGACACGCCGCGTGACTTCCTATGGGTACCAGATCCAGGAAGCAACTTCCAGGTTCCCCCAAAGAGATCAGACAGAGCTGCAGCAGGGAAGAAAACAGCCAGGGTGCTGCTGGGCACCCAGGGGTTCAGCCGAGCCTTGGGCTACACAACTGACCCTCAGCATCCTCCTCTGTAAGAGCAAGATAAAGCTACTGGCCCTGTTCACAGCATCCCAACCTTAACCACTAAGGCCCAGAGAGAAAGTGACAGCATGTATGGGGCACTGAGATGTCTGGAAATGCCAGGAACCACCAATCCCAGGTCCCACTACTCCAGGCTGCCCAAGGGCTGGCCTCGTTATCGACAGGAGTCATGTTAAAGCTTGCCTGCCCCCCCCCCTTCCTCATACCCTGGCTGGGAAGATCACATCTGAGCATCAGATGACAGGAGCTGGAGGTGTTTTGCAAATTGCAATAGCGAAGAGAGTTCGTTACCATGTTTCATTTCTGCAGGAGGACCCAAAATAATCTTGGGATTTATTGGTGGGCTGGCCTAAGAAAGCAGCATCCAACCTGACATGACACACAGAGGGGTCATCCCCCTTCCTCTCCTATCAGGCACAGGATGGAAGTGCAGGGAGGTGAGCAGAGAAGAGGATCACTAAGAATCAGGGCCTTATGGGGACTTCTCAGATGATGGCTCAGGAGGTGCTTCTGCCCGTGGTGGGCACTAAGAAAAGTCAGTGTTTTGGTTTTTGTTTTGTTTTTCTTTTTCTTTTCCTGGGGGAAGGGTGAGGCTTTGATAAAAAGTAAGAGAAATGGAAGAAGGCACAGTCAAAATGTACCGGCTTGCCCCCAAATTACTCCCAGGACAAGGCGGAAAAAAAAACAAAAGCAAAAGCAAAAAAAAAAAAAACAAAAAAAACAAACAACAACCAAAGATCTGGGGCGCCCGGGTGATTCAGTCAGTTATGTGTCTGCCTTCGGCTCAGGTCATGATCCCAGGGTTCTGGGATCGAGCCCCATGTTGGGCTCCCTGCTTATTAGCAGGGGCATCTGCTTCTCCTTCTCTCTCTGCCCCTCCCCTGCTCGTGCTTTCTCTCTCAAATAAATAAATAAAATCTTAAAAAAACAAAAAACAACCAAAGATCTACCAAGTCATGTTCTCTCTAGGCCATGGTGGCAGTGTCCTGAAATTGCCCCCAGTTTGGAACCTCACCAAGGGGCCAGTGCTGGGGGAGGGGGAGGGGAGGGAGAGGAAAACCAACCCCCAAGGTGGTTCCTTCCCAACGCCCACGGTCACACCTAGCATGTTATAATCCATTCAGCTCACAACGGAGCAGGGCAGACAGACAGGAGGCGGGAAGGCAGGAAAGGAGACCCAAAGACCAGAAATAATGTTTTCTGTCCACTGCAACCCACAAGGCTGAAAGCCATTGAGCTTGGAGTGATTACAGAAATGAGACACCTCTTGGGGAGCAGGACCTAGTGCCTAGGTGTGCCGCAGTACAGGCATGTGGGGACGCCCAGCAAGTAGCGCTCAGATAGCTTCTCACGGCTTGGGGATTAGAAGGAAGACTATTGACTTAAATTGCATAAACTCAACAATCACAAAACTGCTCTCCAGAAATTACCAGGGCTAGAGCCTTGGTGGCAGTGCTTAAGCTTTTCTGCTTCAGCCCTTTTCTTGTGAAAGGGAAACACGACTTCAGGGAAGTGACTTTATAGATTTGGGGATGTGTGCCCCAGGCCATGAGCTCATCTAGGCCACCCCCATGCACAGGGCCGCTGAGGGAACAATAGGAGGCCAGTGCAGGACACGCCAAGCCCCCAAGACTACGGGGCTCGAAGCTTCCCATCGGTCACGGGGCCTGGTTTCGCTTCACCCTGCAGCCTTCACTGGCCATGATGATGGCACTCGCAGCCGGCCAAGGGCTGAAGGGCCTGGTCTTTGCCTCAGGGGCCTTCAGAGTCATGAAGGGGAAATCACAAGACATGAATTGCAGAACATGAAATGGTCTGTCCTCAAGAGCTAAGTTGAGGCAAAGCATGAGCAATTGGGTGGAGGGAACCCACTGAGGGAGATCAAGATAGGCCTTCTAGAACAGGTGGGACTTAGGAGAGTTGAAGGGAGTGGAAGGGAGGTTCCTTAACCCTTGGGGACCCACGTGAAATCAAGGGAGAGTACTTTCCCACGGCTACAAGGAAACCAGAAGGTACTTCTTGCAACAGGTATAAAACTTGCATGTGCTTTCCCCTCAGAGCTGACTTTCCAGCTCTGACCACCAGCGTACGTCTCAGGAACAGTTCCGGCTTAAACCAGTATGGCTCCTCAAGGCCTGGACTCTGGTCTGGGCTCATGGTTAATTGCAAAATGTGTGTGTAAAGGGCTTTGCACCAATCTGGTACATGCTGCCCCATCTCGCCCTACCTCAGACCACTTTAAGTCAACAGAGGCTTAGAGGATGTGTAGGCCTCAGTGAGGGCTGGGCTGCTGGCATTGTCGGGACTGGAAAGAAGCCTGGTGGCATTAATCCAGGGGACCAGGGTTCCATCACACTCCAAGCCCATTCTGCAACTAATCACTGGTTGGGAAGCTTCTCCGCAGAAACCCTGAGGCCCCTGGAGACACTAAATAGGGCAAGGGACATGTGAGTTTCTCCTCATCCCCAGGAAGGATGGACCTGGACAGACACTCCTGCCCCAAGCTCAGTCCACAGGGGGAAAGAAGGGCCTTGTCTCCTCTTCCTGCCCTTCCAACTCTGACTGTGAAAGTCAAGACCTCTCTTTCAGGGGACTCCAAGGAAGGTCTTTGGGACTCCAGACTGCAAAGAAGAGCCAACTAACCCGTTCTTAGAACCTCTACTGAGTTCCCCCGTGCAGAGCAGATCACTTGCAGCTGTCACCTGCCTCTCCCTGGAGAAAGGCCAATTGTCAGGGAAGAAAAGGGTCAAGGACAACTGGGCAGATGGCTACCCCAGGTGAACCTGCCCCCATCCCTAACCTTTGTGCTGAGGTTGAGGCCATTGCTCAGACAGCCATCTGTTTGGTGGGGGGTGCTGATGGGATGCTGAATGCAGTGAGCCCCACATGGGTTCCTGAAGGAGGTGAGGAATCTCGGGAAGGGGGAAACTGACAGGAGAATACAAAATACAAAAAGAACACATGGCGGGACTTTTCCCTCTTACTAACACCCTTAGGACTTTAAGCCTGAGGACAATGACCGAACGAAGCAGGTAAGGAACGTTGTCCCCATTTCACAGATGAGGGAAATGAGGCTCAAAGAAATCATCATGGTGCTGCCCTAAAGTCCCACAGCTAGTCAGAGAAAGAACAGAAAATAGTACTTAATTGTCCTGGTTTTCCCCCACATGGCCCTGAGCAAAACACTAAACCTTACGGCAGCGGGCAGGTGGGCCAATCTGTGGAGTTCCTGCCCATTGTGCGGAAGTGGGAGTTAAATTAAAAGACATTGATTTTATGACGGCTGAGAATAGTTAACATGTACTTTGGCCTTTCAATTTTCAAAGCACTTTTTACATTTAATGAGCTACCCAGCGGGTCTTGGTGAAACCAAGAGAGGGAATTGCATTTTGAAATCAAGTTCAATTTTCCAGGATTTGCTTGGTACTTGACAGCAAACTTTCTGTATGCAGGTCAAAGGTCAGCAATCAAAGTAGAAATGCTTTGATGGGATTTTTGGGCCAAGATATCTTCTCTCTTAAAGATTTTTCCCCCAAGTTTTGCTTTTGAGTCAGTTAGCATTCTCACTCAAAAATAAATGAGTTAATTAAGTAAATAAGAGAAGGGAGAACGGGAACTGCTTTGATTTAAAGCTTTGAATGAGTGAAACAACCAACATTGTCAGGTGCGACCCAATCCACTTCAGTGTTCTGATACGTACAGCTTCTCAAACATTTAACATCTAAAATGTGCTTAAAGGCCTGAGCTCTGTGGGTAACCTCTAACTCGGCAAGTTACCCAGGATATGCCAATGCATCGCATTGACTTTCCACTGACTCCACGGCACCGTGAACTTGGCAGCCAGCTCGGTGGGCAGAAGGGGCAGTGACCTCCCAAAATGTCTTCCATGACACCTGTTTTGCCTTATTCTTGGTTCCAGCCATGGATTTTCATCACTCTATAAAAAAGCACGTGCATCACCACATTATCTGCTGTATTTATCAATCCCTAACAAAATCTTGTCCAGTTCAAGTGCCTGGTTTCCTTAGCCAACTGGAGATACCTGTATTCATTTTCTTTTCTTTTCTTTCTTTCAAGATTTTATTTCTTTGAAAGAGCATTAGAGAGAGAGATCACGAGCAGGGGGCAGGGGTAGAGGGAGAAGCAGACTCCCCAGTGATCAGGGAGCCCGACGAGGGGCTCTGTCCCAGGACTCTGGGATCATGACCTGAGCTGAAGGCAGATGCTTAACTGACTGAGCCACCCAGGTGCCCCTCCTGTACTCATTTTCTAATGAGTTTTCAGAAAACAGTATAGCAAGAGTTCTCAGGCAAGCTCACAGCTCAGTAAGAGCCCTTGGCCATAGGCTCATCTGGCTCAACCAACTCACGTGCCCTGAAACTTCTCTAAAGAGAGATAAACACGGCCAGCATGGGGCTCCTGAGTGGCTCAGTCGGTTAAGCATCTGCCTTCGGCTCAGGTCATGATCCCGGAGTCCCGGCATCGAGTCCCGCCTTGGGCTCCCTGCTCAGCAGGGCGTCTGCTTCTCCCTCTGACCCTCCCCCCCTCATGCTCTCTCTCTTTCTCTCTCTCAAATAAATAAAATCTAAAAAAAAAAAAAAAATACGGCTAGGAAGGCTGGGTCTCCAGGAACAACAGAGAGTCCAGGATTTCTCCCTCAAATAGTTCATGGATATGAGATACATCTCTCCTGGCCTAGGAAGAATCCACTTCAGGAGAAGCGACAGAGAACAAGGCTGAGCATGGCCCTCCCTTGCTGAACTAGGAAGGAAGCAGAAAGCTCCGCGTCAGGCCCGTGGTGAGCTCTCGAGAGCTTCTGGTTAACTGGCAGATGTACTTGGAAATAGGGCTGTCCTAACGAGGTTCACTTATTACCCGAAATAAACAGAGAACGCGGAACACCTTTTGAATCCCATCTGAGTCCTTGCTTATAAGGTGGTATTTTCAAAAGGATTCCTGAAGGGGTCATGCCCAAGGGCCACGCTCTACTGTCGCTATGGTAGATGAACAAATGATCCCCCCCCACTTCCTTTTAGTTCCCAACCAGCTATGTAACAGCCCTGACCAAGAACCCCAAACGAAGCTGAATTAAAACTTTTTAATTATGAAAGAATACACTCCACCTGCTTCAGTTTTTCCATCGTCCAGTGTGATACGTGTATCAAAGAAAGCCAAAGCGGAGAGTCTCCAACTTTATTGGGAAGAATTCCCTGGAAGGCTTGTTAAAATCACCTGGGACTCAGCCCGGAGCTTCTGCTTCGGCAGGTGACTTTGATGTGAAGCAAGTGGTTCTGTGGGCCGCTCTTTGAGAAAGACTACCCTGTGGAGCTCTTTTGCCCCATGTCATCCAACGAAGCAGGCTTTTCTCACAGTAGGATCTACCGCCCTCCATCATCTGGTCCCAACCTACCGACCCAAACTCTCCTTCCTTCCTCCCTCTCTGGTCAGGGGAGTGTCCTCACCCTCTTCACTAACCCTGAAAACTACCTCACCGTCCTCTCTCTCTGCTTACACCTGCCTTCGAGACTTTAATTGTGCCGGTCCCCTGACCTGTAGCACTTTCCCCACTGCTCATCTCACGGTGCAAATGTTGCCATCCTCCCTCCTCCATGAATGCTTTCCCTGACCATCCTGGCCCAGGTTCCACCGACACCTGCTTTCTCTAACAAATTGTGTTATGTGATTGGGACTTAAAAGTGCCCTTTAATTATTTCAGGTAGCTGAATCGTCCTTGCTAAATAAGAATATTAGTGCCTTAAGGACCCAGCCCAGACTGTCTCATTCAGTCATTCAATCAACAAACATGTACCGAAGATTGGTACCACTAAGCACCACACTGCCCTTCTCTTGTATTCTTAGTCTCTAGACCAGGGTTTTGCAGAGTGTCCCGTCTACACTTCTTGCATGGGACAGAATTTATTGCACATAACTGGTGACCAGGATTACAAGTGTATTTTGGCCTCAGGTCTAAGGTGACTGGCATGCGGACAGAGTCCCTGATGTCACCCCTCACTGCTGTGTTCAGGACACTCAAGCCAATGGGCCCAGACACTCACGATCCTCTCCACACAGGAAGGTCTGCCCCCTTTGGAATTCTGCATCTGCTGGGAGATGATCACAGCAAGAAGAAAGGAGGGGCTCCTATTTCACTCGCAAAAACACCCACATTTTCAGACGAATTGATAAGAGCTGTAATGACTCGTGGGCATAGAAACAAATTCCTTTCTGATTCCTTCCATCTGGAGTTCCACGAAGATGCAGGGGCACAAACAGAAAATACAGAACCCCTCTTTCACCTTGCCTCCTCGGACAGACCATCACAGTTGCCTAGCTAGAGCCCTGCCCTGTGCCTCCCACCTGCACCCCATCCCCACCACCCATGCACACAACCAGATCTTTTCTTTTTTTACTGATAAGTCAGAAGTTTGGTGGATCTTTCCATGACTGAGCATAATGCCTTACAAGCAACCATCACCTTCAGACCCACATATCTCTAGTAGGGATGTACTATGTAACTGCCGTTTTGAGTTAAAAAATTTAAATGTAATATCTCAAAAGAGGTATCAACTGGGCATTTCTAATGTTACTTTAAAAAAAAAAGGAAATTGGAATAATTACCACATGTATGACTCTTACCCTCCACTGTTGGACTGAAAGTTGTTTTTCTTGCCATATAAGCATGCCTATAAGAAGTCCAAACAAGCTCTGAGTTATATAACATTGTTCACATTTTTGGGGGCTATAATTAGAGTGATAAGATTATGGCAATGATCCTAGAACAGATTAAGGACATAATTGTGATGAAAGAGGGCTCTGGGTCAGTAGAAGTACGTATCTGAAACTGTTTTATTTACCATGATTTTGGCACAGGGAGCAGTAATAATCCCCTATTTACAGAACACCTTTCAGAGAATGTGTTTCCAAAGGCTCCACATAGTTTTCCCACTTCGCCTGTTTAATCTGGATGGAAAGTCGCCTTCAGTGTTTAGAATGAAGCTATAAAACCAACAGGGTCTCTCAGGAAACCACCACAATTTGCAAAGGGGGTGAAGAGGCAGGAGCCTAAGAGAGGCCAATACAGTTTCTGAAACTTGACCACCTTCTCCTTCTATTAAAAGTGCTGCCTACAACACAGCTGTGTCAGCATATGATGCCTGTCTGAGGAGGTGTGTTCACGGAGAGGCTCATGGTCAGGTCGGAGTAACCATGCCAGTTAACCTGGGAGAAGCAGAAGAGGGTCTCTGCGGCTGGGCTTCTGGGAATGAACCCCCACCCCTTGCCCCTGGCATAGTCTAAGAGGAACAGAAGACTCCCATGGAGAAGGAGACTTCTTCTCCCATGGCTTATTTAACAGTATAGTGCTCAGGGCTCATGCCACTGGTTGGAATTAAATAGAAGGACCAAGAGGGGGATATCTGGGCTTTGACAATGGTGGTGGGGGCCTCTGGCCCTGGTTCTCCAGAGGCAAAGGGAGAAGAACCATAGGCTGGCATGGGCACCTCTTAAGCCCTGCTGGCCATTCCACTCTGTGGCTAGACCTTATTTAAATTTGGAACAGAATCTCGGACTCTAACCTCCTCTGTTTACTTCTGTTTGTTTTCCCTTCTTACCAATGTTCCTTTTGAAAAAGCCCAACTTATCTAGGCAGTAAACAATCAGAAAAAAGTGTTTGCCTTCCCTTAATAAGAATTAAAAAAAAAAAAGGGCAACCTTACTCTTTCGGGATTAGGACGTTTGGGCGGGGTGGGGGGGAAGAGAACAGGAAGGGGGACCTCGTAGAGACAGAATGTGGGTCAGGCACCGAAGCTACGGTCCCTCTGAGTCAGAGGGTTCCATGAGGTCCACATGCTATGAAGACCCGCAGGTATGGGTCCTTACTACACTGCTCATTCACCAGTTCTGACTTGTCCTTCTCATATTAACCTACTACCTTCAGCTGGCTGGTATTCGTAGCAGTCAGCTTTTGGATCTTACCTATAACTCACCTATTAAAAAATGAAACACAAGGGCACCTGGGTGTCACAGTCAGTTAAGCATCCAACCCTTGGTTTCGGCTCGGGTCGTGATCTCAGGGTCGTGAGATCGAGCCCTGGGTCAGGCTCCTCTCCCTCCGCCTGCCCCTCACGCCTGTACTCTCGTGCTCTCTCTCTCTCAAATAAATAAATAAATCTTAAAAAAAAAAAACAGAAATAAAGATGAGATTCTTAGAAAGGAGGCTGCACATCAAATTATATTGCAACCTGTGCTATAGAAGTCAGACATTTTGATAACTCAAAGTCAGCCACAGAAAAGAAAAGCTTATATAATGTAGATGGGTAATTATTTGTTAGTTTAAGTCCTACGGCATAATTACTGGGACCTACATGAGAACTGCTCGAGACGGAGTCCTTGCTATGAACTTGAAGACCCGAGGAAGGCAGCCCTATGTATGAAATGAATACCTCGTCTCACTTACTCATGAACAGAAACGATTTTCAAAAAGTCAGGATGTGACAGTTATGCTGCATGATTTATTTTGAATACTGGAAATATAAACAGTACCCTAATTAGCTTGTAGACTTCTCATTCCTGGTACATATGGCGCTTTCTCGGTGACCTAGATATAGGGTAAAGTCTGAACTACATTTAAAATTGAGATTAGTCAGTTTGTAAGCATCCAGGAAGTCAGCAATTTTCAGAGGGCAAGGGTTACAATTAAGGGAAAGCATTGCCCGCCCCAGTTGTTACCAGTCCTTCTTGTGAATTCTTTGCCATTAACCGATCTCTTTCATTGATTTTTACCCATCTCTTTCTAGGGTTCACTCTAAAATTCTCAACTCCAGCTTGGAAGACTTAGAGGCAGATTCTGCCATCTCCCCAAGATTGTTACCAATTTATAGTATTAAAAAAAGGCAAAAAAAAAAAAAAAGGCCTTGGGGGGTGGGACTCTTGCCATTCTGCAAAGTGTCCTTGTAAGTCGTCTGTCCGTGGTTGTCAGCTCAGCCCCAGAACCCTCCAGGCCCCACCCACAGGGATTCAGTTTGAACCGAACCAAGGTGAGGCCAGGAGGGGGGATGTTTTTAAAGTAGGCCAAGTGATTCTAACTGGAAGCCAGAGGAGATAGCTCCATTGTGAGGTGCTCACCGCACACTGTCGGAGTCCGTCATCCGTCCTTCACTCACTGTGGTCTGCAACTGAACATCCGTCTACTTGCGGCTCACCCTTCACAATTCCTGCTTCCTACGGGCTCCTCTTTTGTCTAGAAACCTCTCCCTGGAATGCCCCCAGCTCTCCACTTCTCCCAGCGACCATCCTAGTCATCCGCGGAGGCCTCCTTTAGTTAACACTCCCTGGGCACCCACTGGGAGCCAGACACTGCGTCGACTCAGAGAACACAGAAAGCTACCCAAGACACGGGACCAGCCTTCAGGGAGCTTGCTGCCATGGTTGAGAAGTCAAATTTTCTGAGATAACTAGCCCCAAGCAAATGTCCCACGCTCAGGAGGCAAACATGGCAATTCTAGAAACAGCACAGGCCCGTAAGTATGGCAGCCCCAAAACATAACCACAATCAACCCAGGTAGAGGACAAATAAATCTAGGATGCCAAGGAGACCGATAAAGAACCCAATGAGAGTAGATGGTGGTGAGACCCCAAATATCCTCCCCCTGGCTCAGTGACAAACATGAGCCACAGAGGGAAATAGCAAGTAGAGACTCAGGTCTAAGAGGGCCTCATCTCGAAACTGCCGATATGGTCATCCCTATTTCCTGAATAAACAATAAATAAGAGTAAAAATACTGTGAAGAATATTAGCTAGAACAGACTTCCGGAAGACAAAGGCTAAGCTGATCCAAAGATCCAATTTAGACCCCGGGAACAGAACTGTTTTTATTTGTTGCTTTATTTGTTTTTATTTCTTGCTATTTTTTTGTTTTGTTTTTTTGTTTGTTTGTTTGAAGTAAGCTCTAGGCCCATCATAGGGCATGAACTCACGACCCTGAGATAAAGAGTTGCATGCTCTACCAACTGAGCCAGACAGCCGCCCCTGTTCTTTTGCTTTTTAATAATATGAACCAATAATGAAACCAGAAAGACATGGTGAATAGTGAGTGATCTAAGGGACAGCCTAGGTGGAGGTTTACGTGGCAGCAATTGTCTTAAACATCAGTGGGGGGACCTGAAGCTCCGATGGGTCAAACGCAACATGAAAAGAAATGGGGCAACAGACCCGTCAACTGGTTTCCAAGCTCCCTGGCTCTCCTGCTCTCAGAGAAGGGAAGGGGAGAGGCACAGAGAGACCCGGGGCCGGGGCGAGAGCAAGAAGTGGTAAACTTGAAGAGAACAATCATAAAAATCATAGCAGATTAACATGACAGACTTCACATTCTAGTTACTCATTTAATCCTCAAAATTGGCCTTATTAGTTAGTTATTTTCATTTTGCAGATGAATCAGAAACCGAAGCACAAGGAAGTTAAGTAGGTTGACCAAAATCACACAGCCAGTTCAAAGAGAGGTGGGATTTAAGGCAAGGTCATGATCTTCCCCTCCCCCAACCCATGAAACTGCATTCTAACAGTAGAATACAGCACCTAAGGAAGTGGATAGAATGCACCTGAAAGTCATTTTTGACTATGTACTCAAAGCCGGGAACTGTGCTGGCACTTCAAACATCAATGAGTAAGATCTTGTTCCCAAATTGAAGATGTTCATAGCTGCTTCAGCAAAAGCACGAAAATTCAGAGTAAATCGGCATTTTAAAAAAAATCAAAATAAATATTCTATTTCTCATTTTGCTGTTTGTGGAGTTGGTAGAGTGGCTCTGTTTATCATTATAAAGTATGGCTAAGCCTGGAAGGTTGATGTAATGGAACAAGAACATTACTCACAAGGAAATATCTGGAAAAAGTGTGTTTGTATGTGAGAGTGTATGCATTTGGGAGGGAGGTTGTTAACCACTGTGCCCTCATTTCATCTTTCCAGACATTTATACCCTATCACCAAGGACAGTGGCAAGTACTGGGGAACACTGGGGGAGGCAGGAGCATTTGTGGGTCAAAGCATTTTTCGAGCCTCTTCTGAAGTCAGTTCATTTGAAGTTGACACATCACTTCGGAGCTAACGGGAGTTTGAACTTTTGCCCAGCAAGATATCCTGCCCATTGGTAAGTAAACATGTGGTGGGGACAAACAGTTTTTATACAACTCTTCATTGTACGATGATAAGATCTGGGGACGCTTTTTTTTTTTTCCCTAGTTTAGATTTCTTTATTCAAATATCACACTCAGAAATTCCCCACCCCACTTTGCCAAGACCCGACATTCACTCCCTCGTCTGGGAACTTCAATAATTTGGCATTTGCTGCCAGTTGGCTTTTTCTTTAAAAGAATTTTAAATGCTATGTAGGCTCTTGAATGTTTTTTCTCAAATTATACCAAGAGTATAATTGGCTTATAAAGAAGATAAATATAGAGGAAGGGCCTCCAGCTAGTCAGTACCACACCCGACTGCTCTTCTTGAGTCCCCAGCTGACGCTAGAAGGAAACTGGCACTATGTGCTAGGCACATTCACGGACATCTTCCCATCCAAACCCTGAAACAGCTCTAGCACATGGTCACTATCACCTCTCCCCATTTTCCCCCCAGCTTTACTGGGATATAACTGACACCTAACCTCCTGTATGTTGAAGGTGCACAATCCCTTGATTTGATGCACCAGCGTACTGCAAAATGATTACACTACAGTGTTAGCTAACACCTGCTCCCATGTCTTTTTTTTTAAGATGAGAAAACGAAGATTTGGAGAGTCTCGATAATTTGTCCCAAGCCAACCAGCTCCAAAAACAGAGGTCACAGAGACGTCTGGCTTTGACATCTGTGGTCATTTCCTCTTTGCTAGAGTGATGCTGCCATGTTGAAGCCTTTCCTTCCCACCCGCAAAGGCCTCTTAATCCTGCCTGTAATCTGATCATAACCGAGACCAGTTTCTGTAGGTTGAAGGAACAATAGCCCCACGACGTCCCGCCCACAGAAGTAAGGTTTGGAAGTTGCGGCTATTTCCTTGAAAAGCAGTATTACTAGGCTGAATAATGGCATGGGTATTTTTCTCCCTCTTTTGAAAAGTGGCAAAGTAAAACAATACTCAGCTATAGTGTTACCAACCTAAGGATGTCAGCATTAGCCTGGGGGGCGGGGGGGGGGCACCTTCCCACTCCTCCCGAGTGTTTTATGTAATAATGCCTCTCTAAGCCAAATGGCATTGGCGGGTAATCCCATTTGGCTCTGTCATACGGCAACAGTGCCTCCCTGCTTTTCTCACACGTGGCTAATTGCTGATGGAAGGAAAGCGTTGAGCTGCTCTCAGGGTTGCTGGCAGATAAGCCTGCCTTGGAGCTGGAGGTCCTTATCTTTACTGCTCGCATGCCTTTTTAGTCCAGAAACCGAGCAGCACTTTTCATAAGAATAGCTGCCCACCCCCTTCCTGTGGGATTCCAGTGGTTCCAGAAAGCCAAAAAGCATTCCTGCAGACCTCAGAGATTTATGTCTGGGGAGGGTGTCTGTGGCTGGGAGGGGACCTGGTTTGTGCCCCTGGCAGCGCGATAGTCATCACGGGAAGGGATAGAGGAAAGTCTGAGTCAGCAACGGCAGGGTTGAACCCGAGGCAGGGTTTGTGAAGCTCTGGGGAGCCGGAATCTCCACCGGCCTGGGCCAAGGTGCCGGTCTGGGGGAACAGAACCTGGGACAGCCAGGCTTCCGTTCTCATCTGCCATTTGAGGCCCTCTAAACACAGCCTCCACTCCTGGGTTCAGCTTTATCGCCCGCTAGCCTCCTTCATGTTTCTCTGCCAGGAACATCCTCAGTCCCCCTCCTGGCCTCGCTGTCCTTCCTCTTGTCAACTGAAGCCCTACCTTGTTGTGGGAGGCCTTCTTTGACCACCCCTAGCCCAGAGAGGATGCTCTCACCTCTGAGTGTTTTAAAACTGTCTGTGTGTGTCCCTCTGCAGGTACTTACCACATCCTGCTTTGCCCAGCCACCTAAGTTTTTATGTGACTATGTTCTTTCTTTTCTAGGGTGGCCAGGTGAGTCCCTGCTCTCCCTATGACTCCAGCTCCTCCAACCCTCTTTTTGGCTGACTCTGCTCCAGCCATGCCAGCCTCCTCACTGTTCCTCAGAAAGGCTGGGCACACCCCTGCCCCAGGACCTTTGCACCAGCTGTTCCTTCTGTCTGGAGCACTCTCCCCCAGGGAAATGGCTCACTCCCTTCCTTAATGGTTCTGCTCTGTTGTTAGAATTTATCAGGGGCTTCTGCAACTACCCCAGATTGCAACAAACAAATAAACAAACACCCTTTCCCAGAACTCCACTTCCACCTTCCCTTGCTTTGTTGGTCTCGTTTCTTTCATCATGGATTTTTAAATCTGTTTATTGCCCTCCTCCCCCTACTTGAATGTAAGCTCTATGAAGAAAAGGATTCCCCACTGTTTTGTTCACTGCTGGGTCCGCAACACTAAGGATAGCGCCTTACATGTAGTAGACACATGTTAAATGGGTTTTGAATGAATGAATATCTCTGTTATTATCAATCCTTTGCCTAGCCAGTGCTAGGCCATATACACATATGCGTATGAGAAATACACACATGGTATATACCACATATGGTAAATGCTCAACAGATATTTGTTATAAATGACATTATTCTGTTTCTGGGCTCAGACCCCGATTGGTCTATTCATTTCATATGCTCCTTCCGCAAGGCTAGGGGGGTACCCCTTGGTCTCAAGAGGGGAGGTGTAAGGTAGAACAGGTAGGGGCTGGGGTGGGGGGGGTGCGCAGACAAAGTATCCTGTTGTCACTCTGTGACCAACATTACAACCTTCCAGCCAGGTTGGGCCTATGCTCACAAGACAAGAGTTGCTCATTTGACAATTGGTTCAAGTGTGATTTCCTGGCTGGTAGCCCTGAGAAATCAAGGGGAAATTTTTCAAGTTACCCTGCATCTGCCTGACAGGAGTCTTAATGAGAGGCATGGGCTAGTCACACAAAGCCCTGGCCCTCTCTGCTTGCTGCCCACACAGGAAATTTGGACCTCATTCCCTCTGCAGAAGGGGGCTCACGTCCCTACAGCCACAGGGAGGTGTCTGGGCTCTCAGCTCAGCTTTAGTTCTGATGTTTCCACAGAAGTACCAAGTACACCCTGAGGTCTGGTCGCCTGAGCTATGGACAGGCCTGCTGGTATGTGGAGGGCTGGGTGGCTGATGGAGGCTATGAACATTCTCTGCACATAAGCCCCAAGATCCGGGGTCACCCTGATTTTGCTGGCATAAAGGAGACCCCGTCCAAGGCAAGAGACAAGTGAGACCTTCAGCTCCAGGACAACTCATGTGATCACAAGCTGCTTCCGAGAGTAGACTCTGTGGGTAAAACCCAGATACATGGTTCCCTTCTCAGAACCAAGATCTGTGCACAGTGTGGCTATCATGTGGTCAGTCCCATGGATAGGCAGCATGTGCCAAAGAGCAAGTAGTTCCCAAAGTTGCAGATCTCAGAACATGTCATCCATAATGAGCCAGGCTACTGCTTATTAGTCCCGGATAGGTACCTGACACGACGCTAGAATAATTTTCTCAACCACCCTCCAAGTAGGCTAGATGGGCTCGCTTGCCAAAGGACCCCCTGTGGTTATGCAGCAGAGCCAGCTTGGGATCCCCGGTCCAGGATGCCAGGCTGCCTCCCACAGCCCCTGGCCTCCAAGGGCTGCCAAAGCCATGGGGGTGAAGGCTGCAGAGCCTGAGCTACTGTGGAACCCCTCCCGGTGTGGAAGGGAGGTCTGTGCAGAGGAAGCAGCAATCCTGCTCTTTCTTGTACTGTGAGTGGTGGCCAGAAATCTACAATGGTTTGAGTTTGGAGGGAAGAGACTCAGACCGAGGAATAACATAATACCAAGTTCACTAGCATAGGCGCACAGCCGCCTCTCCCGCTTCAGAGAGCGACGGGGGCAGCCCCGTAACTGCCATCACTTACAGGACGCTTACTGAGGGTCCGGCACGGTTCCCAGGGCCTCACCCCAATTATCTCACTGAATCCTCACTGTGCCTCTATGGAGTAGGGGGTTAATATACCCGTTTTTCAAATGAAGAAACTGTGCTGTGGAGAGCTTAAGAAACTTGCCTGAGGCTCTTTAGTTAATAAGAACCAGAGCAGTCTGACTCCACAGTCCAAATTTTTAACCTCCACCAGGCTGCCTAACACCCTGGAAGTCAGAGAATTTCTGCTGTGGTTGTGGCCCAGCCACCTCACTTGGTCCGTCAGCCTCCGTCTGCTCATCCGTGAAAGTGCAAGTTAGACAGAGGGTCTCTAAGGTCACTCTTTTGCTGCACATGGGCTGAGTGCAATTCTTTGCCTGGCACTGAGCTTGTCTAGGGGAAAGCAGAAGTGGACAAGTCACGGTCTCCGTTGTCAAGGAACTCAGAGTCCAGAGGGATCATTTCCAGCTGTAAAATCAGAGGCTCCACCTCAAGGAGACCCCTTTAGGCTGCCTCAGGAAGTCTCAACTCCTTCACAGGCTCTCCCTGCTCTCTGGAGTTAGAACCCCTCCTATTCTCCACCCGCCCGATTCATCTGTAAGCACTAGCATCTTCCAGCCCCGCTGCTGTGGCTCATGCTACTTCCTAACCAACCCCCCCCTCCCCCAACATCCCCAAGGACCAGCAGATCATCCAAAGGACCAAAGCCAAGGACCAGCAGAAGTCCCAACTCCCTAACTCCTTCAAGATACCCGCATTCCTTTCCCCAAATTCCTTTATCATTTACTGTCTGGTGCATACAGCTTAACTCATTATTGGCACATATATCTCTACTCATTTTGTACGTTTCAGCCTTGTTTCCCAGATGTGGTTTATACTTTTTGATTCCCCACAGCAAGTAACACAAAGGTATGCACACCAAAGAATTCCAAGCTCGCCTACAAATTCCACCAAGATTGTCTCTTTGCCCAAGAGGGGGTTCTAAACTGGACTTCTCTGACTCAAGTCCACTCCTCTCCAAGGACAGCCATTAACTTTGGAAGAGTTAGTTCATTTTTCCATGCCTTGGCTTTTTCATTTATAAAATAGAAATGATACCTGGCATTTCCCTCATAAAACTGTTATGAGAATTAAATAAAATGCATAAAAACACTTAGCATTAGTACCTGACAACGGTGAAAGCTCAGCATTACTTGCTTTCATGACTGGTAGATGGTTTCTAAAGATGGCCCCATCAGGCCTCCCTTTCCTTGATGGGCATGCTCCTCCCATGGAAAGTGAAGTTTGTTGCCCTGCCCTTGAACCTGAGCTAGCCTGTGGCTTGCTTTGGGCAACAGAATACACAGAAGTGATACCAGAACTGTGTGAGTTCTGGACCAAATTTTAAAAGGTCTGGAAGTTTCTGTTTTTATGCTCTCTGGGGGCAGTCAGCCACCATGCTGGAAAGAAGCTCGGCCTTGGTCACCAAAGAAGGATACCCCATGTGAAGGCTACCAAATGGAGGAGTGAAGGCTCCTGGCAACTTCCAACCACGCCCAGCAACCAGCTGAATGTAGCCGAGCACCACATGGAGCAAAAAAGCCACCCAACCAAATTTCCTGAATTCCTGACCCAAGAATAAGGAGAAACAACTTATCATTGTTTTAAGCCACCAAGTTTTGAGGTGGTTTGTTGTGTAGCCAATGATAATTGAAACAATCAACATTACTACTGTAATTCTTGTGATGAGGTAGATTAAACTCGATTAGTTAAGCACGCACTGAAGGGCTACTAAATGCAAGACAGGTATTTTTACCTCACAGCCAAAGCAGATAAAGAAGACCAAAAATATGAGTACTATTGAATTCTTCACCTTCAGGTTTTCAGTCTAGTTTGGTGGGAAATACAGTCACAGACATAACTACCATACACAGAAGGACAGGGTGCATAGTACCCAGAGTGACCAAATCTCAGGAGGAAGGAAGGAAGAAGAGAGGAAGAAGGAAGGAAGAAAAGAGGAAAAAGGAAGAAGAGAGTAGCCTTGTCTAGGAGGGTGGGGGTAGGGGAGTGGGGATGGTGCAGGTCATTCGTAGAGAGAGAGACATTTTAGATGTACCTCAAAGGGCAACAGGAGAGGGTTGTTTTTTGTTTTTTGTTTTTTCCCCAAAGCAGAGCCCTAAAATGACTCCAGGAGCCTTGGTCCTCACGTGTAAATTGGCTTCAGGGTAGTGGGAGACTCTCAGCTGGGGGTCAGAGGGCCTGTGCGTGCAAGGGACTCAATCCCACCCTGGATCACTAAGAGGATTTCAAGAACACCCCATGTGTTTTCTCATCCATTGAAGGAGGTGACAGTCCCCTAAATTGTACCAAAAGATCAAATAGAAGCGAGAGCTTTGAAAATCTGGAACACACTTCACATGCAACATCAGGTAGAAATACTGAGGTCTGAACTCTCAGAGGCCGTAGTCTATGGCGCCCCACAACATCCTCTAGGTCAGAGCACAACTCTGACAGCCCAGAGTGTTGTTTGCCATCCGCAGCGTGGTCTGGGGCAAGTCCTCACCTGCTGATGGCGGGCGGGGCCCCTGCCCAAACTTGGTGCCCGTCCCGGGTTCAAGGACACCAAATTTCAGGGACCCTCGGCCATTGCCCACTGAGCCGACCACGACCTGCACAAAACTGAAATGTGTGCTTTCAGGCTGGTGAAGTATCAAGCTCGAGGCTGCCCTCACAGTGGTGACCCCCCCATCAGAAATGCCCCCTTTCCCCTCGGAGTCCTCTGTGCAGATGCTTCTGTCCTCTGAGCTCAGCTGGGGCCCTACCACCCCTGCCCAGCAGGCCCTGCCTCTCTAGCCCCCTTGGAGCCCCCTCTGGCAGTCCAGCATCTGAGTCTGCCCAATCCTGCCCTGCGCACTCCCTCTCTTCCATATGCCTCTCAAGAATAAGGCTCACGGCATATGAATCTCTTGCAAATCCCAGCGGGGCCTGGGACAGTGTCTAGGGCGGTCACTTGCCGATGACTTGAAGGTCAGCCTTCCCCAACAGTACGTGGTTGTGCCACTCTGGTGCTGTTTCTCTAAGTGTTGTCAGAGACCGCATTGCATTAAAACACACACACACACACACACACACACACACACACACACACACAAAACGTGAACCCCTAGCCCTACTGAATCCCCAGGGATAGGACCTATAATTTGCCCTTTAACAAGCTCCCTGGGAGATGGAATACACACAAGGGTCCGAGGACCCTGCCGTAAGGGAGGTACGATAACCGGCTTGGATGGCAAGATTCATGTCCCGGGCCTCTGGCCTGGAGACCAAATGGGTCTCCCGCCACCACACCTAGTAAAAAAGAGGAAGAGCAGTGGCCCCTTGACCCTTCTCTTGCCCTGCAAATGTTGATGGGCTGTTATGGCACCATTCCCGCAGATGAAAACAACAGGCCTGAGTCCTTCTCGGATGTTCGGTTCACCTTTTCTCCTATCTAGTCCTCCCAGAAATGACCGATGTTTGTAAATACTATGTGTGGATTTCCTGCCATCACCTCATGAGTGGGAGCCATCCGATCCACACTTCGACACCGTTCCCGTGATCACAGAGGAGAATGGGCCTTTCTCCTCCAGCTGGATGGCTCCAGGGCTGTAAATGAAACTTTGACCTTTAGAAGCAGTGCCTGAGGATAGATACTTCATTTTCCATACTTTCCTGTTTCCAGTACCTGATAAATTCCTGGCCGAGTTCCTTTCTCACAGCCGAAAACACTGGCAGGTTGCAGATTTGGAAGTCTCAGCCAGAAAACATGAAATTGCATTAATATCCCCAAAAGCACACACCTTGGAAGAGAAAGTCTACCCAAGACTAATCAGAGTTGCTCTTAATGAGGAAATTACACAGAGGATTAAGACACTTCATCCCTTTCTCTTGGCCTCCCTATTAGGAGCTTCTAGGGTTACAGGGCTCTTCATAAATCACTGCTTATGTAGCCATTCTGACTCCAGCATCAACACACTGTCACTGCCTGGGTATTTTCCAAGTGCATGATTTCCCAAGTCATCCTGGAACTTTCTGGGGTAAGTTGAGATGCAAGAAAAATACATGGTAACCTTGAACGAATCCTACTGCTGGAGGCCAGCAGAGGGGAAGTTTCCAGAAGGCTGGGGGGTAAGGAGGCGGCTTGACCATAACGAGGGCAAGTCTTGCCAGCAACCTCACGTCCATTCTGAGAGCAGAGGGGTGGGCAGAAGCCCGGTGCTGAGGCTCATTCTGTAGGCAAAGGCTGTGCTCTCTCCCCACTGCCCCCAAGATGCATGCTGCCAGGAGGAGGAGCACTAAGCAGTGAAAACACCTCTGCTCCAGCCCCAGCTCTTCGTGAATGATGAGCCCTTGAGAAGACCCCTCACTGATTCATGGGCCAGTTTCCTCATCTCTCAAAGGAAAATATGCCACTGCCCTACCTATCTCAGAGGTTCGCCGAAGGTAAACGGAGGTGATCTAGCCAACAAAGGACTCTGCAAAGCAGCCAAGGAGCTGCCTGCACGCACCTGCCAGGCGCCGTGCTAAAGGCCATATGCGTCGCTGCGCAATTCTCATGACAGCCCTTTGAGGGGAGCACTGTTACTTCTGTCATTCACAAGGCGGCAGCTCAAACATAGGACGCCCTACAGGTAACAAGTGACGGATACAGAATGAGTGCAAGGTACACACCCCGGAGAGGCTCCCATCGATCAGAAGAGGAAACACAAAATGAAAACTATTTTCGGGGGGAAGAAATGGATTCCACGGATGACAAAGATGGCAAGGAGCCTAGAGTCTGTGGGACAGGAAGACAGAGACTATCTCGCATCACGCAGGAGTAGGAGAAAGTGGGAAGTGGGTACAGTCACCTTCGGGGACAATTCCTTTTTGCCGGAGCATCGTTAATCGTCCACTGCAGAAAAGTGTCGGCCTAGCGGCAACCCTACCACACACAGATCTCAAGGATGCTAAAGGTAGCCGTGACTCGGCATCTTTGTTAAATCCCCCAGTCACCTCTGGAAGATGCCACTGCTTTTCAGAAGGAACACCGATGTGAGAGAAGCTCCAGGTTCGGTGCATGGCTGGAAAAGCGCACGGGGCATTTTGACAATTGCGGCTTCTGACCCTCTAGTTTCCTTCCCCTCCACCGCCCACTACCCAATACCGAGGTCCCTCAGGGGCCCTGGGCTGACAGGAAAAGCTGAAGTCTGATTAGGCAACAAGAAAGGCCCTCCGGAGAGTCCTAGTGTGGGTGTAAAGGACGTGGACATCATCCATCCACGGGACATTTACGGCTGAGGGACTGGTGAGAAAATGAGGTGGTTTTTTTTGGCAGGTCTGCTGTGTTTCAGTACATCCTTACCCTCTCCAAGGACATGGGGGAATGCCTAGAATATGGTCCACGTTCTCAGATGGAAGACCGCAGTGAACGTGCCTGTCTCCCCCTACCCCCCCAGGATATGAGGACCACAAAGAGTGGTCAACTTGGCCACCCCCCTCAACCACCCAGAGGTTTTGCAAGTGAGGACTTTTCACCAGTCCCTGATGCGATGGCCTTAACTTTCTAATGGGCTTACAGAATCTCCTAGCTATGCTTTGTGGGTGGACTTTCCTCCTGACATCACAGGCAGGGCGCTGAGAAGAACACACGGCATGGGAAACACTGGCTTAAATACGCAGCTTGGGAAGGGGGTCATTATTCGCGAAGCCTTCTGTGACAAGGACCCCAGCAAATCCCCCTAAACAGAATTTCCCCCCCACTTATATTTAAAAAAAGAAGAGAGAGTGAGCCAAGTGAGCCGGAGGAGTCTGATATTTTCTTGCAGTTTCCTTTTTCCTGACGCTCTGTACAGGATGATGTAGTTGTTTACTTTGAGGCTCAGGAGTCAGCCAGCATTGTATGAAAAGCTTTCCCACAAAAAACCCATAATAAGACAAACTCCTTTCCATGATGTTCGAGCAATTAGCAACACATGAGCAGGCTTGCTCATGCCCTCGCTCCAGGATCTGCTTTCCTCCTGTCACAGGAGTCCCTCACCCTGGAAGTGGGGGGAGGGGAGACAGGGAGGACTCTCATTCCCCCGGGAGTGGGAGGGGGAGACGGAGGGGTGTCAGTAGGGGGGATGAAGGAACGGGGCGGGGAGGGGGGGAGTAATGAACAAACAAGATCCTCAAAGGTCCCACCTCCAAGCCACTTTCGTGGCTCCCTCCGCTGTTCAACCCTGCATGAAGCGACATTCCGCACCTCAGTATGCTTATTTGTAAAATGGGGCAACGGGAAAGCGTCAGAGGTGTGGTTAGAGTAAATTACACCTATAAAGCTGTTGGCATATGACCTGAGGCTGCACAGTGGAATGGTGAGCACACAGACAAAGGAGTGGGGACTGCCTGGGTTCAAATCCCAGTTCTACCTCTTACGGACTGTGTACTATTGGGGAAAGGTCTTTCTGGATCTCAGGAGACCTACCTCCTAGGTCCCCTGTAAGCATTATTAATCGGTATATGTAAAGAGCTTTAAAAATGGGTATCTAGTAAGTGCTGTCAAAATGCCAGTTGCTTTTATTTTTCGCTTCTAGAAAACATTCTGTAAATGTTTGTTGCTGGTGACGGCAGTGAGGAAAGCTACTTGAAAACCAGTGGTAGGCACAGGGGAAGGTGACACAGGAAGGGGCATGGGCCTCCACAGAAGATGTGTCAGAATCCAGAAAGAACATGCACATACACAGCATCCAAGCAGAGTTAATTTATCACAAAATTTTGTCGATGGAAAATGGCAAGAGGTCTCTGGTTTTCATAATATAAAGTGCCGAATGAAATGTTAGACTACATCCTCTTAGCTACAAAACATGGTTTAAAAAAATGCTGAGAAATGCCAAAGTTGTGGAAACCAGGAGAGATTTCTCCCCTAATCAGCGCTGCATGCCAAAAGGACAAGGCTTGGCTAGGGTACCCCTTAAGAATTCTCAGCCCATGCGTCCCCAGGCTGGGCTAAATGCGGGCCAGCATTCCACCTGGGATAACCCTGAGGTTTCAGCACCATCTTGGCCTTGGTCTTGGGAAGGAGACAGGGACTGTGCTTTATCCTTCCAGCTAAACTGACCATGTGATCAGCTGCCACACTTCCTGTCCTTGAGACAGACCTCCCTGCCAAAGACAACAGGAAAATCAAGACTATGGTGGCAAAATAATGATATGCAGACATTGTCCTCAAGCTCAGTTCTTACTACAGGGAGAATTTTTCTTGCGGGGGCGGGGGGGGGATATTATCACTTACAATGCTAACATCTATGGTAGTTTGGATACTTTCAGATCGTGTTCTACCCTTCCCCCCTTCCATTATAAAATATACCTACAGAAAGATATATAAAGTGGACGTATCGTAAAGAATAACCAAGTAAAACAAACCCCCTTTTAGCCATGACGCATCCTGACAAATAGAAAATGTTTGCTGGTCCTCAGCAGCCCCTTTAAACCTCTCTGCCAGGAGCTTGCCCCTCCCTCCCCCTCCAGGGATAAGGGTAACCACTGCCTTGGGTTTTTTTTTTTTTTTTTTTTATGGTTTCATCACTGTGTGTCTCTCTGAAGAATATATTGGTTTTTTTTTTTTTTTTTTTCTGTTGGGGGACTTTCTGTAAATGCAGCATGCTACATGTGTCTTTCTGGGACCTGCATCTTCTGTCTGCATGTCCTCCCTTTTTAATCACCAGCTCTTATGGCTCGGGTCTCCATTCTTAAGGGGGGGGGGGAGGCTCACTCATTGTCTTTTAAAAGCACCCTTATAAAGCATCCCTCAAACATTCTCCCTACAGTATCAATGACACAGCAACTGAATCAATTCATTCTATTCCTATTCCCTTACATGCGAACCGCCTGCCACACTTACATAAGCTGTGGCCAGTTCCCCACCTTTTCAATTCAAATATAATTCCCTTGCAGCAAAATGACATTTTTTGGTAGATTTAAACGTCAAAGGAATGCATTCAGGACTTCCAAATGATACCCTCTTCCAAAAGGAGGCTTTCCCCCACCAAGGACCAAATTCTTAGTATTTTTGCACAGTCTGTGTTTCTTTCTGGTTTTGTCCAGTGGTTCACGCTCCCATTCTTGCCCTTCCTTACCGATGAAGTCTAAATGTCCCTTTTATGGAATAGGATTTTAAGTTTCATGTCTTTCCCGTAACCTTTGAACAATTTGTGTAGGTGTTCTCAAACCCCTCTAACTATTTTTTTCCGCCTGCAAAAATGCCCATTTGGATCGAATGGGTTTTTTACTCGCATAATCCTGCAAACTGTTCACACCATTTTCTACAAAGCATCAGAATGTCTGTGTTTTATGCTGAACTTAGTGTCTTCACGATTCAGGAATTAACCAGGAGCTCAAAGAGCTGAACAGAATCCATCCTTCTGGGGATACAGATGCACAGGAATCACAGTTTTTGAGCCACAAGCATCTATGTAACCTTTTTTAAGTTTGGGGGAGGACCCAATTTGTTCCGTCCTGCGGCATACATAAGACACTGCCTTCCTGTATTGACCTGGTACCAGCACACCAGGCTCTCTCCAGTTCCCAAGACCAGGGGCTGATCTCTCCTCCCATTAATGTGGTTTAAACCTAACCTGCAGAGATCAACACTGGGGGTGGGGGTGCAGCTGGATGGGAGGACCTGAATGACATAAACATCCAGACTGGTCTCAGACGAGGTTTCTAGAAGCCAAAAATAAAAGCAACTGGCATATTGACAGCACTTACACTTACACTTACACAGATACCCATCATTTTTAAAGCTCTTTGCATATACCCCAGACGAGTTCGTTCCTTGTCACAGAACGGCATGACCGCACAGAGCCAATCTCACTGACGCAGATGGGCTCTCACCACTGCGCTCCTGATGGAAATGGGACCCACAGCTCTTCCTCCCGTGACAAAGTCCTTCACATGTGAGAGGACTCACCCTCCCGTGTGCAGGAGTGTGCCTACTGCCCCAGCAAAGGAAACAGTCAACAAAACAAAGAGGCAACCCTCAGATTGGGAGAAGATATTTGCGAATGACACTACAGATAAAGGGCTGGTATCCAAGATCTATAAAGAACTTCTCAAACTCAACACCCAAAAAACAAATAATAAGTCAAAAAATGGGCAGAAGACATGAACAGACACTTCTCCAAAGAAGACATACAAATGGCTAACAGACACATGAAAAAATGTTCATCATCATTAGCCATCAGGGAAATTCAAATCAAAACCACATTGAGATACCACCTTATACCAGTTAGAATGGCAAAAATGGACAGGGAAAGAAACAATGTTGGAGAGGTTGTGGAGAAAGGGGAAACCTCTTACATTGTTGGTGGGAATGCAAGTTGGTACAGCCACTTTGGAAAACAGTATGGAGGTTCCTCAAAAAGTTAAAAATAGAGCTACCCTATGACCCAGCCATTGCACTCCCGGGTATTTACCCCAAAGACACAGATGTAGTGAAAACAAGGGCCATATGCACCCCAATGTTCATAGCAGCAATGTCCGCAATAGCCAAACTGTGGAAAGAGCCGGGATGCCCTTCAACAGACGAATGGATAAAGAAGATGTGGTCCATATATACAATGGAGTATTACTCAGCCATCAGAAAGGATGAATACCCAACTTTTACAGCAACACGGATGGGACTGGAGGAGTTCATACTAAGTGAAATAAGTCAAGCAGAGAGAGTTAATTATCATATGGTTTCACTTATTTGTGGAACATAAGGAACAGCATGGAGGACATTAGGAGAAGGAAGGGAAAAATGAAGGGGGGGGAATCGGAGGGGGAGACGAACCATGAGAGACTATGGACTCTGGGAAACAAACTGAGAGTTCTAGAGGGGAGGGGGGTGGGGGGATGGGTTGGCCCGGTGATGGGTATTAAGGAGGGCACATACTGCATGGAGCACTGGGTGTTATATGCAGACAATGGATCGTGGATCACCACATCAAAAACTAATGGTGTATTGTATGGTGACTAACATAGCATAATAAAATTTAAAAAAAAAGGAGTTGGCTTTTATAAGGTGAACAATCACACCTAAATATATATATTATATATATATATTTTTTCTTAAAGGCTCAGATTTTATTTTCAAGTTTTCTTTTAGTGGACTTGCTTGTCCTTCTTTGTGTGGTTCATTTCCAGTTTATGTACTCAAGAAATACTTCCCATATCTCTAATAAATTCCCCCAAAGGAAAAAAGAGTGAATTAGACTAGGGAATTATTGCCACACTAACTGCAATGTGCTTCATTTGGTTGTGTTTGTGTGTTTTTAGTGCTTACTTTGGTGAATCTAGGAAACCTTCATAAATTAGGACTTGATAAAGGGGGTTGGATTTAACCTATGATCTGAAAAACAAAACAAAACAAAATGGGCGTGGGCTGGATAAATAGTGGAAGAAATGCTAGGAACAAAGACATCATTTTCCCCAACCACTCCCTTCTCAGACTCTTACCATGTTGCACCCTCCATGCTCCTTCTGGAGGACCAGTGAAGACCTCAAACCCCATTTACCACTCGTGTAGCTGTCAGTCAGCCAGGCCCAAATCAAGGCTTAGAGCCAGGCAGCTCCACTCTGAGAGCCAGGGTTAGGTAATGAGCTTAGTTCCCTAGCAACCTGTACATGAGTGTTACTGATAAAATGGATTACATACTGCTGATGAATCCCAAGTAAATATCATATTGACCCAACAAAGGAGTTAATTTGTACCTGCTGTCACACCCTGGGCTGAATGAGAGAATTCTGTGATCCCTGCTAGTACACTCCCTGGAACATCACGAGAAAACAAAATGCCCTGATGGGAGTCAAAAGTGGATGTTTCAACTTCCTATTGCCTCCGCAAAAAAAGTTCTTGTAACAGGAAGAAGAGGGTCTGTTTTTCCTTCCATTGCTCTCCCAATACAAATCAGATTGCCTAAAATACCACCCCTAAAGGGTTATTCCAGGGTGCCCTGGGCAACAGAGATGAGTAGTCACCCAACCCTAAATCAACCAACTGCCATTTTATTTACACCTTGGTCTTTGGGAGTTTGGTTTGTGTTTATCCTTCCTCAAAAGCCTAATCTCCCCTGGATATTCAGACAAAATGAAATTTCTAGAAGCCAAGTGAGTTTGAATCAAATCCAGGCTCTGCCACTTCCAGCTGTGTGACCCGTCTTTGGGATAAGAGGCCTACCTCAGAGGGTTGACTTAAAAATTAAATGAGTTAACATACATAAAATGTTTGAAACTGAACCTGGAATATGAGTCCTATAGACATTTTTGCTATGATTGTCATTATTAAGCCAAGGACGGCCCTGAAATGGAAGGTGATGACTAGCCCACCTAAATGACCCCCGCCCCCCTTTCTCAGACAACAGCAGCCTCCACAGACAAACCATCAGGAGGGCAGTTGGGTCCAAGATGTTCTTTACTGGAACCACACTGGGGAGCCAGCCCCAATATGTGACCCCCTCTGCCCACCACCTCAGTGATAGGAAGGAGACAAAGTGTCCAGCAAAACTTCCCTAGAACCTTGTGGATGAAACAAAACATTTAGAGGAGCTCTGCAGAAGCCACCTTCAGGGTGACGTAGTTCAAGCTATGGGTTGGGCAGTCAGAAGGATGAACTACCTAACTCCCAGGGACGCACAACCAAAGGCATGTTCCTCACACATTAACTAGTTACACTTCTAAATGTATTAAATTTTACCATTAAGATTTAATAATTAAGAAAAAGGATAAAACAAAGCATTCATCTTCTAGCTGAACATAGACTTCTTCTAAAAGGACGGCTCTCAGTCATCTCTTACTTGACGGTCTCCCTCCTGATGTACTTGTGAGAGGACTAGGTGAATTAAGAGAACGGGCCATAGTTATAGTCAAGGACAATCTGGGCTCAGGTTAGGGGATAGGTAATATGCATTTTCTCTCCATGGAGCTTGTGTGCCCAGGGGTCAAATTTACCAACAATGGTTTTTCAACTTGGTTTCATGAACAGTTGGGCCAACTGGTCAGGAGAGGTCATCCTTATAGACAAGTGAAGTACGACAAAGCTCTTTGTCCAGTTTGGCATCTGTCTTTGTAAAGGATATTGAAATTGATAACTGGATATGACAGAAGCTAAAATTTATTGTGCCTGCTGTGTGCTAAAAACTGTGTTATGCTTTAGAGGGACAACTATAACACCTCCTGGTAGTTCTTCTGATGTGCGACCATTAATCATTGAGAGTATGTCTGAATTTGGAACCCTGATGTAGAAGGAAAGCCTTGTGAACATAAAGGCTCTGATCAGGGTAGAAGGAAGCGTTTACTGAATCAAGCTTTGAAAAAGAAACACTAGAAGAAGTTCACTGTTCACTGATTTCACCTTGTTTTGCTCTCACTCACATTAGCAACAAGCAAGTCTGGAAGGGTCCTGCGTATGGTTCCCAGTGAGTCACATTTTCCGAGATCTTTAGAATCTGGTAGATCACATTGTCTATCCCTGTCTGTGTGTCCTCCCCCAGCTTTTACTATGAGTAAGGAAATCGATGCCCTGAGAAATATCCCAGAGTAAGCTTCAGTGGCAGAACCAGAGCAAGAACCCGAGTTTCCTGACTCACAGTGCCTTCTCTCCTAGATCCCATTTTCCCTACAAATCAAAAGGGCCCAAACACACACAAAGAGCTGAATGGGACATATCCACCACTTGGCAAGATCTCAAAGTCAAAGCATTAAGGACCAAGCAGGGCCATCTGAAGCATCTGAGATCATTGGAACAAAAAGTTCAGGTTATGTGAGGAAAGCCTATTGCTTAAGCTAAGTAATCTCAATAGATTGGCATCTACAAAATGCCCCGAATGGAAAACAACATCAGTCCACTATCAAAATTCAATATGAATCTAAAAATAGACACACTAAAAAAAAAAAAAAAAAAAAAGTAAATCCTGAAACCCAACAGATGGTGTTGGATGGAGGTGGGAGGTGTGACATCAACCACTGAGGAAACTGGCTTTGTTTGGTGAATGGGTTCGAGGGCTTGGACCTCTGGTGTTAGGTTTTAAGATAAAACTTTCTATTTAAATTTGATCCTTGTGTACCCATTGGACTGTGAGCAAAGGACCTCCGGGAAGGGTGCAGGTCACTGAACCTGACAGGCCGTGATCTAAGTCCACGTTTCTCATCAGGCCAGGGTTACCCCATCCATATTTTCTAGAGTATCAAATGGCACCCTCTACTTCCTTCACAAACAGGCCAGCCTTTCTAGATGCACAGGGGACATCAAATGTCCAGTGGTGCTTCTTCCTTCAGAAGCTCTCTCCTACTGCCTCTGGACACGTGAGAGTTACTGAAACAGCCTCCTTCCCGGTACCTCTGCTGTCCCTTCCTCCCTTTCATCCATGCCCCACGGAGCTGCCACACTGTGCCTTCGAATCCTCACTTCCTATAAGACCTCCTAGGAACACTTTCTCTCCAGAATAAGCCCAAACTCCTTGCTGGCATTGTAAGAACTCCACAGCGCAGCCAGAATCTCCTCCCGAAAGGGTCTTTCTCATGCCTTCCCACTGCGGGGCTCCTGCTCTAGCATGGTCATTGCTCTCCCTACGCTGGAGGATTGTGACTGCAAACTCCTCCTTTCCTGCAGCAACCTGTGCTCTGCTCCTCACCTCCACCCAGCAACTCCCCACAGGGCACCTGAGCCATCCACCCTCCTCCCCAGTGGCCCTTCTCGCCCCCAGGAGGCGAGGGTGGGGACCGCTGGTCTGAGTCCCAGCTCCGGCGCTTAGCTAGCTGTGTGAGCCTGGCCAAGCTGCTGAGCACCCTGACCTCTTCCTCATCTGCCCACAGACATGGCACCGGCACCACACCCTATGAAGCTTGTGTAAGATTTATTATGTTAGTTCTTGCACGAGGCTTGCCACATAGTAGGTGCTCATTAAGTAGAAGCCTCTCCCCTTCTCATCACATACCGTCTTTATGCCCAGTTGCTAACTGATGTCTATTTTATCTCCTCTCCTTGAACAGAAGAGTTGCGCTCCCTGCTATCTGCCAATAGCTCCAGGAAAGCTGCTGGTACAGACCCTCCTGACCAACTTTCTCATCATCGCAGAGCATCACATCCTACTCACGTTCTATCTACTTCCCTCTCTCTATCGCGCTCTCTCTCTCTCTCTCTCTCTCTCAATCCTTCTCTCTGGTGGGAAACCATCTTCAGTGAGCCAAAGTGTTTTATACACATGCTTCGCGGTACTGTTTTCTCCAAACACTTCCGTTACTCATCCAACCAATTTAGAGACAGCACTCGCAGAGAATACGAGAGAGAATCTGCTTCCAAAAATTCCATCTCTACCTCTCAGGAATGTGCCCGTTTTAACAATGAAAGGACATCTGTAATGGAAGCCTTCAGGCACAGCTGCTGTCTACACACATCGCATTATATACGGGAGGGTAAAAATCATCACTATTTCCTCCAGACTCTTGGAACTTACAGTGGTTTTAAACTGCGGGTTTTTTGTTTTGTTTTGTTTTGTTTTTTTTTAGGTGAAATTCTTTCTTCAAATGATATCTTACTTGGAATACTACTGTGTGAAGCAGTTAAAAGTGGAGCTGCTCCCAATGGAGCAGGAGGAGGAGAGTGAAGGTCCTCTTGCCACAGCATGCCCAGGGTCCGTGTGTCTAGACCCATTTGCATGCACGCACGCGCGCACACACACACACACACACACACACACGCACAGCACCTCCATAAAACCGACCTCGAAACCTACAGCTTAGAGGAACATGCAAATAGGGGCACCTGGGTGGCTCAGTCAGTTAAGTGTCCGACTCTGGATTTCAGCTCAGGTCATGATCTCGGGATCGTGAGATCAAGCCCCGCTTTGGGCTCTGTGCTGGGTGTGGAGCCTGCTTAAGATTCTCTCTCTCGCTCTCCCTCTGCCATACCCCCTCTCTCCCGCTCTAAAGAAAGGAAAAAAGAATAATATGCAAATAATTTAGGAGAATGCACAAGTATATTCCTTGGTGGTGAAGAGTATTTACTAGACGAACATGTATACATATGTATAGAATGTCAAAGGACTGTAAATCTCTTCTGCCATGTGTCGATGTCCAATAGATGATTTACAATTTGTACTCAAGTTGATGTTACAGAGAGAGAGAAACATAGAGAGGCAGTTCTGTGGCAGAGAGGCAAAAGCCATCCCTGGGCAGTGCCTTCTGGTTCACTTATCGATAACATCAGCTCTGCCGATGCCTGGACTGGTGACCTGCAACCCCCAAACGCAGCGTTTTTCTACAAGAGGCCCTCACATATGGTAGAGACCTCAGAAATCATTTGACTGAAGAATATTTAGCGATAGCAGGAACAGTTACACTGTATCCCCTGGTGAAACTGGTCATCGTTTAGAGCGTGATACCAAGTTTATAAATACAGATGTATAAACAGATAAGTACTTTTAAACTCGAAATATGTCAAAATGTGACTGGTCATTAGAATCATTCTTATTTTCTTGACCTCTTCTTTACCGAATTTTCTAAATTTTCTACAACTGACAAATATTCTTTGTGATAATAAAATATATATATTTTTAAAAGCCAAGGACAGCAATTTCTGAAAGAAAACAAAGCAGTGAGTTCTGGGCAGGAGATGCAGGCCAGCACTTTCCACACTGTGATGTAATGAACATGTTCCAGTGAGGCTTCAAGTTCCGCGAGGTCGGGAAACATAACTACCTTGTTCACCATGAGCTCCCTCAGCAGGTAGCGCGGCACCTCGACACCCATGGAGTGGTACACAGTGGGTGCTCACTAAGTGATGGCCGAGTGACAAGTGTGAGGACCTCATCCTACTCCAGCCCATTTTGAATATACGGAATATACTGACTTCCGATGGTTCAATTTAGGACTTTTTTTTCTTTTTAATTTCCAGTGATGTGAAAGCAATAGACATTCAGTAGAAACCGTACTTCAGATTTTGCCCTTTTCCCAGGCTAGTGATAGGCGTACTCTCTTGAGCTGGGCCAGTGAGTCCCACCCAGCTCCAAGTCAGACACTTGATGGTGAGGGCCAACAACCTGTGCACTTACAACCAACCTGGATGCATACAACCATTCTGTTTTCCCACTTCAGTACAGTATTCAGTCAGTCACAGGAGATACTCACCAGTTTACTGTAAAATAGGCTTTGTGTCAAGTGACTTTGCCCAACCGTAGGCTAACGTGAGCGTTCTGAGCACATTTAAGGTTGGCTGGGCTAAGTTATCATGTTTGGTGGGTTAGGGGTATTCAATGCATTTTCGACGTAGGATATATTCAATGGACGATGGTTTTGTCAGGATATTACCCCATTAAGTAGAGAAAGATCCATAATTCCTGTGCTCATGTCCTGTTTCTCCTCCCTTCTCTCTTGTACTTCCAGAAAGCAGACACATTTCCAGAAATAGTTTGATGGATCCTGCTACACTTGCCAGCTTAGGGGGCATTTTTGTTTGTTTGTTTGTTTGTTTGTTTTTATTCCAATCTCACGGAGTCCAAGTAAAACGGGGCTATCATCCTCAGACCCTTTCTCTGACAGCAATATGTGACAGCAAATGGAGACTGGGGAGAGGGGTTTAGAGATGAGACTATCTGAAGTAGAGAATCTGAACAGCAGGAAGGAGCTCAGAGAAGGAGACAGAATAATGTGTGAGCAAGGGCTGTCGGGGAATCTCCATTCCAATCTGAATTCTATTACAGTCAAGTGGTAAGACCTTGCCGAGCCTCAGTTTCCCACCTGAAAAAGACAAGTGACCATACTTGCCTCACCGAGATGTTTAGGAACATGTCCAGTGGCTAATAGAAGTGAAGGTATTTTTAAAAAGCAACTGTCCCGTCCCTATCAAATGCAAGGTTTCCTTAGAGGAAAAGAGGCAGAAGCATCATAGATTAAGAGCCAACATGCATACCTCTCTGTCCTGGGGGCATGTGAATGTTAATTAACTCTATTACCTTTTGTTTCATCAGGCAAAGGGCATCCTGGTATGCTTCAAGACCTGAGTCAGATCCTTCTGCTCCGTGAAGCCTTGCTTGATTATGGAAACTCTTATCTCCTCTAACTGGCTAGGGCATGCCTGGCTGGTCCACACATAGACACATCCTACCATACACACACACACACACACACACACACTCTCTCTCTCTCTCTCTCTCTCTCTCTCTCCCTCTCTCGCTATCTCTCTCTCCCTCTCTCTCAATACTCACCAGCCCTCCACAGGCCTCAGACCATCCCTCCTCAAGAGCACAGAGTTTACCCCCCCCCCCCAACTAGTTTGATTTGATAGACTCTTGATTTCCAGGTGGCTGCCTGACCCAGAGACCAACTCACGGTTATCAATTTCCTTTTGTGAGTCACCAGATCCAATCAAAACCCCTCCAGCCCCTTCCACATCCGGCCGCTTCAGACTGCATGCTCTAGGAGGAGACATACTTCATTCAATGGTTTCTTGGCTCTTTTTCGACTTAATCTGACAGAATCATCTCTCTCAAAAAAAAAAAAAATCTACCATTGGCCAAATTTTTTACTTTGTTTTCTGCTCTTGTGCTTGCTGTCCTACAGAGTCAATGATCAAAATAAACATCAGGGTTCCTTGCAACTGTAATTCTTCCCCTACCATTGTCAACACTCCTTCTCAACAGTTCTCACCCCACACTCACACAGCTTATTAAAACTCATTTGAAAAATGTCTCCAGTCGCTTTTTAAGGATTTTTCCATTCTGCATTTCCCCCAGGGCAGCGAGGGAGGCTGGCCAAGGGAGATTCTCTAGGAGTTCACCCTCTGTTTCCTTTATGGCAGCTGAGAAAGGCAGAGCCCTCCAGGAGCTAGCTTCCCAGGCCTGGCGGGAAATGCCAAAGGGTGGGGGATGGGGGTGATGAGGTAGAGATTAATATTTTTAAAGGGGAAAAAATCATGGATGAAATGACTCAAGACAAATTTTATGGGATCCAGTCGTAAGCGGTGATTTCACAAGGGGGATCGTACACAGAATCTAAAAATGCCTGAGAATTTTATTTCCTTTAACTATGAAAACAAAAACAAAAGCAAAAACAAGCCCATCACTCAGTGGCTCTCCCATCCCTAGATTTCTGTGGGTGAGGAAGAAGGCTGAAAAGGCAGTTCCTGAAGTCGCTCCTCCCCCTGAGCCCTGACTTTGACTAAGCCCATCACCTGTAGAGCCTAGCAGGGTGCCTGGTCCAGGGAAGCGCGTTAACAGCACAGCACGGTATACCCTTGAACAATGAGGCAGATGGGGAACCAAGCTCCCGCATGGTCAAAAATCCCCATATAACTTTTGACTTCCCCCAAAGCTTTATCAATAGTCTACTGTTGAACAGAAGCCTTACTGAGAACATAAATAGTCGATTAACATATTTTGTAGGTTCCATGTTTTATATATTGTATTCTTATAATAAAGTAAGCGAGAGGAAGGAAAATATCACTACGAAAACTGTGAAGTAAAGGAGATATGTTTACAGTCCTGTACTATTTCAAAATAACCCGCATGTAAGGGACCAGTTCAAACCCGTGTGTGGGCCTAGGGTTGACTGTATTTCCGTCTTCTCTCTACAAATCATCAGATCTCACAGGTGCAGGAATTTTGCTCATCATCTCCCAAACACCCTCCACTCTTCCTCTCCTTCCTGCTGTTGTTCAGGCATTGTCATTTGCTTTTCTTCCTTCCAGATCCCTTGGAGAACGATCAGAGTACATGAACCAATGGCAAGTAGGCAGCAGGCATAGAAAAGGCCAAATCAATCACCCTTGAACCGTATCTTCACAGCAGGCTGTGGGGACCAGACCTAATTCATGACTTGACATCATGACTGGTGCCAATGGATTTACACAGTCATCCCCAGTGGTCACCACACCGGACAGGCACCTGCACGTCACACACATCTAAGTCCTGTCAGGCCACCCGTGTAGCGCGTGGCCTGAAGCTATGTGCAAACCATCAGGAAGTTCTCAAAGCGTGTTTCCTTGGGGGCCCTTTCTTCCTATACACTGAAAATCAAAGGCTCACCTAAAAATAATTAAACCCAACTTAACGTTATTGCTGCTTTGTGTGTCAGAATAAAACAAGAGTGAAAGAAATCTTAATAGGACTGCAATCAGATCTCACATTCCTTAACTGTGTATTAGAGTCTTAGTTGAAACCAGGTTCAGGGTAACTCAGAGGAATTGTCCTTTCTTTTCAGGAAAAGTGAAACTAAAGCAGGACGGAGCGATGGGGACTGAGCCTGGCTCCCGTTCCCAACCCCGACCGTGGCCCCATCCTCCCCTCCTCAAAGCCTGGCTTGAGCTCTCACCCTACTCCAAACTCCAAGAGCACCTCTCCTCTGAGTCTCCTGGTTTGAACACCCCACACCATGCTCTTTGCTGCCATTTGCTTACAGAAGGAGTATAAAATCCCCATCGCTTAGGGAGCAAACCCCTCCACTTTTTGTTGATAAGCCCAGAGCCAGCACCTACCTCATAGTTAGATGAATGAATAATAGCTACTTTTTAAAACCATGACTACTGGTTGTCATAGGAAAAGTCACATTTTCTAGATATTGGGGGTTTAGAAAATGATTCTTCCTAAGATTGCTTTCATTAGTAAGCTAAGGTCCTTCGGTGAGGTTGAAATAGGATTCCCTTTTGACAAGTTAGGTGAACATACATCTGTTGTGTAAAGTGGGGTGTGCTACTGTTCTCCCAAACAATGGTGGTATGGCAGAGGTGGGGCAAAATCGCTCCTGTAACTGTGGCTATCTGATACTGGCCTGAGAAAAAGAGTGAGGTAAATCTCTGAACTACTAAAGTCACTTCTCTCCCCAACCCCACTCTCCAGCCACCCAGATCCTAATCTCCATGTCAGTTTGGTTATTGTTCTGTCATAAAGGAAATCCATGGTGTTACTCAACACCATTTTGTCCTCCAAAAGCTGCCATACAATGAGGAAGCTTAACCTTGATGTTCTACAATATACAGAGGAGAACACTGCTGACATGGAAGATATTCATTCTCTCACTCATTCACCAAGAGGTGTAGGAAAGCTGACCCTCCACTGTGGCTCCCCAAGGACATTGGGTCTCTTGGTAATGTGTCCAAAGAAAAAAACACCTGTGTGGATCCCTACCCCGGAAACCACCACAAATAGTGTAAGAGATGGCTACCTGTTAGGGGTAGGGGAAGGGGGGAAAGTTCCCCCCACAGAGGGGACACTGTTCTAGGTCAGGCAAGAGAGCATGTCAGTGTGGTATCAGGGCAAGGTCCAGTGGACTGGGAGGGAGTTCCAGAGACCAGATGCCAAGTCCGTCGTGGCCAAAACTGAGTATCTTATGGGCGAAAGACTTCTACTCCTCTGAAATCTGATTTTCTCAATGGAGCAAAAAGTAGAGAAAAGAAGAACATTGACCATACGATTGATTCTCTTTTCTCATGTTGGGCTCTGCATATGTGCACATACATGCATAGACCCGCAAATATTAGGCATTCCATAAAACATGTCCAAAACAAGGATTGCCAACGGGTCCTGTACTTGTTCGGAAAAGGGATTTCCAGATTTTCAGAAGGTATTTCTTATTCTCCTGAGATTCTCCAAGATCAGAGGGTTAGGAAAAATGCCAGTAGATCACGGTTTCTCAGTGTGGAGTAGGCAGTGTTATGGGTCGAGCTTGAGAATGAATAATTAGAAAATACTATATTAAATCAAGACGATTTTTTTCTCCCATTGCAGTTCTCCTCAGGGACTTCAATAAGCAAGTGTATGTTGTGAGACAGTCTAAAGGAGGTCAGATGGCAATTTCCCAAACCATGGGCTACAGAGTCCTTTATGCTTAGAGTTTCTCAAGTGATGAAAGTTCAGAGAAACACCCTTTGAGAAAGAGTATCCCAAAGAGCCTGTAAAGTCCCTGAGGTCAAACACTGGGCCTTGCTTACCACTGTATCTCCACACCTGGCACACTGGAAGAATTCAATCAAATATAATAAAATAAAATTTTGCCAAATGACCAAACAAGTAATTATTGAATTCAAAGTGGAAGAATGTTATCACAGTGACGTAGAGGTGCGAGGATGCCAAGGGGCAAGGGATCGTCTCTCCAAGATGGCGCCCTTCACTGTCTGGGCTCCACAGGGGCACAGGGAGGAGTTTCGGGTGAAGTTGCCTGTGCCTTCTCAAGAAGCTAAGGGCTACAGACCCATAGGGCAACCTCAAAGACTTTAACTTTCTTTTTTCTCCAAAGAGGGGTAATAAGATATGAGCTTCATGAAGAATGTTGGCATTTCTCTTCTTTACTAAGTTAAAAAAATCAGTTATGATACTCATAGGTGAGACTCCATAATGCTGTTACAGATTATTTTCGTTTCTTTACTGCCACCTTCTGGTTCCCAGGCTCCTACCTGGTAAATTTAAAACGCCACCTTCTATTTGTATTTCGCCAGGGCATTGTAAGCACTTGCCCATAGCCTTTGCCTCCCATGACATTATACAAGTCAGAGGTGGTTAGGGCGGCCTTCGCTCCTTTTCATTTGACCTGAAAGCAACAGGGAACTTAAGTGATTTGCCTAGTGATAGAAAGTTAGGAGCAGAGCAAGGACTAACCACGCCTGTTGGTTTTTCCAAGGAGCAAACACTGGGTTTAGCCATTTGGCTTTGTCCAGCTACCTCTGCAAAGAGTTCTATTGCCCTCTCATCCCTCCACAAGCACAACCTTGAATGGAAAATTCCATGCCCTTAAAAAAGAGAGGATGCTGTTCAAATATACCCTGATCTTCTCAAGGATAAGATCCATTCCACTTTACAAGGCCTATGAGAAAAGAAGGTAGAGGGTCTATAATTGATTTTTTTTTTTTTAATCTGACACCAAGATGCCATCCCATCATACAGCACTACCCCAAGATGGCGGCCCAAGATGGCGGCCCACCACTTTCTTCTTGGCCATACCTTGGTCTGAAAGCAGCAATAGAGTTGGGTTAGGTACGGGTGTTTCCGTGCCAGCGCCAAAATCCTCTTCTCTGTCATTGTGCAGTCCACATCATCATCCTGGAGGATGACATCCTTCTTTAAGACCTTCACAGCATATACTTCATCTTTGCCTTTCAGCTCTGCCAACATGACCTGCAATGAACCGAAACCACTCCCGTCAATCTATACACACATGGAATCCAAAGAAAAAACACAAGTCAATACCAAAGGCTTTCAAAACTAACTTCTTTTTTCTTTCATTTTAAGTACTATACAAAATTTAAAAATGTTTAGAAAAACTACCCATCCTAATGTAGCTACTAGAATTCATTTATTTATGTTTCATCTCTAGCATAGGACCTAAGGGAAGAAAAAAGAAGTTCAACACACATCTGTGAAATAATTATTCACACGTACATATACATTTGTCATACTTGCAATTATAGTATTGCACAAATATTTTTTTAACTGACATTAATAAGGATTTATCGTCTACATTGTCACCATCATTATCAGGGTTGCTTATACTCAACTGAAGTAAACATATTACAACTTATTTAACCATTTACCTCATATTACACACTTACGTGAAACCTAATTATTAAATATCAGAGAAATAAATTGGATCGAGTATTTTTGTACATGTCATTTTGTTTCTTTTGGGGGGGCATATCCTTAAGCTAGAAAGTCTTAGAAGTAGAGTATAAGGTTAGATATTTTGCACATTTCTTGAGTTTCAAAAAGGATGTACAAAATAATCCGCCACTAGGAATGTAGAGATGCTCCAGTTTCATGGCAGTGTACCCACCACATTGGGTGTTTTCACTTAAAAAGTGTTTTTGCTCATCTAACAGGTGTGAAATATAACATCAAGCCTGTTTTAACTTGCAATGGAACTTTTTAAAAAATTTTTCCTTAAATTGTATTTGTGTGAACTGTCAGTTTGATACTCAAGATAACTCTGTCTAGTTCTATCTACTGTCTTATATTATTTTCTTATGAATCTGTATGAGTTTGGTATACAACAATACTAACACTTTGCTTTCTGCAGAGGTTTGTCTAAGCCTGTTTTATGATTTTCTGTTCTATAGCAAACAGGATCACTTGTCCTTATGTAGCTAAATCTGTCATGTTTGCCTTCATGGTTCTTCTATAGCCTTAATGCTGGGAATGTGATTCCTTCTCCAGAGAGCAGATTCACAGTTCTATGAGTTTCAAGTTTTCCCATCGTTTGATATTTTTGCACTAATTTCTCTGCAATGTGACAAGTCCTTCTCTTTTTAAACAACCATCTCCTAAGCCCGGTATGCCAGGGTGAGCTGCCAGGGCTCAAGAACTCAGTAACTCAGAAGCTTCAAAAAGGAATTCAGGGTGCTGAGGAACTTTCATCACTGACGAGTAATGCAAAATCTTTAAAAGTAGCTCAAATGCTGGCTGTGATTTTTCCTAAAAAACCACCTGAATGCTCCAGAGTCATCCAAGTTCCCATCCTGCCTACACGGTAAGGAGACCTGGAAACTCTGAGCCTGCTCATTTCCCTTGACTCTTGTTCAAAATTAAACCTGCTCACATCCCCGAGTTACGCCTGGACCAGGGCACTGGGGCCAGCTTCTTATTTACTCAGTCTCTGAAGAATGTGATTGCTTCAGCCTCTACATTTAAGTATGCTCCTCCTTGGGTTACCTTCCTGCTACAGCGATCTCAGGATGAGATGGGACAGGTGAGGGGCTGGGAGGCAGGCCCACGCCCTGGAGGCTTCCAGAGCCATTCCCTTCAGGGAACAGCAGAGCGGCTCTGTGGCTCAGCAAGCTGGCTGATCTGCAGGCTGCTGCTTTCAAGAGCCCAGGACACGTGAGGGCACGTGACTTGGGAGCCGCCAGGCCCAGGAGCAGGGTGTGGAAAGGCACCTCCTAGGGACTCCCATCTTTGCAGAGCACAAGGAAATGACCAGGGATCTCAGCTGAAGGGTTAGCCAGCATCCTGGGCCCTCTGCCCTTCCATCTTCTTTCTAAAATGAACAGGGATTATTTCCCCCAAGTCACTGTGCCACCAGAATGGAGTCTGATCACGCCGAAAGCTTCACGGGGCACATACACCCCGCAAGGCTCTGCTTATCTCAGTGTGGGGCCGGACAGGGAGAACGGCACCAAGGGCAAGATCCAAGCCAGGAGGTGATTATTCTCATTCTCTTGCCACATGTGCAGGATAAACAGCCCTTAATAAGTGCCAGAAAAGTCAGTTAAATGCCATTTAACTTTCCAAATAATACATGCTCAGATTTGCTCAGAGCCCGAAGTTCACAGAGGGCAGAGATTCCAGAGTTCATTTTCAAAGTCTCTGTCATGAATTACAGCCAGAACTTCAGATGGATCTCTGAAGGAGGGAAGAAATGCAGTGCTAGCTAGTTATCGCCGAGAATGGGGATGCCAAACACACATAAAACAATTTAAACGTTCCCAAGTGTCATTTTATTTTTTTTTTTTTTTTACACCCACGACCTCAACTTGATGCCTGTGTCCCCATTTGACAAATGAGAAAAACTGAGTCCCAGAGAAGTTAAGTGACTAGCTGGAAGTCCCACAGCGAATGAGCAGCAGATCCTGGGCTCCCACCTGCTTGGCCGCAGGCCGTTTCCACAGAACAAGGAAGGAAGACGCAACCAGACCAGGCTGAGATGTTCACAGCCTGATCTTACCCAGATCGGACAGATGAGGCAACGCCACGGGGCAGAGAAAGTCAGCGGTTGTACCCACGCACACCACAGACCTTGCCAAAGCTGCCTTTGCCCAGCACCTTGATGAAGGTGAACTCATCCAGACCCAGGCGCTTGGCCTGGCCCTGCCGCACTTCGCCGTTCTCCCCGGGGCTCGCCTGCTGGCCGTCGCCGCCTGCTACGCGGTGCTCCTCCCCGCGGGTGTCAAAAGACAAGGCCTTCCGGATGTTGTTTTCAAGTTCTTTTATTTCTAGGGCCAAGGGTGACAAGACCTCACATTAGTGCATACCTCAGGATCCCTTCCCATCAGGACTCAGCACTCAGACCACCCCCCCCGCCCCCCGAACCCCACTGTGAGGTCTCAGCCGGCCTTCGGATTCTTCATAGCAGCAGAGCCAGCCTGGCATCCCTCCACGCGTTCCTCCCTTTGCTCTCCAAGCTTTCACCGGCACCTAATGCACAGCAGGGCCTCAGGATGCGAAGAGGAGGACACAGCTCCCCAGGGCTGACACTTCCAGATTATGCCGAAACCCGGCCCTCTCTCTCTCTCTGAAAGCCCCCTCTGGCCTGTGGCCTGCTCCGTTATTCTAGGTGTAGTGCAGGAATCCTGGCCTTCTCTGGAACCCTGCGGAGTCCCAAAGACAACAGGCTCCCTTCGAGTTCCCTTTGAAAGTTAGAACAGTGGTTAAATCGAGAACTGTCATCACGTGATGTAACTGTATCAGAAGCTAGGACCCGGAAGCCTTGAACCTCTGAAGGACTCTACTTGGCCTTATTGCATTTATTCTAATACCCATCTCTCACAAGGTTATTCAACAAAATGAGCCACGGGCTTCTCATTAACTAAAGGATTGCTGTCCGGGAGTGACATGTTGCAAATTTACCTCAGACAAGGCAGGGATTCCTCAATACAGTTTCACAACCACGGGGCAGTCTTGTGTCCCTGCAGAGCATGTGACCTAAACTACCCAGCGGTGATAACACTGGATGGCCCTTTGACCTTTCCTGTTTGAGCAAGCTTTATTGTTAGCTATTCATTCACCAAGACACACACACCTCTCGATGCAGAACTGGGCACCCCAAGCATAATCTGATTTTAAGAGATGCTCATCAGAAACTGGGATGATGGAAGGGGGGCACAGACTATCAACCCTTGGGAATCAGAATGAGGCATGATGACCAGGTGCTGCTTGACATAAAGAAATCTTCAGCTTCTTTTCAGAAGGACGGAGGCCCATGAGAGCTTGCTCAAGGAATCTGGATCTTTCTTAGATCTGCTGGGGTAGAGTGGGGAGGGTTGAGGATGGCTCCTGAGTCTCAGGCTCTCCCCTTGCCAATTCAGCCATTTCCTAGCACTTTTTCCTTACTCAGTATACCTTCTAGTCTCAGCAAACAGCTAGAAGTCTCAGTTTTCAAGGCAAACTACTTAAACGGATTTTGGAAAACAGAACTTGGGTGTCGAGGGATTCAAAAGCTTGAAGAAAATGTCATTCTGTGTCTTCTCACAATGGAAGGAAGAGAAACTGTGTGTCATCTCTGTCCTGTGGCAATACCGTGTCTTGCTAAGAGGGTCTTTGCATCCAACTGTGCCCACACCGCTGTACTGACCAGAGACAAACACAGGCACGACATCCCACCAGGTGGCAGCCAGGCCTAGAAACCACGCTCCACCTCACTCTTACTGGGGGCATGTACTGTATAACGCTGTCTCCCTGAAGTTCTCAAAGGAGGTCTCAGCACTCAAAAGGGACACATGGAAACATCCACATAGGTTGCAGGGTAATACCTACCAGTTTGGAGGCCCCTGCGTACCACTGGATTACTCATGAATGTGTCAAATCTTTTTCGGAATAAAGCAGAGTATAAAGATGCAGAAAGCTAATCAGAGCAGCAAGAACAGCGACTCAGACCAATTACTCTGTGGCCTCAGGATAGGCACACATCACCCTGCAGCTGTTTTATTTACTCCTGGGTAAGCCGAAGTGGGTCACAGCGATGACCCTCTGAGACTAGCGTCCCGAAACCAGGAGGGGTATGGTCTCAGCCTTACTGCCGACTTAGTTCCAGACCATTGGACAGAACTTTTCGACTCCCTGATCTCCCACTTCCCAGCCTGTGACATGGGGACAGGGATGGAGCGCCACAGAGTTGGCGTGAGCCTAAGATTAAGATAATGAACACAAGGAGGCTACAGAAAATCAAGGCACGCTTGTCATGCAACGATGATTATTCTTGCTCTGCAGAAGCATACATCCCTTTCCAGGGATGTCTGGTCACCAGAAGGGAAGGTTTTAAATGTCTTAGTCTCCCCTCAGCATTCTGGGATGCCCTCAGAATTCGGAAACTTTGACTACATTAAGCATATTCTTAGGCGGAAGAAGGAAACCTGAGCTTTAGGAGGCGGTCAGGCCTAGAGCTGGCTTCCTCTCTTCTCTCGGTCTGTTCTCCAGCTCCATGCTCCTGTCCCTGTCCATCCACAGGCCATGGCAGGAGGTGGCCCCTCTCCCCCAACTCTTGCCCTGCTCTCAGGTTTCCGGGGGTGATGATCAGAGTCAGGATGAAAGGAAGTGGCACTCAGCTGAGAGGGGCGTGGTGGATGGGAGGACAGGTCTGGGAAGAGGCCCTGGGGCACCCTCCTACATTCGGGACCCTGGAAAGAGGCCAGGGTAAAGAAAGAGCTACACCATCACCTGCTCTTTCTCTCTTACCCTGGCCTGGACAGGGTTTAAGGCAAACACAGCTGTTTAAGTGCCTGTCCCTCAAGACAGCCTTGCAGAGAGAAAGAGCAGCTAAGGAGTCAGTAGGGAGAGGGTGTCCGAAGCTCTTCCAGGGCCACCCCTGTTCCAGCTAACAAGGGCGGAACAAGGGTGGAGAGGCCGCCACCTCCTCAGTCCTTCCGATGACATTGCTCAGAGGTAACAAAGCAAATCCGAGGGCCTCACCCTGGTCACAGGGGGAGGTGGGTGCTGACTTGGATCGATCTTCCTCCGATGGTGAGCTTCCAGAAGTGGGCTGCGGGGACTCAGCGCCGGCAAGGAGCTAGAGGGCGACAAAGAGGGGAGGCGTGAGAAGGGAGGGTGGGGGCTGCCCTGAGGTCAGGAGCGCGGAGGCGCTCTACTTATGGAGCGAGGGCTGTAGGAGTCCCTGGTGCCCAGCAGCACTCTCTGAATGGACGTTCTGAAAGCAGGCTCAGGTTCATTTGACAGTTAAAGGGAAGACAAGAGACTGCACCAGGCCCTGTATGCAAGTGCTGAGTCACTCCACTGTACGCCGGGATCTAATATTACACTATATGTTAACTAACTGGAATCAAAACAAAAACTTAAAGGGAGAGCCTGCAATTTGTTCAGTTTTCATTCTACCCAAGCACAACTGTCCGCCTTCCATTGAGACCTCCCTCGCCTATGCAAGCAACGCAAGTTACCACACCCAAAGCAACTCGGTGTTTGTCTCTAGCACCTGTTGGGCATTTATCCATCGTCTTGTTCAGCTGTTCATGGCCTAGTTCATGGCCTCTGCACGTGGCTACTGTGTGGGGCTCTCTACTCAGGTGGACTACAGGCTCTCGGAAGGTAAGACTCTAGCCAGTCTTTGTGTTGCTCCTGGCACCTTGCACAAAATGATACCTTTCATAGAAGCTCAATAAATATATTTAGATGTATCGATATTGGTTGGCAAATTTTAATAGAGCACTCCCCCCTCCCTCCCCCCGCCGTGAACTTTATTTGCTGGCAGAGATGCTGGCACACCCGTGTTAAGTTCCCATGAAAGTCAAAGGTTTGGACGAAGCGGTCATGCGGAGTTTTGCTCTATTTTACTCTCGATCTACCAGCTGTGTGCACATGTCCTCTCTGGACGATGGACCACCTGCAAGGGGCAACGTGAAGACAAGCAGTGCTCCAGCAAGCCTGACACCCTGGCGAAGAAGCCCTTTTAGCTTCTGACCAAGGGGACTTCTCTCCCTTCCTCTCACACGAAGTTGAGCTACTACTTGCTCACGTGGCTTTTTCCAGCTTTTGCACTAGAAGCAATCCGGCAATAAAGACATCAGAATCCTCTAGTCTTTAACTGTCTCTTCCCAGATTTCTCCATGTTGGCTTCTTACCACGAGGTTCCCCAAAATCAAAGACAGATGCTGCCTGGTTATTGGCATTACAGCCCGTGTAAATAGGGGGAGAGGGCAGGTGTGTATTGCATTTTCTCTTAAATGTTTCATGAAAATTAACAACGATTCTGTCTCAATTTACTTCTAGCAAGGAGAAAAGCCACATCTCCCACAAAGGGCTCTCCCTAGAGCTCATAAATGTGTGTGTCCAACATTGTCACGACAGAGTGTTTGCTTAACCCACCTCTTTGGTGGGGGCCTAGCATTCTTGGATGCTGACATTCTGCTTGCAATTGCAATGTCTTGGGTCAATAACTGAAGTCCTGTTTCCACTACTGGGATTTACAGAGCCAAGAGCCACCCAGAAGCACAAAATCTCATAGCTAACCAACCAGGGAGAAGAGAATTCTTTTTTCCCAACCCTTGCAAAACAGCTTTGCTTATTTGGAAGCTGGAGAGGGAGGGGTTTAAGAAGATGGAAACAATCCAAACCTCCCCATTCAAGGGAAAGAGCTCTTTTGAGATGCACCAGGGAAAAGGTGTGGGCAGTTTCTAAAAGGAGAAGGGAAACACAGAGCCCTTCAGAAGGTATTTCAGGGCAGAATTTAGGGAGAACATTTAGGAGTCAAAATTGTAGAGCACCCTGAGACAGACTTGCTTTTCTGGTAAGTGCTTGAGAATGCCTGATACTAGGTGATGAGGATCACTGTCCGCCCCCTACCCCGAACAGGATTTCTTGCCCAGTTAACATGGTTCTGATTTTCTCATAACTTACTCTTTTGAAGACGTTTACATTTTCTAGGCTGGAACCCAAGGCCAAGAAGAACCTTCAAACAAAATGCTATGGATGCCTTGAGCTCTATTTACATCTGTGGGCCCTGACTTACCAAAATAGCATCTCAGCAAATGGATCTCTTCTTACTGACATTCAGAATGTCACACGGATAGAGCCAGGGGGCTTTGGTCTCCAAAGAAAGGCCCAGATGTTTCACGTGGTGGGGTATTAACAATACCCCTCGGGTGGCACTACCACAAATCTTCTTGGCCTGCTCCCTAGAGAAGAATGTGGTCCCAGCGCTTCATCCTGTATCCTCATTATAGTGACACCAGGGGCAAAGTTCAAACACTGACATTGCTTTCATGCCAGTTCTGGATGCAGATAAGCCTACTTCCTTGTCTAGAAGTGTGCTTTTTCTAGAGGGAATTCCAAAGTCCTCATCTCAGAGATTAGGTTTCCCTGAGGAACAGAACACTTGAGACTTGCTTCATTTTTCCCCCACTTGTGGAACTGAAGGAAACTTTAATGTCACCTGCCTGACCACTTTTTTTTTCTTCCTTTTTTAGCACATGTCTTTAGCTGAGTCTTAAACCCAGGAAGCTTAGAACCTCACTCCAGGGTGGGTGGGTGGGGGGGCGCTCTCAAGATGAGATGAGAGATGGTGGCCTCCAAAAAGCTCCAGAAACACCTCCAAATAGCCAGTTACCTTTTTCCTCCTCTGGCCGCTGTTGGTGATTTTGTCTGGAGTGACACCTAGGTCAGCCAGAACTTTGGCAATTCCTCTGGCATCCACCCCACAGTTGGGGGCCACGTTGGTCTCACAGCGCCGGTGAACGTTCATCTTGCAGACTGTAAGGAGACACGGAGAGGAGACTTCCAACGTTCGTGACCTAAAACGTTACCTTGTGTTTTTTTTTTTTTTTCCTGATTGTAAAAGTAATACATGTTCATTTGGTAGAATTTGGAAAATACAGAAAGACAAAAAGAGAAAAATAAAAATCACCCATCATCTCATCACACAGAACTAAAACAGCATCCATCAAAACACCATACAGACATAACCACTGTTTATGGATAAATATTTCCATAACTATTATTTCCTCCTAGGAAACAGAACACGGACCATAAGAGAATTTAACCCGTTTATTTGGAGAAAGTTCATCTGGATCCTGAGTACAAATGGGTTGCATATATACGGTGTGCTCTACTTCTTTGCTAAAATGTGGGAATATTATCAAGTGAGAAGTGCCCACAGTAGAGCCTACTGAGATGCTCATCTGAACATGGGGACATTGAACGAGGTGACCTCCAAGGCTCCTTTCAAATCTAAAATCCAATTTCAAAGGAACAAAAGCCGTGCCTGAGAGTCTTTTTTTGCCCACATCATTTAGTTGTTGGTGTAGGACATCAAAAGTGAAAACATCAACTGTTCTGGTTTCCAGTCTAACATGTAAGGCGCTGAGACAAAGTCGCTCGGTCCTAACAAGTGCAAAGCTGAACAAACTGAAAAATCAACAACTCTTCTCAGGTCTGTTAGTGGAGTAAGGTTACAGGGCACACTGCTGCCCCCAAATGAACAAGACAGTCAGGCAGCTACTGTGAACCACAGCTCACTGGGCAGAAACTCCCCAGCAGCAACTTCTGTGGGAACCAGGGCCAGGGCAGGGAAACCGGAACTGAAAGTGGCAAAGTGCTGGAGTCTCAAGGTGAATGAGGCTGAGTCCAAACTCTGGGCAGAGCCAGTCATAGGGGCCTCCCACACCTTTGTCAGTTTTGCTTCTAGGAGTTTGACCAGGTCCTCACAGTGAACACTGGGGAAAAAATTCCCTTATGCTTCTGCCAGGGGGAGGGGAAAAGGAACCATTTTGAAATAAACCAGAATACTCTGTTCTTAACAAGGCCTGCTTTTAGGAGAAACTATTTTGCCACAGCCTAAACTACTGTGGGTTTATCAGATCCCACCTCACCTGCGGGAAGGAAAATACCCTACTCTAGCCTCTTTAGCTTCCCATATGGGAGAAGGGAAATACCTAACCCAGCTCCTTCTAGCCTTCCATGTGGAAGAAGAATACGCAACTCCAGCCCACTCCAGACATCCTGTCCCACCTAAGGGAGGAGGAAAAAGCCCCTTGAGTAACACTTATAAAGGTCATAGTTCAGAGGCACAGGTTCATGGAAAGACTGAGATCTAATCATAGGACTAGAGAATGCTTCCCCTGCCCTACACCCTCACCACCACATTACTAAAGGCCTGTTTACTGCAGTTCCTTTTACTCAGCACATCATGTCCAGCTATCAAGAAAAAGTTAAAAGGCATTCTAAAAGGCAAATACACAGCAAGGCAGGAATGTTGGAATTATCAGACCGGGAATTTATTTTTTATTTTTATTTTTATTTTTATTTATTTTTAAAGATTTTATTTATTTATTTTAGAAAGAGAAAGAGAGTGAGCAGAGGGGCAGAGGGGGAGGGAGGAGGACAGACAGACTCTGCACCGAGTGCAGAGCCTGATGTGGGGCTCCATCTTACAATCCTGAGATCATGACCTGAGCTGAAACCAAGAGTCAGATGCTCAACTGACTGAGCCACCCAGGCCCCTCTCAGACCGGGAATTTAAAACAGCTGTGGGGGCACCTGGGTGGCTCAGTTGGTTAAGCGTCTGCTTTTGGCTCAGGTCATGATCCCGGGGTCGTGGGATCGAGCCTCGCATTGGGCTCCCTGCTCTGCGGGGAGCCTGCGTCTCCCTCTCCCACTTCCCCTGCTTGTGTTCCCTCTCTCACTGTGTCTCTCTCTGTCAAATAAATAAAAATATTAAAAAATAAAAATAATAAAACAGCTGTGATTAATATACTAAGGGCTCTCATCAATAAAGTAGATAGCATATAAGAACAAATGGGCAATGTAAGCAGAGAGAGGGAAATTCTAAGAAAGAATCAAAAGGAAATTCTAGAGATCAAAAACATTGTAACAGGGGCACCGGGGTGGCTCAGTCGTTAAGCGTCTGACTTCGGCTCAGGTCATGATCCCAGGGTCCTGGGATCGAGCCCCACATCGGGCTCCCTGCTCTGTGGGGAGCCTGCTTCTCCCTCTCTCACTCCCCTTGCTTGTGTTCCCTCTCTCACTGTGTCTCTCTCTCTGTCAAATAAATAAATAAAATCTTTAAAAACAACAACATTGTAACAGAAAACAAGAATGCCATGGCTGGTCCCATTGGTAGAATGACACTGGTGAGGAAATAATCTCTGAGTTTGAGGATAGGTCAATAGAAACGTCCAAAACAGAAGCAAAGAGAAAAAAAGACTAAAGAAAAGAAACAGACTATCTAAGAACTGTGGGGCTATATAAGGTATAATGTGTATAATGGAAACACCAGATGAAGAAGACAAAGAGAGATAGAAGAAATATTTGAAACAAAAATGACTGAGAATATCCTCAAATTAATGTCAGACACCAAACCACAGAGCCAGGAAGCTCAGAGAATACCAAGCAGGACAAAAACAAAACACAATAACAATCTTCACCTAAGCCTGTCATATACAAACTTCAGAAAATCAAAGATAAAGCAAAATAATCTTGAAAGAAGCCAGAAGGAAATTACACCTGACCTACAGAGGAGCAAAGATAAGAACTGCATCTGACTCAACCCCAGAAACCAGGCAAACAAGAAGATGACGATGTGAAATATATAAAATATTGAGAAAAACCTCCACCAACATAGAATTCTGTACCCTATGAAATTATTCTTCAAAAGTGAGGGAGAAATAAAGACTTCCCTTAGACAAATAAAAATTGAGGGAGTTCACTGACAGTAGACTTGTCTTGCTAAAAAATGTTAAAAGAAGCTCTTCAGGGAGAAGGAAAACAATCAGTCAGAAACTCAGATCTACATAAAGAAAGAAAGACTATCGGAGAAGGAATAAAAACTTTTATCTTCCTTCTTCTTCACTGATCTCACAAATAAGTTTCTCAAAATAATAGCAACAATATATCCAATTATGTATGCTTATATGTATATAAATATGTGGGCTTATGTGTAATCAAAATGAATGACAGCACTGATACAAGGAGTGGGAGGGAGAGATTATGATTATTTTGTTATTATAATGTACTTACATTACCTATGAAGCATTAGAATATTATTTGAAAGTGGATTTGGATTTGTTGTAAATTATACTCTGGGGCAACCACAAACATCAGTAAAAAAAGAAAAGTAACTAATATGCTCAAAAAAGGAGAGAAAATGGAATCGTATGAAATACTCAACTGAAAACACAGAAGGCAGAAAAGAAGCGGAAAATAAAAATAGGAATGAAGAACAAGGGCATCAAATGGAAAACAAGAGCAAAAATGATAGTTATGAATTCAACTATATCAATAATCACTTTGAATGTCGATGATCTAAATACAGTTGACCCTTGAACAACATAGCAGTTAGGGGTGTTGACCCCCTGCACTGTTGAAAATCCAAATATAACTTTTGGCTCCCTAAAAACTACTCCCATTAACTACTAATAGCCTTCTGCTAACTGGAAGTCTTACAGATAATATAAACAGTTGATGAAACATACTTTGTATGTAATATGTACTGTATACTATATTCTTTCAACAAAGCTAGAGAGAAGAAAATGCTACTAAGAAAATAATAAGGAAAATACAGTAGTGTAAAAAAAAAATCCATATATAAGCGGACCGACGCAGTTCAAACCTGTGTTGTTCAAAGGTCCACTGTATGCCAGTTAAAAGAGATTGTCAGAGTGGATCAAAAAACAGGACCCAATTAAATTTAATCCATAAGAAATATACTTTAAATATAAGACAAATATAGATTAAAGGCATGGAGAAAGATATACTGTGCTAACACTAATAAAAAGGAGGCAGGAGTAGCTATATCAATATGGACAGAGAAGACTTCAGAGCAAGGAAGGTTATCAGGGATAGCAAAGGGGTCAATTCTCAAAGAAGACATTAAATCTTTAGTGTGCATGCACCTAACAGCAGAGCATCAAAATATGTGAGGCAAAAACAGAACTGCGAGGGGAAATAGATAAATCCACTGTTATGGTTAGAGACTTCAACACTCCTCTATCAGAAATGGAGAGATCCAGAAGGCAGAAAATCAGTAAAGACATAGTTGAGGTCAAGAGCACCATCAGTCAACTGAATAAAATTAATTACTATATCTAGCAACTACTTCATCCAATGACAGCAGAATACACATACTTCTTAAGCTCATACGGGACACTTACTAAGACAGACCACAATCTGAGCCATAAAACAAACCTTAACAAATTTAAAAGAATTAAAATAAATCATACAAAAAAAAAATCTGCTCTCAGACCACAGTGGAATTAAATTAGAAATCAAAAACAGAAAAATGGTTGGAAAATCCTCAAATGGTTGGAAATTAAATAACACACTGCTAAATAAAACATGAGTAAAAGAAGAAATCCTAAGAGAAATTTTAAAATATTTTGAACTGATTGAAAATAAAAGCACAACTTCTCATAATTATCAGGATACTGCAAAACCATTCTTGAAAGACACAGTCTACCAAAACTCACAAAAGAAATAGATAATGTAAAAGGTCAATATCTATTAAAGCAGTCAATAATTAATAACTTTCCAAAACAGACAGTACCAGGCCCAGATGAGTTGACTGGTGAATTTTACCAAACATTTAAATTAGAAATTATATCAATTCTCTATAATATCTTCTAGAAAATGAAAACAGAAGGGACATTACAAGAAAAGACAACTACAGCCCAGTATCTGCCATGAATATAAACGTAAAAATCCTCAACAACATACCAGCAAATTGAAGCCAACAATGCATAAAAAGAAATATAAATCATAAACAAGTAGGATTTATCTCAGGTATGCAAAATTAGTTTTTGAAAATCAATTAATGTAATCCTTCACATCAACAGGCTTAAGAAGAAGAATCACATGATCCTATAGATAGATGCAGAAAACACATTTGGCAAAATCCAATACCCACTCATGAGCAAATCTCTTAGCAACCAAAAAGTACAGAAGAACTTCCTCAACTTAATAAAGAACATCCACAATAAATCTACAACTAATATCATACTTACCGATGGAAAACTAGAAGCTTCCTAGTTTTAAGTATATGGCAAAGATATCCCCTCTCTCACTATCCCTTTTCGATATTTTATTGGAAATACAAGATAATGCAATAAGACAAGAAAAAGAAATAAAAGGTATAACGATTGGAAAGGAAGAAATAAAACTGCCTTTATTCACAGATGACACGATTGTCTATGTAGAAAACAAAGAACTGATAAAAATCTTCCGAAACTAATAAGTGATTATAGCAAGGATGCAGGATACAAGGCTAATACACAAAACTCAATCATGTTCATATATACCACCAATGATCAAGTGGAATTTGAAATTAAAAACATGATGATATTTATACTGGCACCTAAAAAACTGAAATACTTAGGTCTGAAACTAAAAAAATATGTACAAAGTCTATATGAGTAAAACTATGAAACTCTGATGAAAGAAATAAAAAAAGAACTAAATAAATGGAAAGATATTCCACGTTCATGGGTAGGAAGTCTCAGTGTTATTAGGATGTCCGTTCTTCTCAGGGCATTCTCAATCAAAATCCCATAAAGTTATTTTGTGGATATTGATAAACTGAGTCCAAACTTTATATGGAGAGGCAAAGACCCAGAAGAGCCAGCACAATATTGAGAAGAGCAAAGCTGGAGGACTGAGACTACCTGACTTCGAGACTTACTCTAAAGGTATAAAAATTAAGACAGTGTGTACTGGTGAAAGAGTAGACAAACAGATGTTCGGAACAGAATAGAGAGCCAGAAAGAGATCTCCATAATTATACAACTGATCTTGCAAAGGCAATACAATGGAGCAAAGATAGTTTTCAACAAATGGTGCTGGAACACCTAGACATCCAGACACACACAAAAACAAATCTAGACACAGACCTTACACCCTTCACAAAAATTAATGGATCACAGACCTAAAAATAAAACTCACAACTATGAAACCCCTAGGAGGTAGAAGAAAATCTAGGTGACCTTAGGTATGGTGATGACTTTTAAAATACAATCCCAAAGGCATGATAAATGAAAGAAAGAACGGATAAGCTGGATTTCATTAAAATTAAAGGCTTCTGCTCTGTAAAAGACAGTATCAAGAGAATGAGAAGGTAAGCCACAGACTGGGAGAAAACATTTGCAAAAGACACATCTGATAAAGGAATGTTATCCAAAATATGCAAAGAATTCTTAAAACTCAACAGTAAGAATATGAACCATCCAATTAATGTTTACAGTTCTATTCATAATCACCAAAACTTAGAAACAACCAAGTTGACCATCAGCAGGTGAATGGATAAACTGTGGTATATCCAGACAATGGAATCTTAATTCAGCACTAAACAGAAATGATCTATTGAACTATGAAGAGACATGGAGGAACTTTAAATGCATATTGCTAAGTGAAAGAAGCCAATCTGAAAAGTCTCCATATTGTATGATTCCAACCATATGACATCTGGGAAAGAAAAACTGTGGAGACTGTAAAAGGCTCAGTAGTTGCCAGTGGTTGGGGGGAAGCAGTGGAGCACAGAGGATTTTTAGGACAGTGAAATTATTCTGTATGATACTATAATGGTGAACACAGGGCATTATATATTTGTCCAAACTCATGGAATGTACAACCTCAAGATCGAACCCTAAAGTAAACTGAGTGATAACAATGGTCAGTGTAAGTCCACTGATTGTAATACATGTACCTCTCTGGTGGGGGATGCTGAGAGTTGGGGGAACTGTGTGTGAGGGTGAGGGTATATGGGAAATCTCTGTACCCTCCCCCTCAATTTTACCATGAACCTAAACTTCTCCAAAAATTCAAGTCTATTAAAAAACACCAACACAAACTTTTCTGAAAGAAACCAAGAGGAGTGGCTGGACTTCCTTCTGGCCCCACATGGTCTGGTCATTGGCCTGGAGGGAGGAGCAGCAGAGACCATCCCCCACCCCAACTCAGGTTTGGAAGGCTCAGCTGAGCTATGGAGCTCAAGATGCCCACAGGACCAAAGATGAGGGTGCAGGGTAGGGATGCTGGTAGGAGGGGCCTTTCTCAGACAATATAAACATATAAGAAAGCCCCACCACAGCCTAGCCATGGTGCTGACTTGATTCACTGAATTATTGCTGGTGATGTCTGGAAATCCTCAGGCCCACCATGTACTCCCAGCACTCTGTTCTAAATTCCCGGTCCCACTCTGCATAGCAGCAGCTACCCTTTGACACTCAGCTTACCTTACCTACTTCTGCCCACCAGCCCCATGAATGCTTTCTTCTGCCTCCTCATGAGGTGACAGAAAGGACAAGAACAAAGCAACCAACCTGAAAGAATTTCTTAGCAAGGGCAACAGAGCTATATAATTTGGCCTCTGGCGCCCTCTGCTGTTAAAATGCTAAACCTGTCTGTCCTAACAAAACAAATAGTGTGGGTTGGCAGGTCAGCAGAACAGAAATGGTCTTCCGGACATCTTCACTTTTTACTTTTAAAACTCTTTCTTTTCCCCTCAAAGATTTTGCTTTCTATTTTTAAAAACTCTATTATTTCCCTGGGAGAGCCATATAGTTTTCTTAATATGAAGGGAAGGGAAGGGAAGGGAAGGGAAGGGAAGGGAAGGGAAGGGAAGGAAACTTAGCTGCACAAAGTATGCAGCTAAGATCACTCAGTTCATTATTTTCATTCTAGTTCTCAGAAGACAGGAGGGCAGCTGAGATTAGACCAGAGTGACTTCCCTACCACTGCCCAGCCAGGCAATAATGCAACCAGGACCAGAACAGCTTCCCAGACTCTTACCCCGTGATCTCGATGGGCCACAGCTCCCTAAGTCATTGGTCCTCCAACAAAATGGCCCCTTCCTCATCTCTTCTTGGAGAGCAAGTGATACTCTGGTCCCTTATTCCACGAAAGCAGCCTCAGATCACAGTGGTTATTAAAACGGGCTCTCAAAGAAAGGCAGGGGACTGGGAAGGGGCTTCTTCGGGAATCTCTAGGCCAGACCTTTCCCCAGGGTACCTTCAGCCCTGCCTGGGTACAGAGCTGTAATCCGAGCAGACAGGCAGGAGCAGGGAGCCCACCTCACACTGGGACGAGAAAACACCAGGGCTTCCGCAGGTCCCCACAGGGCACACTGTGAACTGTATGAGAGCCCTGGGTTTCTGCAAACTTGCCCCTCGGTGCTGAGGGCTTCAGGGCGGCCGGGCTGGAGACGTGAGTGTGGGATGGTGGGCGGAAGAGAAACGGGACGTGGGCTATAAGGCAAGTGAGAAACACTCACCTTCTTTAGAAGAAAACAAAAACCATAAGGTCTCGGGTGTCTTTCCCTTCAGGGGGACTGACTCCATGTATCAATGGGAAAAATAAAACACAGGTGCAAAAGGGCCTAGAGAGGTTCAGGGTGCAGGTGAGGTCAGGTTGGGGAAGCAGCGCAGTTAAAGTGAAGAACAGAAAGGATTCAAATGCCTCAGGGCCTTAGTGACAGATGCTGGTATCTGAAGGTTTGAGCCAGTTTCTGCCGGCGTTTTTCTACCCTTGACTACGGATCTCGGTTATGCAACGATGGTCTGCGAGCATCTTCCTAGGGCCTGGTGCCTCCGGGCCGTGGGCAGGGAGGTGGCAGCCCAGAGGACACAGGTGGGTCCCCACAGGTCCCTGGCTGTAACCTCCTTGTGCACATCGTCCACTTTCTCCAGCTCTCCATCTCCCTCCAGTACAACACGGTGATTATGTGCCTTCTACCTGGCCCTCAGAGGGACGGTGCTCAGAGGAGTATGTGCATAACCCCCGAACACAGGTGGCTCAGGCAAGCTGAGGCTGAAGGGAAGTGACCAAGACAGTCTTGTGGATCCTTCCCTGTAGACCCAAGCTCTTAAGAACTGTTCCACTAACCAGATGTGACCCTATTCCCAGGAGTGGGACGGGCAACAAAGCGGAAGCCATGGACCGGGGGACGGGGGCCCCAGCCTAGGGGAGCAAAGCAACATGACCCTGCAAAGGTGGGAACCCGATGGAGGGTTCCAGAGCAGGAGAGGGCGTGGAACACAGATCAGAGCCAGGGGTGGCGGGGTAGGGGGGGAGGAGAGCACCCGCTCCACAGGAACATGATGCTTCAGGACCCTGGGCAGCTCTCTAATTCTTGGGTTCTGTTCCTTAGCAATCATAGCAGCAGAAGCAGACTCAGACCCAGGCAAGAGGGGCCCCTGCCCTGGCTCCTGCCGGCCCCTTCTGACGTCCCCCTTTCCACCACAGGGGCAAAAAGACTTGAGGTTGAGAAAGGATCAAAAGAGAGAAGTAAACATGGCGGATCTGGGGCAGGGGAAGCATTCTGTAGGATGACGGTGGATTCCTGTCATCATGCAACTGTAGCAAACGTACCCCTCGGTGGGGGTGGGGGCACACCGACGGTGGGGAGGCTGTGTGCACGTGGGGGCGGGGGGGGTATATGGGAAATGTCTGCACAATTCTCTCAATTTTTCTGTAGGACTTAAAGCTGCTCTAAAAAACAGTCTGTTAATTGAGGGGTCGGGGAGAGGTAGCGGGGGTAGGAAAGGAGCAAGGGCAAGTGAGCACATCATGGTAACGGAGGAACAGGAGACAGGAGATCTGCCACCGTGTACTGGGGACCCTGCGTTCTGAACAGCCTCGGCCTCACATTCTGTGTGGCCCGCCTCCTTCCCGCTGCCCTGGGATCCTGGGAACAGGTGGCCTCACTCTCCCCGCCTTTGCTTGAGCAGACATCAGAGTGCTGCCTGCCAAAACAGCTGAAGACACATCCCTGGGCCCTGCCTTCTTCCAGGGTCATCCAGGGACCCCACAGCCCTGGCAGCAACATCCAGGCGTCTGGGCTGCTTTCTTAAAATGTCAATATTTATGAGATGACAGTACCTTCATTTAGATTCCCTAGATAGATCAATCATTAATACAGTTACTGAAAACCAGACATGGCCTCATCTGGGTCCCATCCAAAGCAGGCTCTGCGCTTCCCGGCAGCCCCTCTCAACCTTCCTCTAATGCATCACTCCTCCGCTAACAACACTCGGGAGTCCTGCTCCGTTTATTTCCTCCTCGCCCACTGTTTTATTGTTTTATTTTATTTTTTTAAATTTTATTATGTTAGTCACCACACAATACATCATTAGTTTTTGATGTGGTGATCCACGATCCATTGTTTGCGTATAACACCCAGTGCTCCATGCAGTACGTGCCCTCCTTAATACCCATCACCAGGCTAACCCATCCCCCCACCCCACCCCCTCTAGAACCGTCAGTTTGTTTCCCAGAGTCCATAGTCTCTCATGGTTCATCTCCACCTCTAATCCTCCCCCCCTTCATTTTTCCCTTCCTTCTCCTAATGTCCTCCATGCTGTTCCTTATGTTCCACAAATAAGTGAGACCATATGATAATTGACTTTCTCTGCTTGACTTATTTCACTTAGCATCATCTCCTCCAGTCCCATCCATGTTGATGTAAAAGTTGGGTAGTCATCCTTTCTGATGGCTGAGTAATATTCCATTGTATATATGGACCCCATCTTCTTTATCCATTCGTCTGTTGAAGGGCATCTCGGCTCTTTCCACAGTTTGGCTATTGCGGACATTGCTGCTAGGAACGTTGGGGTGCATACGGCCCTTGTTTTCACTACATCTGTGTCTTTGGGGTAAACACCCGGGAGTGCAATGGCTGAGTCATAGGGTAGCTCTATTTTTAACTTTTTGAGGAACCTCCACACTGTTTTCCAAAGCGGCTGTACCAACTTGCATTCCCACCAACAGCGTAAGAGGGTTCCCCTTTCTCCACAACCTCTCTCCCATTGTTTTAAGGTCACTTAGCGTCAAAGGGTTTCGGGTGGGCCCTGCTTCAGGTTCATGCACCAGAACACTGGACAGGGAGGTCTGAACGTCTGGGCAGCTGGCCCAGGACGGCAGATGTGCCCAGAGTCAGCACCTCTTCCTGCCCCAAGTCAGGGTGCCCTTAGCTCCCCGCACAGCCACTTCCAACCTTTACCCCCCCGACCCCAGCGTCCACACCCACTTCTTACCTCGACTCCAAAAGGGATCTCCCAGTTCAGGAGACCAGGGGACTCTCCTAGCAATGCCCCCAACAGATCCAGAACTTAGAGGATCCTCTATCCCCTCACCTCCTGTCCCTGACGCAGGACACGTATCTGCGTCCAGGCCTGGTCTCGAGGCTTTCCCTCCAGCTGGGAGGACGGGGCATCCATCTTTCTCCCCCAGGCCCAACCCTCTCTTTCCTGGCTCACTAATCTCTCCTTTTTCATGGTCTTCTCCCTCATTAGAGAAACATTCTGCGAGAGTAATTTATCTTCCGTTTTGCTTCAGCGTAGCTGGCCTTCCATCCCGCCAAGACCACTCCTGTTGAGGTCACTAGTCACCTCCTAGTAGTTAAATCCAATCCCGTGTTCCACTTCTTACTTTCAATGACCTCTTGGAAGCATCTGGCAGCACTTATCACTTCCTTTAAACATCTTTTAATCTACTCTTTACTCTCTTGGCTTCCACGGCGCCATCCCTCAAGACTTCTCCTCCCACTTCTGAGGTGCTCCCATTGCATATGCAGGCCTGTCCTTGAATGCTGGTCACCTTCCTCCCCCAAACCTCAGGGTGTTACCTTTTCTCCCCACAGTGAAGGCACTTCTGGGGAGGACATCAGCTTTACAGCTTCAACCGCTGCCTGCTATATCTTTAACTACTACATGGGCAAACCCCAAGTCTGAATGCTCGGTGTAGACCTCCCCCTGAATTTCAATGAGAGCACCCAACAGCCAGACAGCTCCATGGAGATTTCAGACAGGCACCTCAGGGTTGGCATGGCCCTAACTCAGCCCCTCTGCCTTTGCCTCCAACCTCTCGAATCTCCTCTCTCAGAGAATAGTGTCCCCAAGACCCCAGGTGGATCTGGTCACACATCCAATAAATTACTCCTCACTATCTCTTTAGTCACTCTCCCTCTCTTCATTCTCTCTGCAGCTACAAACTTTATTTCTAATCGTCATAATTTCACATTGGGATCCCTTCAATGACCAATCTGTTCATGGCCTCAGGATTCCTTTTTATACTTGACCTCTCTAATTTTTCCACAATGGGAATTTATTAGTCATATAGTCAGTACAAAGCCATGCGATATTCCGGCCCAACAGTTCGTGGATGTCCAACTCTTCATGCCAGCTGGACCAGCTCATGGAAGCAAGCACCCCATTCAGGCCCCCAGAGCATGTGCCCGCCTTTCCATAACATCACATGCTGTTACCCGTCTCATCTGAGCTGAAGACAATTCATGAGCAGGGCAGCCGGAAACAGAGGAAGGAACCTGAGACTCAAGAGTCAAGGTTCAAACCTTATTTCTGCTACTAAGTGGTGCAACGTGAACAAGTCACTGAGTCTCTGAGCCTCAGGGTCAGGGGAATAAGATCACCTACATAACAGGTCTGTGTGGGATCAATAAGATTTCGTATGGGACAGCGCCCTAGCATGGCTCCTTCTCAGAGTAAGCTCGGAACCACGGATTGTGACAGAAGGATACCCATTACTTATTTCAGGGCCTAACTCCAGAAATATGCTTCCCTTCTGCTCCAGTGTATCTTTTCCTTAAATTATTTATCCACTTTTACAGACTCAAATCACCCCCCCTCCCCCAGCTTGCTCACGGTCTTAAAGATGGAGGAAGCACACCTCCCTCCCGGCGTTCCCTCCACGGAGTTTCTTTGGCCACTCTCTGCACAGAGACCGCTGAACAAATTCACGAGTAACTAATGAGAGCTTAACAAGGGCTTGTGCTCAGTCCTCTGGCCAAACCTGGAACTTACTTGGGGAGGCTCTGGGAACAAAGAGTTTTCAAAAAAGAGGAGATGGAAGGGACACGGGAGTGGGGGTGGGGGGGGGAGCGGGACAAGGGCAGGGCCCAGAGCGCCTTACCTTTGCACTGCAAACCCTGCCGTAAGAGGCCCCAGAGCAAGGACCCACAGTGGTCGCAGAAGGTGGGGACCTTGTAGTTGTGGATACCAAACTTGTGGGGCATGTTGACACTGAACCGCTGCGAGCCCACCTGCAGGGATGGCAAAACACAGGGTCACTGCCAAGCTCGCTCACACCATGGCCTGCTTACTGCCAGAGCTCCTACAGGCCAGCTTTCCCAGAAGGCCTGGTCACTGAAGGGGGCAGGTCGGAGCTTGGCTCTGAAAGCTGCCCCGAGAAACCAGGTGCAGAGAACCTCCTGGGGCCTTTGCCCCGGATGCCCTTAGCTCATTCTCTGCCTCTCTGTTGGACCTTGAGAGGCCAGGCCCGTGGGCTTCCACCTCTCATGGCACATGACACTCAATTTGCTTCTCACATTTTGGCTGTTCATGAGATGTCACCGTGTGTTTCTCAGTGCTGCTTTGTGCCTGGAGGCCACACAGGGCTGTCTTTCAGCAGCTTGATGGTGGACAGATTCTATAAACACCCTAAAGGCCCAGCACAGCTGTGGAAACTGCAGGTCATCAGTTAGGACAGACAATAATTGTGGTGAAGACTGCTAATCCAGAGCGGTGAGCACTAAGGGCAGGAAGGTATGGGTACTGCCCACAGGCCAGGCACCACCATCGCAGTTAAACCTCCCCAGCACCCTGCGGGGCAGGTGCCATTGTTGGCCTGAGTTTATAGCTGGGGAAATTGAGGCACAATGAGATTAAGAAGCACACCTGTAAGCCGATGAGCAGCAGAGGCAGAATTTGATGCCCACGAGTGTGAATTCAGAGCCCAGGCCTTTTCACCACCGGGCTGTCACTTAGGGATTATTTCAAAGGAGTAAAGAGAAAGCGGTAAGGTGGATGGGGAAGGACGGGGGCGGCGGGGGGGAGTGGGGAGGGGGTGTCCAGGTATTCTGATCTGTCGGCCTGGGTCTGCCGCCAACCACATGTGAGGTCTTGGGAGTTTCCTGACTTCTTGGGGCTTCGGATTCCTGATTTGGCAAACAAGGATGGCAGCCTCATCGCACCTAACGTCACAGGGCTGTGAGGGGGACGAGACACACAGAAGCGAGGGGTCATCGGCGTGGTCCCCCTTTCTGGGTCTCCTTCTCTACATCTGCCTGCTCACCCTGAAGGGTATGGATCGTTGTTCCCATTCTTTTCCTGCAAATGCCGAAGACGTGATGGACCCACACTAAGAACAGACTCGGGGGTCGCAGGAAGAGCCTCACAGGGGTATGGGTGATGGAGAAAGGTGAAGAGGTAGGGGAGTGTCCAGGAACTCGGAGGTTCGGGGAGAGCTGTGTGACCCTCAGCTGGGGACACCAAGGACTATAAGGTATCGGAGAATCGTGGGAGGACGCCAGGGAGCATGCAAGAGCCACAGAATCGGAGGCTGTGAAAACAAGCACAAGGGCCGCATGCACACAGGTAGCCACGTGCACACACCGCTCTGTGGCGAAGACCCGGGGACAAGGGCGAGTGAGACCAATGCAGAGGTCATGAGAAGGAAGAAAAGAGCAGAAAGACAGAACCGGAAGGTTAAGAAAAGAAGGGAGGAAGGTGATACAAAGGAGAGCCTTCCGGGGTCACCACACTTGGAAGCACGGGGAGAGGCATGTGCTCAGCACTAACCCATAGGCACGAAGCAGGGAGAGAACAGCAGCTGGGTGCTTGTGGTGCAAAAGCTCCAGAGCATCTAATAACAGGAAGACATCAGACACCCGGTGCTTAGAGCTCCGTGTATCTAGGGTGTGCATGCTTGTGTGCACAGGCAGGAGTTAACAGGAAGAAATGAGCTCAAAGGAGGCTCCCCAGCCGTGCAGGACCCGGCAGAGGGCTCGTCCATCGCCCTGCCCTGCTGGCGGTACACCAATGCTCCAGGAGCCTGGCCCTGTGAGCCCCAGGACAGGCAATAATTCCATAAGGCAGAGAAACCCACAGCCACCATCCTCAGTCCTTGGCAATTTCTCTCCCTTGGGACACATGCTACGTTTGGGCACACACCTCGCTGGTGACTTCGATTCACAGCCAACAGGCCAGGAAAGGCAATCAGAAAGCACTCGGTCACAGACTCAGCTGTTCAGGGGGTATTTCCCACCTCAACCCTCTAGCCTGCAGGGCATGGACTCGTTTGGGACTTTTCCCCCAAGGGATACGGCAGAGCTTTAGAGACCGGAGAGGGCTCACAGTGGGAGAAACCCCAGAGATGTGTTCCTCTTTGTTTCCGTGGGACGTGGCACAGTATCTGGCACAGGGGGAGCGCTCAGAGAATGTCCACAGGACAGAATGGAGACACACAGCAAGCCAGCCACCTGCCTTGCCTTTCCTTGCCCAAGTAGCAAGCGTGACAATGTACTTGGGTCTGGACCCTGGCCCAGGAGCCAGGAGGCCTGGGTGGCGAGCACCTGCAGTTTCCCACCATGACAGCAGAGCCCGGCAAACAACTCTGGTGCTCTGGGCTGCCTGCCCCTCAGGGACATGGAAAGTTCCATCCAGGCTGTGTCCCTCACTGCTTTTCAGAGACTGCGTGAAAGCGAAAGGAGATAAAAGATAGGAAATACTTCGGATGCCAAGATGCCACTTGGGTGAATTATCTTTAAGTAGCAGAGGTCCTGTGAGTTACTCCTTTTGGAAGCCAAATTATAAATCCACCTGATTCTAAACTTACCTAGCATCTCTCTGACCCCCCCCCCCCCTTATTCTAATGCCCTATGATTATACAGTACTTATTTTTTCACCAAGAATTCAAAGCAGGCCTTTGAAATCCACTGCTGTGAACACAGGTAACACCCACCCTCACCCTCACACTCTCCTCCCAGTCGCTCAGTTAGGAGAAACCCACCTTCACCGGTGAACTGTCTCGCTTCCTTACCCCTAGCAGCTCCCCTAGGAGTCAAGCCGATACCAGGTTGGAAGAGTAAGAGACAACGAAGTCCAGCGGTCAAGGGCTCAGACTCTATGGAACAAACTGCCTGGGTATGAATGTGGCTCTCCCACACCCTAGCTGTGTGATCTGGGGCAAGCTAACATGACCTCTCTGTGCTTCCACTCTCCCTGTTGCAAAATGAAGACGATCATCACATAGCTCTCATTAAGGCCGTTTCGAGATGAAATGCTGTTTGATGAAGTACTTCAATCAACATGCGGCAAGGACCCCGTGAATGTCGGCTGGTGTTACTACTGTGGTTACTCCTGCTTCCTGAGGGTTTCTTGGGTTTGCTAATTCCTCTCCGTTCCGCCATCACCTCATAAAGACAAGGCTCCCGCTTGTGTGTTGTGTCTCTCTCCCTGTCTATGAGCGGTGTGGAGCCAGTGACAGGTCACTTAGCAATGTCATTCTTCCAAGGAGATAATGACATAAAGCGATTCACATTTTCCTCGCGGGCTTTAGCTCTGGGATCGAGAGGCTCTTGGCCTAAGAGCCACAGACGTGACACTGGCTCTGAGCCACGGTCGTTCATTAGACCACTGTGGACAACTCCCTTAACTCTGATCAACACAACGGAGAAAGCCAGGGCATCTCGGAGAGATAAGGAGTTTCTTAGGAACCACAGAGGAGGCAGGGGAGGGGGGTGGGAAGTGGCAGGGAAGAAACCCCCGAATTTCAATGTTATAAATATTTACCTCATCGGGAGTTTCCTGTTTCTTTAATCCAGCACACTTCGTAATTATGAGCTCATGGCATCGCTTGTGGACCACGCAAGTGCAAACTGAAACAGCAAAAATGGGAAGGCTGAGCAACAAGTGGGGGCAGAAAGCTTCCACCCCGAGATTCGGGTCTCAGTGGAGGGATGTGGGGAGCCATGCCTCTCCTGTCCCCAAGTCTTACAGAAAGACCCTGGCTGAGGCCTGGCAGGCTAAGTCATTTCAGAACACCATGCCATCAGGGCCATTAGGGTTTCCTAAATGCTCTGCAGGAGAATGTACCACTTATACCCAGAGGGCATCAGCAGTTTTCTCTAGTTCCAGAAGTACCGATCAATTTCCCCGCTTCTGTATGCCAACGTCAGGGAACAGTTTCCCTTCTGTGAAGCGGGTCTATTAAAGGCACTGCAGCGGTCCTGTTCTCCAGCCCACATCACGTCAGGGCTGGCGTGGAGCACTGCTCCAGTGCTGACGGGGAGCACTGCTGCAGGAGAATGGGTGTTTTGTGGCACAGGAGTTCTTAAAACATTTTTGTCCTGTCTTCAGTGTCCTGGGGCAGTGTGAGCAGCGGCGGCCGAAGAGGTAAGCAACTATCTGCACACATGCTACCTCAAGGACATGGCCATGTCTGACAGAACCTACTCAGGTCCCCCAGGGGTGAGCCCCAACTTAACCAGGGGCTGGGTGAGGAGATGGAACGGTCTCCCAGCTCTAACCACAGAGAAACCTTGACCACAGCACCCATCCACCCTCCAATCCTGGACAACCTGACCTTGCATTTTAGTCAAAGAACTGAAACAAACAAACTGCAATAAATTCAAGTGAGTCTTCAACATTGAAGAGCTAATAATGATTCCACAGTAGAGACAAAAAGAAAAAAAAAAAAAGAGAGAGAGAGAGAGAGAATCAGCAAGGACCACAGTGATAGGACTGAACCGAGCAGGTGAGGGAACTTCTTCAGGGAGTGAGAGAGGGAGGGGGCTTACAGGATTCACGGAGCCTGGCTCAGGGAAGAGAGGGGCCTTCGAAGGGTTTTGAATGGTTGTGGATCACTGGGAAAGGTGCAGAGACCCCTGGGACAGCCGGAGACAGGTGCCCACAAGGTACTCCCATATATGGATACAGGAGCCACGGCCAAGCAGGGACAAAAAAAAAAAGCAGGGTCTTGCTTCTCAGAGAGGGACTAGAGCATGCAAACTGTATAGAGCCTCTAAATGTCATCAGACCCGGCACACACTTCCTAGGAGTGTCACTGATCTGGACAGACCTGTGGGCCCCAAGCATTCAGTTCATACAATGCCTCTTACCTTGACATTGGTATCCCTGCTTTCCTATGACACCCCTGAAAAGAAGAATACAACAGAATTCTTTTAATAAATTTTAGTAGATCGAAAACCACACAAAGCCACCCCATTCTGGCCATGAACCACGATGCACCAAGTAGACTGGAATCCAGGTAGCAGTGGGATTTCACTCCTACTTGCAGAGTGTCTTAAAATGACTCCTTCAGGACGCCTGGGTGGCTCAGTCAGTTAAGCGTCTGCCTTCAGCTCAGGTCATGATCCCAGGGTCCTGGGATCGAGCCCTGTGTTGGGCTCTCTGCTCAGAGGGGAACCTGCTTCTCCCTCTGCCCCTACCCCTGCTCGTGCTCTCTCTCTCATGTAAATAAATAAAATCTTAAAAACAAAAACAAAAACAAAAACAAAAACTCCTTCAGAGACAACAGAGGGTAGACCCAGTGCTTGGAACGGGTACAAGGCCTGGTCAATGTCAGGGCTTGGTTTCCTAGACCAACAGCCATTCCAGTGGGGCCATTAGTGTTCTGGAAAGCCACAAAGACTGCTTGCTCAAGGCAAGTCTTGATTAGTTGAACGTGCCCTTCCTTGTGGGTCATCACGCAGGAGGGCTATTGCTTACAGGCACATTCCCTGGACATTCCTGAAGCAGTCAAGGGTTCTAGGTCAGCCTGTGGCCAGGCCTAGGGGTTCAATGTACTGTTTGGTCAAGACCAATGGCAGAGATTCCTTCCCTGGCAGGTGTAGGCTCCCCTGGGGCAGGATTAGGGTCAACATGGACACAGAACAATCCAACCAACCTGGCCTGGGCCCTGTCAGCACCACCACCAACTGGCCAGGGGGCAATCCGCCATTTCCAGCCCAGTGGGAGCAGCCAGACGTCACTGGGGGGCTGCGCCACAGGAAGCCAAGAACCCGGTGGTGTTCTCCATGGGCTGAGAGGAGACCTGAATCCATAAATCTCGGCTTTCACAACCTACTCCCTCCAAACACACAATTCATGACGGAAATACAGAAAACGGAGGTCAGAGAGTGGAAGCAGCCCTGGGGGTGAGATGTATCCGTGGTGGAAGTGGGGCATTACATCTGCTTCCATCAGGTGGAGGGCGCTCTGAGCTGTACCGCCTCAGATGTCCATGCCAACCTCAGTGACTAGTTGTGGGAAACCACGAGGACAAGACAAGCCACTCCTGGACACCTTGGCAATTCAAACCCTAATTCAAATGGTTCTTGGCTTGGTTCATGCTGCAGACTGGCCTCACACATTCTCCCCCACAGGATCCAAGTGTGTCGGCAAAGTTCAAGAGCTCAGAGAGGTTGCCAGAAAGGCTGGTGAGAGGTCAGGAAAAGCTTTCAGTTGGGTTCACCAGGGATGGAACTGGGTCTCTGACACTTCCTAGCTGGAGGACGTCACACTAGTCTTGTTTTCCTTTCTGAGTCTCAGTACTGTTGTTAGTGGAGTGGCTTTAATAATACATAGCTTGTAGGACATTGGAACCATTTAATTGGATATTTTCAGTGCCTACGGAAGAACCTGGCACATGGTAGGCATTCATTTAAATTCCCCTTCTGATACCCAAGGCCAGTGCTCCTTATCCTTCTCCACCTCCCAAAAAGGCCTATAACCTACCTGTCTTTGCCTATCAAAATCCTAGTCATCATGGAAGGAGAAATGCCACCTTCTCCAGGAAGCCCTCCCTGAGCACTCCAGCCAAGACTGCTCTCTCGCTCCTCTGAAATCTGGGCATCCTAGTAGCACCACTAGGATGCCCACTGTTCCAACAGTTATTAGGAACTGCTTTGAATTACAGATACTGGCAATCAAGTTATTTTTTAAGCTTTATAATGGAAAAATTCGTATGTATACAAAAATAAGGAGATAAATGTAAGGGACCTATCACCCAGCTCTAACAATGATAATACATGGCTGGTCTTATTTCATCTCTATCCCTAGCCCCTCTACCCTCCCTCCAGATCATTTTTTTAAAAAGATTTTATTTACTTATTTGACAGAGAGAGACACAGTGAGAGAAGGAACACAAGCAGGGGAAGTGGGAGAGGGAGAAGCAGGTTCCCCGCTGAGCAGGGAGCACGATGTGGGGCTCGATCCCAGGACCCTGGGATCATGACCTGAGCCGAAGGCAGATGCTCAACGACTGAGCCACCCAGGCGCCCCCTTCTGGATCATTTTTAAACAAATCCCAGACATCACATTATTTCATTTCTAAATAATTAAGCTTATGTCTCTAAAAGATAAGGATTCTTAAAAAAATACATCACAATATACCACTGTTGGTTATAAAATATTAACTTGTTAAACATGATATATGATATGATCCTAAGTATAAAGTCACCATTCTTTTCCATTTACCATCCCCCCCCCCGGCACTAAACACTCACTTAGCCTTCCAGAAAAGTCTTCTGCAATCAAGTAAAAAAGAAATAAAGCCCATCAGCACTTTAAAAATAAAGTTTCTATTGTCCTACACCCCCTCCCCCACTTCTCACCTCAGGGAAGGCCTAACTAGAGGTTCCCGGGAGAGAGGGCCTTACCAGATAAAATCTCTGCAGTGGGAGCAGTAGGTGGGCTGCCGAAGGTAGGTGGCCATGAACTTGTGGCCATTGACCTGGTGCACCCTGCGCCTGACGGCCCCCTGCCGCTTCCTGGGCCGCATACGCTCCCTGAACACACGCTCTTCATTGTCTTTAGGGGCTGGGGAAGGACAAGAGCAGAGAAGAAAACACAGTCTGAGTTAGTGCACCTGGGAAGAGACCTCCTACCCCACTCTCAGCGCCTAGAGTGGGAGCGGCGTGGGGGCAGCATCCACTGGCTGAGGAACTCCGGGGTCTGAGCCTCACCACTCGACCCCAGTGAGGGTGCACCATGCGAGGCAGGAAGGCCCAGACCAGGCTAGTTTCCCGTACCAGCGGCATCCCCCAAATTCATCCCAATCCCAGTCCTGCTCCAGGTGTGGCTGCTCCTTTCTCCCCAGTACCGGCTGCACCTTGCAAGGGTGTGGGATCAAAAGGCTCAAGGTTCACATTTTATTGCAGCTTCTCAGTAGCGTGGTCTTAGCCAGCTGGCGTGTCCTTATTTGGAGCCTCTGAGGGCCTGGCCCTCTGGAAATGGGGTAACAGTGCTGACAACACAGGACGCTGTGGAGTCTGTACCCAGCTGCCTGGCTCAGAGAAACCTGACTTTTCTTCCTTTCCCCTTTCCAGACTAGGACAACCAGGAACCTTTTCCTGGAGGTCTAAAGGAGAGGGAAACCTAACACTGTGAAAGCAGTTTTCCAGAAGACTCAAGACCCACCACCATGGACTTTAAGACCTCCCTGAAGACAAAAGGACTGTCCTCACTTCTTCCTTCAGTCCACATCAGAGGCTGCCCCAAGCCTCAGAAAGCCCTGCAAGAGCACTAATAAATGACAATAAAAATGATAATAATGATTGTTATGGTCTGAATGTTTGTGTCCACCCCCCCCCCCCCCGCTTCCCATTCACATGGTGATGCGCTACCTGCCAATGTGACACAGTCATGACAGTGGGGTTCCCAGGATGGGGTTAGTGCTCTTACAAAAAGAGGAAGTGACCTGAGCTCACTCACTATCTTATGAGGACACAGAGAGAAGGTGGGCATCTACAAGGCAGGAAGGGAGCCCTCAGCTAACCGTGCCGGCACCTTGATCTCAGACTTTCAGCCTCCAGAACTAGGAGAGAGAAATTTCTGCTGTTGAAGCCACTCTGTCTGTGGTATTTTGTTACGGCAGCCCAAGCAGACTAATACAATGAGATTCACGGCTAACGCTTACTGAGGGCTTACTCTGCGGCAGGTGCTCACAGAATCCTTACAGCTGCCCTTCTTGAAGTGTACTGATCATATCCCCACTTCACAGATGTGCAAATTGAGGAACAGAGAGTTTATATAACATGTTTCTGTTAACACAGCTACTAAGCAGTGGGGCCCAGCTTCTAACCCAGAGAATAGGGGAGAAGTCACTGCTAACACAGTCCACCCGCTGCTCTGGGGGACAGCCCACTCTCCCAACAGCAAGGTCCCAAAGTGCTCATCTAAGGGGCTCTCAGATGTAAGAGTTGAGCTGTCTCTGGCTTCTCCGAGGGCAGGGAAGGCAGGCCCGGTTCCCGGCGCTAGTTCAGACCCTGGAAGGTCGCCCACATGGTGCCGCTGAAAATGCACTGGAGCTGAAAGTGTCCCCCAAGTATCCCCACACCTGACATGCCACCATGACAGCGTCAGTCTTGGGGTGGGGAGGAACGTCGTTCCTCTTGGACCTCTTTGGAAATAAGGTTCCCTGCACTGGAGGGCACCTGTGTGAGCCCAGGAGCTGTAGGATCCGAGGGCAGTCTGTCAATGAGGACAGGGTCGGGGTGGAGGGACGTAAAACGAGGAAGAGAAAGGCAAGAACGGGGAGCACGTGCCCAGTGAGGGGCTTTAGGCGAAGCAGCCTCCAAGCAGACAGGCAGAGCTGCTGATCCCCAGCACAGACCCTGATGACCTAGATGGGGGTCTGCCTGCCGCTCCTCTCTGCACCCGCCCCCAGCCCGCCTGGGTCCCCTTTTGAACGGGTGCTTATTATTTCAAAAAGTCTCTGACATGGAAAGAGACGGAGTATGGAAAACCCACCTCCCACCTTGCCACAACCTAGGGACCAAGGCCCAGCTGACCAAATTCTCATGGGGACGTCCCAGCTCTGTTTTAATACAGAGACATGTACACACACACACACACAGAAATCTGGTCATCATCACCCATTTGTGCAATGATGGGTGACTTTCATTTCTGCTGCCCATTTTTCACTATATCCAGAATATTCTACCATTTTTAGAAGCAGAAAAAGATACAGTAATTTAAAAAATAAATCTATTCAGTAGCCTTTCCTTGCTGCAAACCTGATCTACAAAAATCCAGATCCCAATCCCCAGGCCTGGGCAGCCGAGGCCCGAGGACGGGCATTCAACTAACTGCCTTCACCAGATTCACCACGGGTCACATTTAAATGGTAAGTCAGCCCCCTCATGCATTTAAGGTGCAATTTGGTTTATAAATCCCTCAAATTTACTAGTCATTTGATCCTGGGAAGTTGTATTTTCAGTGAAACTGCTGAGGAGTCCAATCTAGTTTTCTCAAGGGAGCCCTGCTGGAACGGGGGTTACAGGTGTCCCTGAGGGCCTCATTTCTCAACTTTTTACAGAGGTGACCAGCAACCAAATCGAAGGTCTAAACTCCGTTTACTTTGATTTAATACGTTAACACAGAAACCTGTTAATTTAACTGACATTTAAAGACCTCTCGGTCGTGTGTACTCACACCTGAAGAGAAGCTGCTTACCACTGGGGGGGGTGGGGGGGTGAGGGGGCGGTCCTGGGAGCAGGTTAGAGAGCCAAGAATAACTCCCCTTAAGTGGGGTCTGATTGTCTGACTGAACTTCCCCAAAAGGTTCTGTAATTTCTGCCCCGGAGTGCATGTGCACTGACTTGTAAGAGAGATTCAACGTCAAAGATGTGGGGAAACAGAAGGCTACAGGGGAGGGAAACCTCATGCCCCCCATGGGAACCTCCCCACCCTCCATGTGCCAAGCAGCAGGACAGGGGAGAGGGGAAAGGGGATGGGGCCCCTAGTTGGTGAAAATACTCCCATCCCCCATTCCTCCGGACAGGGGAGCCAAGGGTCCAGCCAGAGCGTCTCTGTGCCTGTCACCCACATGCCTAGATCTTGAGGGGAGCCCCAGGGTTCCCCAGCCCCACAGAACCTCCCTGCCGGGGCCTGGAGTCACCAGCAGAAACGGATCCCTTCAGCATTTTCTGCTGCTGTCAAGGGTCTCCATTAAAATGCAGTTCCTATGGGGTAATGCATCTCAAGCATGTGTGTATGTGAGTGTGTGATATGAATGTGACAGATTTATAAATGTATATAGACGTGGATATAAAAACCAATATAGCATATATTAAATACGTTGTAAATAATTTCTATAATTTTTATACTTATATAGGCTAATAATGTATTATTACATTTATTTATATCATGAACAGTATAATTACAATATAATTAGTATAACATGATCATGTTATAATTATTAATATGTAATATAAAACACGATACAAACATATATAGTTTGACTAAACCATTTGAAGGTTGCAAACACAGTGACACCCTTACCTCGAAATATATCAGCCTTCATCTCCTAAGAACAAAACCATTCTCCTACATAACCAAAGTTATCAGAGTCAAGACACTTAAACATTGGTATGACATTATCTAATGGTTCATATTTAAATTTCTCCAACCGTCCCCAAAATGCCCTTTATAATTGTTGTGGCTTTAAATTTTTTCTGAAGCTACTTAGAGCTCCTGCTTTGCATTTAGTTGCCATGTCTCTTTAGCCTTCTCAATCTAGAACAGCTTTGTTTCCTTTTTATGATACATTTATGAAGAGTCGAGGATGTTGTCTTTTGGAATGTTCCACAACCTGGATTTGTCTCATTCCTCCCCATTAGTTTCACATTAAATGGCAAGAATACCACAGAGGTCTAAGTATCAACAAATCCAAATATATCCATCAAGATCCCTAGAAATAACTGTGTAAATGAAATGAATGTAAAATTTATAGGAATTATAAAATATTCACTCTTTTAGGAATTTTTAAAATGCAAAGAGCAGTCTTGACATACCACCGACTTACCATTTAATACCTGATAAACAAATTTGTTTTAAAATGGTATTATCCATATCATACATGTGCAATGTGATGTAACATTTCCAGAAATAATACTATAATAATAGCAAACACCACAGAAAAGAGTCACATCCTTTAAATTTGGGATTCACTCTAAGTCAATAATTAAATAGAAACTAATAGCTATATACTCATAGATGTACCCACATTGCTATTTATTTTGGCCAACAAACAGAAGTAACTGGACTGTCTAACATTAAGAGAATGGTCTGACAAATTATATTACATCTATAGCAAGTTAAAAATGGTGGGTTAAGACCAAGTAGGCACATGGGGAAATGTGATATAATACGGGAAAAACAGAATGCGCAAGAACACAGACCTGTGTAAAACAAACTTGCAGATTGAAGGTAACATAAAAGAATTATTATGCTCTACGAGGATGATGGGTTTGTGTACTGTCTGTAGTATTTGAAAACAATGTTCTCTAATGCCCTTTAGTGACTTTTAAAAGCACTTCTCTGTGCCTAAGTATCCTTCGTGCTGTGGAAGGTGGAGGGCTACTGGGTAGGAACAAGGAGAGGGCGCTAGGTGTTGTGGTGCAAAGGGGGACAGGACAAATTTCATCAGCTCGAAGCTGCCGGTGCTTCTGGACTGAGGGAAGAGCTACCCCGACCTGGCCCCCCTACGCCCGCTCTGAAGGATGCTCACTGCCGGCACCGGATGCCCCCTGCTACGCCCACCTGGGGGGACCCTTCTTTTGAAGCAGCCTCAGATGCAAAACTCAGGCTGGCTTTCCTCCCAGAGAGCCCATCGGGCCCTTTCCAGATCCTTTGTTTTATGGGTGCATCAGCCATGCAGCATAAGGAGTGACCTCAAGTCAGGGAGGGACCCACTAAAAGCTGGATAACTTTTGTGAGACTTTCTGTGGAAATGAAGATTTGTCAGATAGAATGACAAGAGTTCGCCAAGGCATAAAGTGAAGCAGAGATGTCCTCTGGAGCAACTATAGATCCTCTGTTACCTCAGCCTCTAACAACATTCTAGGCATGTTGCCTGCTTGGTTCCATTACTCTATCAACTTCAAACTCCTGGGAGCTTTTACACAATGAGTATCTTACAGCCCCGAGGCGCAGAAGAATCTACCCCAGGTTGCAGGCAGGTGGCGGAAGCAGCAGGAAGAGCCCACATCTTGGAGTTAACGACTCTGTTGAAGCAACCTCACCTGGCCCCTTTTCCCTGGGCAGAGACCACCCCGTCTCAGCCAGAGAAACTCTGGCAGACAAAGGGAGAGGCAGCTCCTGAAACCAAATCCTATGCCAGTCTGATCATCGAGGGTCTCCCTGCTCTGCCATCTCCTCCCTCACCCGCCTCACCTCCTCTTGCACAAAAAGGGAGCTGACCTGACAGGACTGAACACCATTTCCTACATGAGGCGACAAACACCCTTCATCTCCACACTCTCGGGATATCTTTCAGTTTAAGAATATCTGGCAAGGACTTTCTAACAGGCCCGGCTTATGAACTCCTGCATCCCAGCACTTCCTTCCAGGGTATGTGTAGCAAGGACCGCCAAACCCAAGGATCAACCCTGCCCAAGACCCTGGACCCAGAAGCCTGAACCAGGCTGACCAATATGCGTGACTGGCAACTTCTGGGTACCACTGTCATTCCTCACCACAGGACAGTCACCTCCCCTTGATGTTCAGGGCACACAGGGATTTTTTCCACAAGCAAGTATGCTGTGGGGTCTTCTTTATTTTTTCTGACCTCCCTCTTTTGACCTCTTTCTGCCAATATGGTTGAACTAGGCACTAGGAGATCAGACCAATGTTGCCTTTGCCCCAAACTTCCTTTGTGTTCTAGACCAATGCATTCAATCTCTTTGGGTTTCTGCTTTCCTATCTATCAAGAGAGGGTAATTCAGCGGCTCAGCCTAAACCCCAAACTGGTATGCTTCTTTCTTTTTCTTCCTGGTGCCAACACGACACCACCTTACTGAGGGGGGCGTGAAACAGCCTCACCCCCTGCCCTGCAAACCCTGCATGACACCCCCTAATCGCCCCACCCTGTGGGGGCCCAGCTGCCTCGAGGTGTTCCACACCTGTCCCTGTGAGCAAAAGAGAGTCAGCATTCTCTCTCCCCACCCCATCCATTAGGGGCTTTAGAAAAATGACTCCATCTTCAGACTTGGCAAGCTGCCAGGAAGATTGGGCTGGGCAAGGAATACTGACTCAGCTCGAGAACAAAAGCAATAAGAAACATAACTGATTTGAGAAAAGGCTGGGGACCTCCTCGGAAGGCTTTTCTTAGAATCCAAGCAAAGAATGAATCCAGTCCTCAAAGGCAGGTAATTTCACAACACGAAAAAAACAGTTCAACCATCCTGGTATTTTTTTGTCTAAGAAACTGTCAAACCTGAGATATTCAGAAGCTGAAAAATAACAGCTACAATTTATGGGGCCCCTGCCATGTGCTGGGTACCATTCTAAGCACCTTACTTCGGTGTACACGAGGTGTCCTTACATATACATGAGGTGCCCTTACATATACATGAGGTATATGTAGGAGGTGCTGTTCCATATCTATGAGGAGCTATTACATATCCATGAGGTGTTGTTACATATCCACGGGGTACTATTACATATACAGGAGGTACTGTTTCAAAATACATGAGATATATAGGCAACTTACATACATCCTCTAATACCATGGAGTGGTTATTATTCTCGACTTACAAAGAAACCAAGCCTTCAAGAGCTTAAATAACTGATTTGTTGAAGGTCATACAGCTAACAAACAGTAAATGTCGGTTCAGGAACTCCCACCCTGGCCCATCCGGTCCTGCCTCCCAAGGATGGCGGAACAGCCTGGGTCCCACCTGTACCCGACTGTATGGAAGTCAAATCCCACTGCTGCCCACCCACCTCTTCACACATCCACCTCTGCTCTCATCCAGAGACTTGGAAAAGGAAGCCAAAGGGGACCAATTAGTTCATGATACACCCACAGAACAGAATTTAATGCTGCCGTTTTAAAAAAGTAGAATGCTAAGGCCACCGAGAAATAATAAATAGGAAAACTAAGAAACGTGTATATAGTATGTATATAAAATGAGAAAAAGATGAATATACTCAAACAACATATGAGCGAAAATACACATTGAAAATTTCTGACGGGTATAAAATAAACTGTCCATCTAAAAATGTTTACTCTATGGATACTGGATGCCAGGCACCATTCTGGGCACAGACTCCCTACCACGAGGGATGGCCCATGACCACTCTCTCAACTATTGTTCTCTGGTCCTTGACAGACTAGGTCTCCACTAACAAAGCAAAGAACTACCACGATATTCCAGACAACGGTGGTTATGGCTTGGGGAGAGCTCCTAACGGAGGCGAGATGAGAACCTTGGCCACTCCATCGCTGAGGAGTTAATTTTCCCTCTCAATAATTCTCTGGCCTGATTTTATGGACTTACGGGTGAAAAAATGCAAGACAAGTGGAAGGAAAACCAAACCAAAAAAGAAAAGAAAAGAAAAAAACCCCAAAAAACTAGGTACTAAAAATCAAAGGAGCAATGCCTTTTATTTTTCTTCGCCATAAGGAAAAAAGGTTATAATATTTTCAAGTGGAATAAATGCTTCATGACATGAGTTTTAAACATGAAGTAAATATTTATGTGATGCCAAAGAATATGCTCTACATGCTGTACCCACACAGTAAAGAAACTTTCTGTTCAAAACAGGAAAGAGGAAACAGCAGTGAGTTCCCCGGGAGAGACGACCCCGTGCTGTGTACGCCTTCCCAGAGAGTCGCACAAGGAGAATCGGAGAGGGCTGAGGGCGGAGGCTGGCAGTTGTCTGCATGGTTTATTCTGTGTGGAATCTCGTCAGAAGAGCACTGGGGGCATTTCAAGATTAGCATCTCAAATTTACTAGAAGCGGTTTTCATCTTTCTCTTCTTCACTTTCAGAAGGAGCTGTTCTGTCTTCATGGCAGAGCCGGGGCTCTGTTCACTTACTATAAAAAAACTGAAGCTACTTCGTGCTTTGTAGGAAGAACACGTGAAAGAATCACACGCTGTTAAGATTCGGAGAGCCCCAGAGTATAAAGTGAGGGGAAACGTGGTGATGGCCAGACAGTGGGGTGGTGGTCACTCGGGGGGGGGGAGCCCAGGGAGAAAGGGGAGGGCAAGCCCCCAAGCCCACGTTCTGAAGCAAAGCACACACGGGAACACAGACAACCACTGGGCAACAGGGATTTCACTGAGGCAGGAAATGTGCTCACCTCCTGCCCCTCTGTCTTCATTCATTCATTCACTCACTCATTCCCTCTCTCCCTCCTCCATCCATTCAAAATTACATGTTGGAGTTACATCAGAACTTGACTGAATGCCTCTGGTACCCAGGAAAAGTCACTACTTGTCAGGAGGAAACCACAGACCAAAACCCTCCCGGCAGACCTGCTAGAAACTCAAAGAACATTTCCAGCCTGGGAAATCAGCCAAGTGGGCCACCAGCCAAGGATGGGATGAGAGTCCCCTCAGGGGCCAGTGACGGTCCTGTGATTCAGATCCCAGGAAACAGAGCCGTCCCTGCATTCCTGGGCACCTGAGCCCTCCCGGAGGTCATGTCCGTGAGGTTGGGTGCGGTCCACTGGTACTGTTTCTAAAATCCCGTATGAAATAAAGACCTGTGGGAGAATAGTGGCAGAAGTCTCGACAGGGCTTCTGTCCACGCCCAGGTGCTAGTTGGTCATTGGTCGTCGTGGGGGAGAGTCAGTGCCAGTGAAGGCTGGCAACCCTCCTTCAAATATATAACAAGGCTTCTAATGCCACAGGGACCCCAGTCAAAAATGTTACGGGGTCATTTGTAGAAAAGCCCGCACCCGTCCAGTGCTGTCAATACGAGCCCTTCCATGCCATCCAGAGCTCAGGAAGGTTCAAGCACAGGGAGCTACAAGTCATAAGCTCTGGTGCCCAGGCGGCGCCTAGCAACCTCATCCTGGGCTCCACAGAGCTTCTCAAAGGTGCCTGCAGCGTTTCCAAAAGCACCACAATGAACTAACGCTGCTTTCCCCCAGCTGCTTCTTCAGTTTTCAGCGCTCACTAAGAAAGTTCGAGTTCACAGGAGAAGCCTTGTCCTGTCCCAGAGTGATCTGGAGTCCCGGGCAGGGTTCCCATGAAGCTGGCCAGGTGGGTATGTTCTATGACATTACCTGGGGAGAGAAGGAGAGGTTCAGGAACTACGAGATGAAAAGGCGACAAGAAAAGGCGGTGAAAGAATGGAAAGACGGAGGAGCTGGAGCAAGAAGATAAAAAGTAAGAGGGCTGTGACGTCACAAAGTCCAGGCTGATAATGGGCTGAATTAAAGCTCATGCCTTCCCAGGAAGTAGATGGATTTGTTGTTAGTACAGTCTACCCTCCCTGGTACTTTGGATCATTCTGACCAAGAAATGAGCTCACCTTCCTTCCACCCTCCTTCCTAGGAGCCCAGGCGAGGCCCGTCCCCAGGGCAGGATGGTGCTGGTGGTGGTGGGGGCGGGGGGGGGGGGTGGACCATCCTTAGGAAGCTTAACACAGGTGAACAAGCCCCAAGTCTTTTTACAGAAACAGCTAGAATGACCTTAGCTCTTGCAGATATTAGATGGTTTCCCCTGCCTTCATAAAAACCTGCTTAAACTTGTTCTTACAAATTTTATGTTCCATTGAGACTGTGACCAAAACTCCGCACATGGAGAGAGAGGGATGAACAGGTCAAAAGCAATAATGTTTTTTATTATTAATTAAAAACATCCCCTAATCCAACCCGTGTTCCTTCGAGGTGTGTACTCGCACCTTCTCTCATTCTCACACACATGCACGCACGCACGCACGCACACGTGCACACGTACACAGTGTGTCCCAAGCCCACCTCCCAGCTCCTGGAACTTTCCCCAACCAAGGGACACCGCAGTCCAGGAAAACTAATAAATTTCCAGTTCCTGCTTCTTAGGGCCTTGGAAACTCCTGTCTCCCCCCGAGCTGTCTCCCCTAGTGACATGGGAATGCTGGGGAAACAAAGAGTCACTATTGTGAGGGGGGAAAAGAATGATTTTCTAGGGCGCCTGGGTGGCTCAGTTGGTTAAGCGACTGCCTTCGGCTCAGGTCATAATCCCGGAGTCCCGGGATCGAGTCCCACATCGGGCTCCCTGCTCGGCAGGGAGTCTGCTCCTCCCTCTGACCCTCTTCCCTCTCGTGCTCTCTATCTCTCATTCTCTCTCTCTCAAATAAATAAATAAAATCTTTAAAAAAAAAAAAATGATTTTCTAATAACTCTGCAAAACAACAAAGACATTCACTGAGGTTTGGGCCTCATATCTAAACTCCCATACAGAGAAAACAAAAACTGCCAGGAGGAAAAGTTGGGGGGTGGCGAGGAATCTTTTTTCCCCAGTTTATCGAACATAAGAAAATATTTTGAGGCCACAGATGCTGATGGGAGATCCACTTGGCTTAGGTCTTGGTGCTAATGAAGTACAGTTGAAGATCAAATTCCTCAAGCAAGTCAGTTATCTATGTCCAGAGGCAAATACTGGTCACAGGCCCTGCCTTGAATCTCAGCAACTTCTTGCAGGTATGTAGTCTTGGTCACCAGAGCGCTGGGGAAGAAGTTGTTATGGTTCAACATTATCCAACTTCTCCTACAGACACGGCTTCCATCCTATCCCTCACTGTGTCAGGACAGCCCAAGAGTTGCATATTTACGGAAGGTGGCACTTTCCTCATCTGGAAATCTGGGCCCTGAATACCATGGGTCTTGGCTTAGCAGGAGCTGAGACCTTGCAGCAAGGGTTAAGCTGAGGTTAAGGTCTATCACACAGTTTTAAGAGTCAAGAACCTCTGGTGATGGATTAGCACTGCCCCTGGTCAAAGCACATCTCTGCCATGCTCAGGAGTCTGGCTATCCCTTAGTAGGTCATGAGATGCCTAAGGGAAGAGAACTGAAATGCACCTAGAAGAGGTAAAAATAAATTTCAGTTTCGGGCAGAAATAAGAAAGGGATGAATTAAGAGGTATTGTAGCCAATCTCCAAGATGGACCCCAGTGATCCCTGCCTCCTGATATTCACACCATTGCGTAGCCCCCTCCTACAGTGAATAGAGATGACTTGCTGACTTGTGTAATGGAAAAGATTTTGCAAAGCGTGCCTTCTGAGGCTAGGTCATAAAAGACATTGCAGTTCCCACCTTGTTCTCTCTTGGATCACTCACTCGGGGGAAAGCCAGCTGCCATGTCAACAGGACACCCAAGAAACCCTATGGCCAGATCCATTCGGTGGGAAACTGAGGCCTCCTGCCCACAGTCAACACTGATTCGTGAGCCTCGTGCATCAGCCATGTTGGAAGTGGACCCTCCAAGCCTCAGTTGGGCCTTTAGCTAAACACAGTCCTGGCCAACATCCCATACAACCTCATGAGAGACCATGGGCCAGAACCATCCAAGCTAAAGCTGCTCCTGAATCCTGCCCCCTAGAAACTATGAGATAACACATGTCCATTATTGTCTTAAGCTGCTATATTTGTGGTAATTTGTTATACACCAATGGATACCTAATTCAAGAGGTAAAAGATGAGCCAAGCAAGAGAGATGTAGGGTAAACATTAGAAGCAATATTTTTTTACTTGTGGGAATTGTTCATTCACTCAGTCAGTATTTCCCAAGTGCCTCCTGGGTGCTAGGTACTGTGTCTATACTTCGTGTTACACACTTAGCCTGCGGGTGGAGAGAGAGGGGAGAAGAATAAATGTTAACAGGGTAGATTATATCAGATCACTCTCACCTGGATCCCAGAGTCTGTGCAAAAACTGAGTTTCTCGGACCTGGCTCCAGGAAGCCAGGAATTCAGAGAGATTGCTTGCTGTCCTAAAAACCAAAATGGTCCTTGTGGCTTTCAACTGTACTGTGTAAGCTTTATCCTTCAACCTTGAGGCTTTCCACCTGGTTAAAACTTAGGTCCTCTGGGAGGGCCCTTATGAGTTTACTATGTGAATTTCCAATCCTACTGGGAGATGTCAAGCGGGGCATGAACGGCGGTAGGACCTGAACAGAGTGGCGTCAGGAGATAAATTTTGGGAAGTTTATATCCAAGGCTGCTGGGTGCTGGCCTATCCAAAGCAAAATATGAAATCCATTTTTTTTTTTAAATCTAAGCATCGTGATGAGCACTGCATAATGTATACAATTATTGAATCATTATATTGCACACTTGAAACTAATATAACATTGTATGATAATTATACTTGAATTAAAAAATAAATCAAAAAAATAATAATAGGTACCATTTACTGCACAATAACTTCTCAAAAGGATCCTACAGGATTGGTATTATTACCTACACTCTACAAATGAGGGGCTAAGAAAATCTAAGCGACTCACCCAAGGGTATATAGTTATTAAGTGGTAGAGACTGATTTTGTACCCAGGTCTCTCTGGCTCTGAAGTTCACGGTTTCCCCTCCATACTACGCATGTTAAAGAACATGAAATGCACATCCCCGCCCCCCACCCCCGCCTTATATCTCATACGGAAATTAGGAAAAACACAAGAAAATTCGAGCATGCTGTTCATATTTCTCTAACAGGTGGTTCATAGTTTTTTTTTTTTTAATGAACTCTCCTTCTCAAATGAAAAAACTATGTGAAAGATTATTAGCAGATTGGAAAGAGAGAGGCCAATTTCTTTCAAGTGAATATGGAGTTTGATGAGAAGTTCTGAACGTTGTTTTGGAAACCAGACTGCTCGCAAAGTAACAGAAAATGCAAACTCGCAAAGACAACTCACTCTCATACCACAATACACATTCCAGGGAGCACAAAGGGATGACAAAAAGATGAGAGCCCCCGCTTTCAGCCCATTTGTACTGATTTCAGTTGTGTCACACAGAATTTTGAAAAGCAGGAGGTGATGTGAGGTCTGATGCAGGAACACATAATCACCACAAAAGTTTGTATTTGCTCAGACCAAGCAAGGAAGAAAGTGTCAGTTCAAAGTGTTCCCCAAACCTGACCCAAGCCATCTTGTGTCCATCAGGAACACCTGGCCAAAATCTGTTCTCTTCCCCAGGGCGGTCCCCTCCTCAATCTTGAGGCTATAAACATGGAAATTTAATCCTGTTTTTTTTTTTTTTTAGGTGTTTAAATAAAAATTACCCTTTTTCTCCAAACACAGCAGTTAACACAGGCCCAGTTCAAATCTATTACTGGAAAATTACAAGTGAGAGGTTAAAATCGTGTGTGTGTGTTTAAGGTAGAAGAACCACAATGAAGATATAACATTATATCCTTTACTCTTTTTATTTTATTTTTTTTTATCCTTTGCTCTTTTAAACCGTTTTCCTAAGTGGGGGCGGGGGGAAGCTTGCCCTGTTGAAGAAGGCATCCTTCCTTTATTCTGGAGCTGCCCTGTCCTCCCTGGCAAGCAGCCCGCTCCAAACCATCTGTTGAAAGGACAGCTCTTCCTGCATCTGCTGCTGGAACAGGGGAAGAACAAGGCAATAATCTTCCTCTTGCAATCGGGAAGTTCGGGGCCTTTTAAAAGCTTGCACAATATTCTCCCCCCTTATTTGCAGTCAGGAAAGCCCCAGTGGATTTCAGGGTGGGGAGGACCTGAAACTTGATGCTCATTGACCAGAACAACTTCCCGTTGGTTGTCAACCTATGAACCTGAAATGTACACCCAATAGGTCCCTGACTTGGCTCTATCTGAAGTTGACGTCTCGCTTGAAAACCTTTCTAGATAGCAGAAATGCTCTCTCATTCCTTAAAGGGAAATCTCATTTCCTGCTGGGAGTGTGATGGCCACAGGAGTTCAGAAAAATGTTTTAAAGGTCAGAAGGGAAAAAAGAATCTCTTTCAGATAGGCAATGGTCACAGTGTCCGGGCATATCTGAATTAGAACACAGAAGAACCTAGATTAAGCCCATTAACATAATCCTATCCTTTTCTTCTAAATGACCTAAATTCTGAGGTCTTCGCCTCCCTAAAATAACAGTGTTGCTCAAAGGTCAGCATGCATCAGAATTCCTTGGAGGGCTTCTTGAAACATACACTGCTAGACACCATCCCCAGAGTTTCTAATTCAAAAGGTGTGGGGAGGCTCTGAGACTTTCCTTTCTAACAAGTTCACAAGTGATGCTAATGCAGCTGGTCTGGGACCACATTTTGAGAACTGTCTAGACCACAGTAGCCACCTTATCTGAATCACCTAAAAGTGCTACACTTACTTATTCAAAAGTAGTTAGGGCCCTCCTGAGAATGTAGAAAGCTAGAAAAACCATCACTCCCACCATTGCAACCAAAAATAGACAAATAGAACAAGGGAACAGAACGGAGTCCAGGGAGGAATCCACACATATACGTTCAATTGATTTTCAACAAAGGTAGAGAAACTGTAGTCTTTTTTCAACAAACAGTGCTGCTTGAACAACTGGATATCCATATGCAAAAATAAACACAGATCCGTACCTTGCACCTCATACGAAAATAAACCCCAACTAGAGGGTAGGCAAAAATGTAAAAACTATTAAACATCTGGAGGAAAATAGAGGAAAAAAATCTTTGAGAGCTTGGGGTTAGGTAAATACTAGATAAGACACCAAAAGCACACTTCATGAAGACTGATAAATTGAACTTCATTGAAATTAGTAACATCGGCTGCTCAAAAGACATTGTTAAGAGAATAAAAAGGCAAGTCTCCAACCTGGAAAAAAAAATTGCAAATTGCATATATGGGAAAGCGCTTAGGCTAGAATATATAAAGAACTCTCAAAACTTGATAATAGGGAAATAGCCCAATAAAAAAATAACCTAAGATTTGAAAGGCACCAAACCAAAAAACGTATATGGATGGCAATTAAACACACAAAAAGATGCCAAACATTAGTTTTAGGAAGATGAAAATTAAAACCACACTGAAAGCACTACATGCCTGTTAGAATGACTAAAGTTAAAATAATAATAATAATAAAATAAAACTTGAAAATTCCAAGTGCTAATGATGATGGAAAGTACAATTTTCATACACTGCTGGTGGGAAAACAAAGTGGTTTCACTACTTTGGGAAACAGTTCACAGTTTCTTATGAAATCAAACGCACACTCACCACACACAATCTAGCAACTCCATTTCCAGGTATTTACTCAAATAAAAAGTGATAGTCATGCAAAAATCTATATGTGAATATCTCTAGCAACTTTTTTGGTAACTGTCAAACACTGGACACAATCCAAAGGTCCCTCATCTGGGGGAGGGATAAACAAATTGGTGGACACCCACTCAATGGAATTCTACTCAGCACCAAGGAGGAACATATCAGCAACACAGATGACCCTCAAATGCACCATGTTAAGTGGAAAAAAAAAAAGTCAAATGCACAAGGCTACATACTGTATGATTCCATCCAAATGATGTGCTGGAAAAGACGAAACTGTAGGCACTGGAAAGGGATCAATCAGTGGTTGCTCCCCACTGCCTTCCCTCTCAGCCCTGCGCGTCAAACAACTTTACTATAGTGCACTATGAGAAAGATAATGGGAGAATTTGGGGGTGATGGAGCTATTCCATATTTTGATCATAGAAGTGGTTACAGGAATGCACGTATTTGTCAAAAATGGCAGAAATGTATGTTAAAACGGGTGAATTCTATGATCTATAAATATTACCTTAAATTTTTTTTTTTAAAGTAATTAGGGAGGACCTACCATATCCTCAGCCCTATGTCAAGAGTCACTAGAGATACAAAGAACGCCTTGAGGACAGTTTAGAATGAACACCTGCCTAAAGCATTTAAAAAAGCCCGCCAACTGAGAACTCGGGGGGGGCAGGAGACGTTGTAGACTCTAGTCCAGAGAGAGGTGGGGTACCTGGCACAAAGCAGGTTCCCTCTGCCGTCTGGTTCCACCTTGAACCTGAAAGCTTTTGTTCTTCTGCTCTCACCAGCCTAAAGAGGTCCATCCCGACTGCCCCTCACAGAAGTCACGTTTTCCCTCCCTCCGTGATCTTCCAGTCAAGTCAGTCCTCCTTCCCAGGACGGGGTTCCTTCTCTCCTCTCCCAGTCTAAAGCTTTCCCATCCTTTAAGATCTAAATCTTCCACAAAACCTTTCTTATGTGCTATGGTGAGCACAAAACCTTTCTTGACCGGAGCAGTCCACTGGGATCTCCTCTTCTCTGAACTACCATAACTATTCAGTTTGATACCCATTCACTAAACATTTAATTATACACTTTCTGATGGCTTGACGTGGTGTTCATAATTGTCTCCTCAGCTCCTCGGCCGCTTACTTCAGGAAGAGAAGCAGCCCTTAAAATTTCCTGTGTGTCCTTCTCCCCAACCTCACCTCTAACACACCCATTGCTTAGTTCCAACCGTCATTAATTTAATGAAATACCAAAGTATGGACAATAGTAAGAGATTTAATTCATGTGGTATTAAACACAGGGCAATTCATCTGCTTATGTCACAAAATATTTGTGAATTTCTTCCTCACATACAAGGTGATTAAAATGTCTTTTCACAAAATAAAATCCATTCTAGTCTGTAAAGAATTTCACACTCCCTAAAGGACCCAAAATCGTGCGGCAAGAAAATGCATCTTTTGATATGTGATTGTTTCCACATATTAGATTCTTTTCATGATAGCACACACAAATGAGGGTTGGGTTATTTTCTTTTTTTAAAAAAAAAATAAATTCTACCCATTTCTTTTTTCCTTTAGAAGTCCTTGACTAAGCATCTTGAGTTCATATGCACCCTCTACGGATGTTTCCTATTTTCATGCATGCTTATGTTTAAATTAGATAGGTCAATTTAATTAGTCTTTTTAATCCAGCAGAACAGCAATGCACGAATATCATGCTGGGTTACTGCCATCATATTCTGGGTCTCATGTTACATTTCATTATTTGCTCTTTGGTTATTCTATGGTAAAGTATAAATAGAAAGTGCAGTAGTGATAAGTAATTATTTGATCACAAGGACATTGTTGTTTTCTTCAGAAATTTTCTAACCGGTATAAACTCTGGACTCTGTTGAAGTTTTAGTGATAAGGAAACTATCAGTCCTCCCTTGGTTTGGATACACGGACCCCCTCCAATAATATCATAGAGACATGCGTGTGAATGAGTTGGGAACCATTTTGGGAATCCCAGGGGATTACACCCCCAGGCCCCCTTCAAAGTGGGAGGTGAGCCTTAAAAAGGCTTGGAAAGTTGAAGGGGTCTTGTCCAAATGGATCATTTTGCCAAAGGCCAGTGCTTCTAGGAATAACTCCAGCTGTGACTTTAGGTATTATCTCCAGGTAGGCAAAATACAATAGACAGGAGAATGCTACTCGACCGACCAGCGAGTATAAAATAAAAATCCCTGGAGGCTTGGTAAAACACAGGCACCCGGGCCCCAGGGGTGGAGCCTGACAGTCCACATTTCTAAGGAGCTCCCAGGTGATGCTCCTGCCCCTGGGCCAACCAGTGCACTGCAAGCATCACTGGCTGCCCAGACACCTATGCTCCCCCTGGATCACCAGAATTACTGGAGAATTCCACACTGAGGGACAGGAAATAGCCCAAGAAGAGCAACAGAGACTTCTTTTGTCTGCCATCTAAACCACCCTCCTAACAGCAGCCCCCACAGCCCCAGGGAGGGAGACCCCCGGGGGCACTGCTCCTGAGCATGCCTGGTGCACGGCATCTCAAATCTCAGAAACCAGCTTCTAGGAGTGTCTCAGTGAGCAGGGGACAAGTGCTAGGGAAAGAGACCGGCAGTGCAGGGGTCGGAGATCATGGCTGGGACAGGGACAGGGAGAAGAACACCTCTTAACAGGAGAACCTAGAATTCTCAAGCACTCCAGAGCACCTGCTATGTGGAGAAGTGAGCCCAGCTCTGGGAGCGGGACTGTCCGATGGCACTTCGCCCCAGGGAAGAGCCTGGGGGCTGGACATCCTGCCCTCCCTGCCTCAGCTCCTTTCTCCTGTGGGCATTTGGGGTCCCCACTTTGGAAGCTGAGAAGCCCTGGTTTACGGTTAGCTGCTTCAGATCTTCTCCCAGTAAGAGATCCTAGAGCCTTTCTCCCTGTGACAAAAAGGGAGCTTTAAAATACGTGGAAACCTTACCCCACCCTCAGAGGTTCCCATTGAAATGGCTGGGGGAATACCCTTGGGGGAAGTTTTTAAAGCTTCCTAGGTGCTTTTAACCTGGAGCCAAAATTGGAACTTCCAGTGAATCAGATCAGAGCTTCTTGGCCCAAAGGAGGTCTGTGTTCTTACTTACCCCGTCCTTCAGCTAATGATGAGAGCATTTCCACAGCCAGGAGATTTGTTTTATTTCAAAAACCAAAGGAGCTATAAAAAATGGCATTTAAATATGTCTCCTTTATTTCTCTTTAATAGGCACAGGAGGGGGCGCCTGGGTGGCTCAGTCATTAAGCGTCTGCCTTCAGCTCAGGTCATGGTCCCAGGGTCGTGGGATCTAGCCCCGCATCGGGGTCCCTGCTTGGCGGGAAGCCTGCTTCTCCCTCTCCCACTCCCCCTGCTTGTGTTCCCTCTCTTGCTGTGTCTCTCTCTGTCAAATAAATAAATAAAATCTTAAAAAAAAAAATAGACACAGAGACGGTAGATAAGACTGCAGGGGAGGGCAGTAAGGTTTCTCTCTCTGCCTTAGGAAAACAGACAGCTTTTGTGAATCCATTCACCTCCCTGAAAGCTCAATCCCCTCTGTGCTTTGCCCACATCAACTGGTAAATTAGGTTTAGCAGGTACAAAAATAATTAGAACTAATATTGCATGACATTAGCTCTCAACCCTGGCTGCACATTAGACTCACTTCGAGAGCACCGAAATATGCCAGTGCCTGGGGCCCACCCAGATGACTGAATCACCATCTCTGGGGGAGAAAACTTGGCACGCTATTTCTTTAAAGCTCGCCAGGGGATTCAAATGCGCAGCCAGTATGAGAAGCACTGGTGGAAAGGGTGGGTGGTAGTGCAATGAAAAACCAGGAGAGGAACTGGAGGGACAGTGGCATTGACCAAGCCAGTGGCTTCTGACTTAGCAGCTGCCCGTGCCACTGAACAAATGTTCGGGTTCCATGTTTTGGGGGCATGACTCAGACTTGGGTATTCCAGGGGAGGTAGTCCAAGGATAAGGGAGAAGAAGGAATGGAAATTGGTAGTCAGGGGAGCGGGAAGGAGGGAGGGAGGGGAGAGGAAGGGAGACGATGTTCTATCCTAATTGAAAAGTGTATGAAAAGCGCCCTTGATTGGGAATCCGCTAACGGAGAATAAAGTCTTGGCTCTGACACTAATCAGATGTGACCCCTATGTAAGTTTTGCTTGCCTTGGTCTCAGCTTCCCCAAAATTACATGGATGGATGGCCGTGAATTTTCAAGTCCCTTCTGGTCCTGAAATTCTCCAGGTATGTCCCGTCAGGCTCACCTGATTGTTAAGTGACATTAGCCTGGGGCCCCTGGTAACAGGGAAGAGTAAGGAGCCTCAGAGTGGAGTCTCTTCCAGATAATTTAATGCAGCTGCTCAAGCTTGAGAACAACTGGTCGAGGGTTATTTCAGAGCTATCAGCTATTTGAGAATTTTGTTATCTCAACCACCACTCGGTAATGCCAAAAAAAGGTAGCTGGCTTGAACTTCCTGTCCATGAAATTAGCTTTTGGGGGGAACTCAGCCTACCCCATACTATAATCTATAGTTTTATTTGGCTATTGTGTTTTGTGTTTTGTTTATAAGCTCCTTGAAAGTAGAAACTGTCTAATAGAACTTGTGTGTTGTGTGGCATGACTTAAAGCACTCTTAGTGTTCTTACTTTTCCTACAATTGAGTTGTGTTCCTGGAAAGCTGCATGTCAGTGGAATTCCCTTCAGTCAAACCCAATTTTAGATGTACATTAAATGCTGTGTAAAGGAGCCCTGTGGTGAGTGCTTTTGAAGAATGACTTAATTTTTTGGTAATGCTAATAATTATACCTTAATTCAAGTTTGGTAAATCTAAATTTTAACAGAGCAATTTAAATGTAAAATAGAGGGTTTTTTTAATGTTCCCTTAATTTGAACCCTTAATAACAAGGGGGGGTCCTGGATGTGTTATAATAAATTCTGCTATAGTTCGTGCTCCTTTAGAATACTTTCAGCAAGAGGAGGGGTGTTTCACTGGCTTAAAGTTCAGTATGCTTCTGTGGTTGAGCCACTTACATACACAGAACAGGGTTAACTTTCGCAAGGCCTAGATGCCGCATGGTGTAATGAAATGAGCATAATCACTGAGTTGGGGGCCCAGGTTCTTCTGTTTACCACTGCCTTATTGTGTGCTCTTGGGGGAGTCCCTTTCCTTTTCTGGGCTTCCGTGTTTATCCATGTGATGGGAATACTGGGCTAGGTGATTTCTAAAGTCCTTTCCAGCTCCGGCCTCCTAAGATTTAGGGTTCCTTGGACAGTCTGGATCATCTGAGGTTGTCAAATTTTACAGCCCTACAACCATTCTATTAGGGCTTTGATCCAGCTTGACATCAACTCGGAGAATGAGAGGTGGGAGAGCCAAGCCTACCATGTGTGATTGTGTAGTGTTGTGCACTGCACAACAGTATTCAGCCTCTGCTACATCTGTCCGCAGCACAGGGCTGCATTAGGTCCTCTGTGGCCCCTGATGTGTTAGACAGCCTCGCCCTGGTGACAGCAGGACCTTTAAACTTAAGGACAACAAAGCACAAATCTTGTGGTTAACATCAAAGTGTGGTCCCATGACAAAAGAGTTATCCTGCAGGACCCAGAGGAGGCTCGGCTCCTGGGTGGAGATCAGGTGCACACAAATATCACTTAGTTTCAGTGAGGGTGTCGGGGTTAAGGGGGAATTATGGAAGCCCAACGACTTGCAAGGTAGAAGGGCATATTGGAGAGATGGCCAGGGACGGCCACAGTACTTAACAGTCTACGTGAAGCCGTTGCCTCCATGACCAGTACACCTGGCTGCTGATCGGTCACGTGGGAAGCTGGTGCAGCCACAGCCTTGAAGCAGGCCCCGGTCCTATTGGGTGAGGCTCCCTGGGAAATCCGGTGCAGCCAGCGCAGCACCAGACAGCACTACCGTGTCTGAAGAACTCTGGCTTAGAGGGATCAGTGGTCACTGGGTAAGGAGTAAGCTCTGGAAAGGGTTGAAATATTTCACGATCCTGACCAGGGAAAGACAACGCCAGGAGATATGGAAGGACACCGTTTGGGGCCTTCTGTCAGGGTGGCCAAGCAAACAGGGGCCCAGGCAGAAAATCTGGGGCCTCCCAGTGGGCAAAGATAGGCCAAAGAACTGATGCTGGCAAGTCTGAAGACATTTCCTGAGGGGAGCCAAGATCTCAGAGGTGCTCAAGGAACACAGGTCGGCCCACTCGCTTGCCAACTGCTACTTCTCATCCCCAAGCAGCTCTCCCCATGAGCCACCAGGAGCATGAACCGCAGAGGCGGGGCAGCCTCCCCGAGGTACCATCTCGCTCTGCTCTCCGTGTGCCTGTGGGAATCTTCTTTACTGCATTTCTTATTCGACACTTGACTTGGGGCGTCAGGAATAAACCCTGGTGATGACCCTGAAAGTATTTTCTCCTGACCCAGCCGGAGCTACCCATGCAAATGTGCTGTGACATCTTTATGAGCGACCCTCAAAATCAGAGAGTGAGAAACAGAAAAAATGAACTCTGTGAGTGTAACTTAATTCTGCCTGCAAATTTCAAGATAAAGCTTTCAGTCAGAAAATCAAATGCACTCATCTAAAGGCCAAAGATGGGTTGATATCCATTACTGCGTAATAAATTACCTGATCTAGAAAGCAGTGGTATGTTTTTATACCTACTATTAGAATTACATTTTTGTAGCATTACATTTTGGTAAATATATTGATTTTATGAAAGACAAAAAAAAAAAAAAAGCCACAAAAAACTAAGCTGAAGATAGCCTCAGGCTTTGGTCAAAAATTCATTTTGTGGAAAACCACCTTTGTTATTGTTCCCCAGGATGCCAATTAGGGACATATTTTCTAAGTATTTATTTTAGGCAAATGTTTCACTTCATAAAAAAAAATTTAACTCAGGAAGAAATTTAAAAATGCGAACAGACCTATAACCTTTTTAAAAAATCAATCATTCAAAAAAAATCAACGCATTTTCAATTTAAATCCCAGTAGGTTTTTCACAGAATTTGAGAAGTTGATTCTAAAATTCAAAGAAAAATGGCCAAAAATAGCAACAGCAACAACAATAAAGTTAACAAGTAAGAATAAAGAAAGAGTGTGCTTTATCAGACATCGAGATTTGTTTCACGGATAAAGTGATTAGAACAATGCATATGGGCCCAGGGATGGACAGACAGCCCAAAAGAATAGAACAGTGATCTGAAACAGGAGGATCAACAGATAAGAATATGGACTGATCACAGCGCGATCCTAGGTCCACAGGTTGTTAAGCTTGGGGAAAATTGATTTAGACCCAAGTGTAAAAAGCAAAACACTGAAACTTATATTTAAAAATAAGGAGGAAACTATCTCTGTCATTTAGACAGGGAAGGATTTATTAAGACAGCATGCAAACAGCACACACCAAATATAATCATATTAAAATGTGAAACTGCACAGAAGACACCATAAATAAATTATAATGACAAGCCACAGACACTGTGGGAAGATATTTGCAACACATAACAGACTCGGATTTGGTAGTCCACTTTATATCAAAAACCCCTACCACTAATAAGACGATGACTATCAAGAAGAAAATAAGCCAAGGATATGAATAGTTTCTTTTTAGGGGACATACAGTCAGCCAATAACCCTAGTGGGATTCTCCACCTCGTTACTCAGAGAAATACAGATTAAAATAATAATGGCATGCCACATTATACTCGCTGGTTGGCAAAAATTAAAATCTGGCATTACTAGATATTGGTGAGAGTTGTAAAGAAATAAACTCTTACATCCTGCCAGTAGGGGTATAGATGACTATAACCATGTTGAAGACCATATAACTAAGTTATAATTAAGCTGATGATGTGCAATCCTACAACCTAGCTGTTCTATCGACTGCATATACTATATGCTGTAATATACCCAGAGCGACACACAAAGATGCTCACTGAAATAGTCTGTGGCAGCAAAAAACAGAAACCAACCTAAAGGCCCACCAAGTGAATGGATTAAAACTGTGATACTGTCATACAAGGAAGATCATTTAGTTAAAACGATGCACTGGATGTCCTATAGCACCATGTACACAACGTGGAAACATAACGTTCCCTTAAAAAAAGTGCTGTGAATCGTGTAAGACCGTTGAATCACAGACCTGTACCTCTGAAACAAATAATACATTATATGTTAAAAAAAAAAAAAAGGAAGAAGATAGTAGAAGGGAAAAATGAAGAGGGGAATCGGAGGGGGAGACGAACCATGAGAGACCATGGACTCTGAGAAAAAAACTGAGGGTTCTAGAGGGGAGGGGGGTGGGGGGATGGGTTAGCCTGGTGATGGGTATTAAAGAGGGCACGTATTGAATGGAGCACTGGGTGTTATACGCAAACAAGGAATCATGGAACACTACATCAAAAACTAATGATGTAATGAATGGTGACTTATGTCTTTTTTATGATTTATTTTTATAATATTTTTTATTTATTTATATATAAATAAATATTTATATATTTTATTTTATATATATATATATATATATATATATGAAATGTCTAGAATAGGCAAATCCATAGAGACAGAAAGTAAATTAGTGACTGCCAGGGCCTGGAGGGAGGGAAATGGGAGAGGCCAGCGAAAGGGGATGGGGGTTTCTTTTGGGGGTGATGAAATGTCCTAAAATTGACTATGGAGATGGTGTCCCAACTCTGCATAGACTAAAGACCATTGAGGCTACATATATATATGTATATATATATATATATAAAATTTTTTATAATTTATTTTTAATAAAATTTAAAAATAAAAAGCAAGTTACAAAAGAATATGTATGATTATACCATTTATATAAAATCAAATTCATAAAACATTAGGGACAGACACACATTTGTAAAAAATAAATAAATAAATAAATAAATAAATAAATAAATAAATAGCAACAAATATTATGAATGAGTTAAATACCAACTTCAGCCCAGTGGTCACCTCTGGGGGGAGAGGAAGAGCAGAAATCCCTCGTTCAGGGGACTTCGACTCCATCTGAGGTTTTCTTTCTTTAACAAAGCCAGGATGTTAAATTTTTATATTTGCTAACTAGGGGTAATTCGATTGCCACTAAAATATTATAGTAGTATTCCTGACATTTTTTTAAAGATTTTATTTATTTGTCAGAGAGAGAGAGAGGGAGAGAGAGAGAGAACATGCACAAGCAGGGGGAGCAGCAGGCAGAGGGAGAAGCAGGCTTCCCACTGAGCAAGGAGCCCAACGTGGGGCTTGATCCCAGGACCCTGAGATCATGACCCGAGCCGAAGCCAGACGCTTAACCGACTGAGCCACCCAGGTGCCCCATTCCTGACATTTTTAAAGGTTCTGTGCGTTCATATGCCAGACAGCGTTTGTTTTGAATGTGCCACACTAACCTACAACAAGGACTCAACTTCAGTGCCCTGAGTTTGGAGATGGGGCCCGTGAACACTCATAAGTGATCATCTTGCACCGCACGGCTTTACAGCCGATGCAAATTATAGATTGTTCCCCACAGCTGTAGTTATCAGCCGATGTCGAATGTTTAGGCAATTTACACGTGAGCAGTGCCAGAGCACCGTCTAGGGTAGGGGCGGGAGAGCAGGTTTTCTTACTATTCCAGGAGGACACTGCTGACCTCACACGTGCGTTGTTCTCGGACTTCCTCCCGCTATTCTAAGCCATTTTTACACCTCCAAACTTTGTCAGGTAAAATACGTTAGAAGAGAAATGTGAATTTCATTGCAAGAGATCTGACCGGAGTCTCACTCCAAAAAAAAAAAAAAAACAACACAACAACAACAACTCTGAAGAAATTTTGTAGTTCTATACAGACACTGTCTATGGTAATACCCATCCCTGCGACAAATCTGGAAAACCGAATGCCTACCAACTGGAAAATGAACCAAAATATCAAACTGACAGAATACAAATGATTATAAAGGCTATGTAATGAAATTAAGAAGCGCTTGCTAAAAAGAAAAATGACTGTGACGATACCTATGTAAATAGGTATCTCTGAGCAGCTTAAGATCAGAAGACATGTGAACATTAAAACAGTTACATCAGCATTTTATTATTATAAACATTAATCTTTTCTTCAGCATTTTGATACAGCCATTTCTCTTTTGCCAAACAGCTTTTTGAGGTATAAATCATAGCATGTACAACAGACCAACCCATTTAAAATGTAGCCTCAATGGTCTTTAGTCTATGCAGAGTTGGGACACCATCTCCATAGTCAATTTTAGGACATTTCATCACCCCCAAAAGAAACCCCCATCCCCTTTCGCTGGCCTCTCCCATTTCCCTCCCTCCAGGCCCTGGCAGTCACTAATTTACTTTCTGTCTCTATGGATTTGCCTATTCTAGACATTTCATATAAATGGAATCATATAATATGTGGCCTTTTGGGTCTGGCCTCTTTCACTTAGCATAATGTTTCCAAGGCCTATCCATAGTGTAGCAAGGGTCAGTACTGCATTTCTTTGTATTGTCAAATAATATTCCATTGAATGGATATAGCACAGTTTATATGTACTAATTCTTACAATAACAATAAATACACTCTGTGATGGAGAGAGGTTCAGAGAATGTTCTGTCTACCCTATTCTGACATGGATTACTTTTGGTAGCTCAAAGGTGATCTCAGGGCTGCCACAAACATCCATAGGGTCTGGTCTACTGGGTCATCCTGGGACTTGGCTGGTGGGTAGGAGAGCCCAGACAGAAGGGGCTGGGATCTGGGGACCAGAAGTCCCTAGGGGCTGAACTATTAGTGCAGTCTGGTAGAGAAAACGGGAAATGAGAAGTTGTCTAGCACAAGTAGGAGGTGGGAGTTGGGAAGGAGAGTGCAGGGCACAAGAGAGGCAGAGGTCCCTACAGGTGACCAGCTGCTCGGGGAAGTCCAGGCACAGGAGCAGGGGCCCAAGCACAGGCCTGGGCTCAAGAGCAGCCCTGGAGCATGAAAAGCCGAGGGACACTGAGCACAAGCCTAGGGTGTGGATCTTGCTATGGGGCAGAGTGTCTCTCAACTATAGAAAGCCTAGTGAAGGGCTGAGGCCTAGCCAGGCTACTCAACCAGGGGTCTGAAACCAGAAAAGGACCACGGGTGGCAGGGCTGAGAGGACACAGTCCCTGCATTCTGTAGACTGAGCCTTCACGCGAGGTAAATGTTACAGAAATTTTGCACTCAAAAGGCTGGGAAGGAAGAAGCCACCACCACCACCATCGTGATCATCATCCCTGGCCCCACTGATTATCTGCTGTGCACCAGGCATGGTGATAGGTGGTTTAACACATCATCCCATTCATCCTCACAACCAGCTCTAAGGAGGGTACCGTCATTATCCTAATTTTACAGATCAAAAAATTAAGACTTAAAGAGGTTAAACAATGATATGACACAAGGTGATGGAGCAGGGTCTGAACCCAAGTGTGACTGGGAGGCCTGCGTCTGCGGCTGTGAGGCGGCAGTCCTCGGGGCCCCTGGCCACTGCCAGCGGAGAGGAGGCCACTCTCCATCCCTGCATAGGGCCTGGGGCCCGTCAGCGGGTGGTGACAACTAAGCTTTGCAGTGGGACAGCATCCTGTACGGAGCAAGAATGTGCTCACACCCATCTTTATCTGGACTTTGTTTCCAACGAAGCCCTTGGAGGCAGGCAGGGGGAGGGTTACCCCAGGCCATCTGTTGCTACCTGTAGCACAATCTGGTTCTACGGGCCTTTAACGATTCCTCCCTCCACCTGGCACTCCCACAAGGACCTCTGACGGCTGTCTAATTCTTGGGGCACCAGCACGGATCTCAAGATTAAGCTTTCAGGGGTGACTCTCCCACCTCTCACCATGGTTGACTGTCTTCTCTGAACAGGACTTGAGAGCTGATGTCTTTGGGATAGGACAGCTCCGCTCTCCAGGCCCTGGCCTTCTCTCCCCTCAAATGGGCAGATGTTTTAGCTGCGCCTGCTTTCCCTGCAAATCCTGGGAAGAGCTGAGCCAGCATGTCCCAAGGCTCTGACGTGGGTCGTTTATAACCTATTTCATTTCCATAAAATTTAAGTGGAAAATAGATTCACGTGAAGTGAGCCAGAAAACAAATGGAAGGGCAAATTGGCCAAGTGGCCTTATTGTACGGTCAGTCACAGATTGATTAGGTATGACTCTCAGTCACCCAGGGTCCCACCGGGCCTAGTGCCCCGTGGTGGGCAGGGATTTAAGAGATGCACCGCTCCTCCTGGCTCCTTGGCAAAGTGGTTCTGCAAACTCCAGTCACCTTGGTTGTTATTCAGCCAGCATCCTAGGCCCTGGGAGGGCCTCTGTCAGGTTCATAAGCAATCCTGGCCTTGCAGATGAGGGATTAATGGCAGCCCTAGTCATTAATAAACATCAAATAACTTGTACATGCAGAACACTGAAACCAATCCATTTTTTTGGCTCATCATCACTGCCATCCAGGGCTGGCCTCACGCAGAGGTAAAAGTGGCCATGTCTGTGGCCTCACTGAAGGATACGGAGAAGCCCTTCCCCGGTCTTCCCCACCAGTGCCTGACATTCTACCCTTAGCAAGGTCCTTCTTTCCTCTTAAGAGACCATATTAAAATAGAGACAACGAGCCCTGGGCTTAGGGTCACATGCCTGGATTCAGATTCTGGCAATTACCAGCAGGGCACAGTTACGCAGCCTCCTTTTAAGAGATCTGCAGGAAAGTGGTAATAATAGTATTTACCTCGTGGAAAGCACGGAGCACAATGCCTGGCCCATAGTGGGTGCCCACGAAATGACAGCTGCGGCTGGGGTTGCTGTGTGGGGCGGGCCTCTCCAGGTCCTCCTTGAAGCCTGAAACCCGCCTGGAACGTGCCCGACCCTTAGCGCTTCGGAGCTTATGTCAGTCACTTCTTGCCTAATGGGGGCAACCTGGGGCAGCTGAAGGCTCCAGAAAGGGGGAGGTTGGAAGAGGCACAGGAAATGGAAGACCCGTTATCAGAGAGGAAAAGCATGGAGAAGGATGGCTGGGAGTCTGAAGACAAAGGTCTTCAGTCTCCTGAAGGCAACCTCTGTATCCACAGCAAAATGGTTTTGGGCGTGGGTGGAATGTACCAACCTAAATGCCCAAGGATTTACAAGTGAGGGTTTTTTTTTTTTTTTTTTTAATTTAAAGGGTTTTGTCTTTTTTTTTTTTTTTTGAGAATTCATGTACACAAAGTGGAACGGATAAATCTTAAGTGTACAAGTTGATGAGCTTTGACAAATGTACCCCCAGCGTAGCTGCCACTCCAACCCAAACTGCCTTTTATGTACTGGCTCAAAGGCTTCCGCACCGAGCCCACGGATCAGAGACACGCGCCCGTGGAGACACGGACCTTCCCCTCGAGTGCCAGTGCCCGAGGCAATCCACAACGTGCAGAACAAGAGCGACACCAAGAACTTGGAATGGTGTCAAGGGAATGAGAGCAGTGAGGCCGAATGTGAGGAGAACGGAGTCGCCAGCTAACTGATTCCATCTGAAGGGGCTTTGGGGTCAGAGAGTCTGGTCAAGAATCTGCAGGGAATGCCACGTTGGTTGAGCCCTGCAACTGGCTTGTGACACCCAGATTCCTTCCACACCTGACTCAGCCATCGCCCGCCATCTGTCTCTGAGTAAATCACAGCACAGCTCCGTGCCTCAGTCACAGGACCTGGAAGACAATGGGAGTGCACCGACCACTCCTTTGTGTCATTTCAGGCTGCAGCAACTTACACATCTAGACTGGGCGATTCCACTGCATGGTGACCCCAAATTCTCCCTTGTTTACTTAACACAGACACAGCCTCCCCTGTGGCTGTCTGGTGCCTTCTGCAAAGCTGGGACTCTCTCAGTAAAGAGGACACAAAAAAGCAGAAGCGGAGGCTTGGTGTACGCCAAGACAGTGGGACTTGGCTGACACAATTTTCAGATCCTGGTGTCTCGTGAGAACTTCATATTCCTGTGTCCTCCTCAAAGGCATTTGGGCCAGTGGAACTTGAGAACATTTACGAAAAACAAAGGGGGATCTGGAAAGAAGAAATTCTGGTCTGTGTAGTCTCAATGATTATAGTCTTTGTAGGAAAACTAGTTTTCATCTTGTACGTCTGAATTCTAATGAATCTGTGAGTCCCAATTCAAAGGTTTTTCTCCCCCGGGGAAGCCCTTCCCCTAAGTCCCTGGCCAGAGGGGTCCTTGCAGAATTCCTGTGGCTTCTACCTGAACTCCTCTTTACACACACACACACCAGTACTGTGGTTACCTGCATCCATCTCCCACCTCCCGATGAGTCAGTTACAGTCCCTTTAATCTTTCACAGGCTGGTTAAGTGTTTTGTGCCTGGTAAGTGCAACGTCCTTTTTAATTTTATTGCTGTATTTTTAAAGCAATTTTTTTTTTTTTTTTGCCACATCCTTTTCTAAAATGGAGGAATGAATGAATCTTAGTCGGGCTTAAGGTGAAGAGAATTATGTGCTCTAATGAAGGAATTTGCATCCTACAATATTCAAAAGGAGAAAATTACCTAAAATGAGCTCTTAAAGCCTCCTGAATCTTCATTGCTGTGTCCTAGTCCACAAGATGCAACTGATCTCTCCGGCTAAAACTGTCAACTTACAAAACATTATACAAGGTGAAAGGATATCTGAATTAATGATACAGATATTTGCATCGCCCTCTGAAGTATATAAGGAAAGGAACTGTAGCCAGCTAACGTAGGGGAGTGGGCATGGAGGTCCGGGAGGTCAGGCAACTTTGATTTTACTCCTTAAAGCACTCTTCTTTACTGTTATGTTTTCCTGTAAGCATACATGGTTTTTATTTTTTAAATAATGTGTAATTAAAACTAGAGTTTACAAAGTTTTGACATTGACACGCTCATTTAATTACAGGTGTATTATACTACATACAATGCATTATAATGCCTTTTATTGTTGAAAAAACTGAATCTCAAGGAGATTAAATGACTTGCCTGAGAGTTAATTGCAGAACAAGAAAACAGCATGCTTATGTAACAAAGCACAGGGAAGAGCAAAATTCGTATTCCATTCACGTTCTAATCCTTCCTGGGAGTACCCAGTATGAGGTCAACGTGATTTACTCAGTGCACACCCTGTGCCCGTCCCTGCTCTCCTCCCCAGAGCTGGGAGGACCTTTCACATCACATCTTCCTCCACACGTGATGCATATGTGGAATGCGCAAGAACCTTGAACCGGACTCTGGGAAGGCAATGTTAACTTACATTGTTACTTTCTTTTCTCACTTATGCAAGTTAGAAGTCATCAACCAAATGTTACCATGTTTTTATCGTAAAGATAAGCACTGTCTTTAGCCAGAAATGTTTCTTTCATTGGTGCCTTTGGAACCTAACTAGCACTTGATTCATTCTGTCAACATTTCACAGGTAGAAGAAATAGAATCTGTGTCTTATTTGTTCTGCCTCAGATGAACACAGGAAGTGAACAAATATTTGTTTTTAATACCGGGGTCCTACACTTCTCTAAGCAACACTGCTCACAGTCCATGGACCATGCTAGAGGGATGTTGCCTCAAGAAGGAGGAGCAAATTCAGAGCAGCAATTAATTTCCGTTTCCAAGAGTTTGCTTTGATAGCAATTTTGAAAGGCAGAGCCCACTCAAAACCTCTAGGCACCAGCAGCAGCCTCTTGCCTGGGTCTCCTGTTTTAATCAGTGTAGGAGAGGTGAGCCTCTCTAGCAACAAGGGTCTTTGATCCCAACAACAAACCTCATAATCATTGAGTTTATCACCTCCTAGCTAAAGCCAGCCAGGAAAGGCTTTCATGTCATCATAAAACCGCAGGGCTCAAGTGGACCTTCAGAATTATCTAGGTCAACAACTTTCCCCACTTGGAATCCACCCTAAGCTTCTCCAGTGTATGCTTGGACTGCCCAATGACCACGTCACTACTCACTCGCAAATAAGCGACTTTAGTGCAGTGGGTCCTTGGTCCCTCAACATATGGAATTGTGCTGGCTGAATCTTCCCTTCCCTCTCCCTTTTAAATTCGACTATCTACCCTTCGAGGCCCAGCTGAAGTCCTACTTCTTCCTCAAAGTTCTCCCACCGACCCTCCTTCCTCAGAACTGCGCCAGTCTGGTGTGTTACACACACCTGTCAGCGCCCAGTTTGGCATAGGCCTGTACTATCTCTCAATCCAAATGCTGAATTTCTTAAGGCTGGAGACCATATGTTTTCCTCTCATCTGCCCTCCTGTCACCTAATCTGTAGGTGACCACACTGATGGTATCCACCCAATACTTGCTGAATGGGCAAAAAATGCCTTGGCTACTAAGGTTCAGCATGCACATGCTGTATGCCGACTTCCTGATGCTCAGGTCTGATCCCAGCCATCAGAATGGGTTATATCAGCCAGCAAGTGGCCACTAACCTCTCTATTGCTACCCTCCTCCGCTCCTGGGAACATATATGTTCCTGCTCTGGGCTAACACACAAGTGATTTGCTTATTTGAGAATGGGGGTCTATTAAGTTTGCAATCATTGTAGGTTACTAAGCTGAAGGTGCATGTATGCGCTTGAGTGTTTGTATGTGACCATGAGAGTGGGGGAGGGGAGGGGGGAGTTTCTGAATGAATGTAACAGAGCATGTGAGGGTAGGAATAGAGGTGTGTATGATGTGCAAATGGCATGGGGTGTGTTCGTCAGCACAAGCACATGAGTAGGCTCGTACATGCTATGCATGTAGTGTGAGTGCGTGCGTGTGCATGCACAAGTGTATGGACAAGCCCCCGGACATAAGTAATCACTTTTGCTCTTGTTCCAATTGGCATGCTCTCAGCTCCTACCATTCCTTGGATCTACTTGGATCCACCGAGCCAAAGCTCTCCCCATAGTTTTGACTGCAAATGCCAGCAAAAACTTTTTGGTCTAAAAAGTCTTTGGTCTCATAAGTTACAAACATGTACTACTGGCAATCTATTCACAAAATATTGAAGTACAATCATTTTGTTTCTTAGGTAAGAAAATAAACACAAATGGAAGGTCTACTGTTTGTTTCCCCTAGCCCGTAGCTCCTCTTGCCTAGCCTGCGCTGTATGCGAATTTCACTTCCAAACCACAACTGCCCCTAATCTGGTTTCTCACCCCACTCCTGGACAGACAGACAGACAGACAGACAGACACACACACACACACACACACACACACACACACACACTGCTGAGGGTTAGCATTGGATCATTCAAAGCAAACGTCCAGTGATGGCCTGGGCACCGGGTCTGTGTCCTTCTGCATGTAAGGACAACCTCTGCCTTGCATTGTTGGTGCCAATTTCTAAGAGCCAGTAAGTGAGAGGCAAAAGAAAGAAGCCAGAAAGATGCAGAGATGAGTTCTAAAACATGAAGCCAACTAAGCAAGGAGAATCTCTGAGGTTATGTGGGAATGGCAGGGCAGGGAGGGATGGGTATTCATGATTTCTGTTTTTTGGTTTTTAATGTACTTGCTGGCAGTTCACCACCAGCCCAGCCTGGTGAGGGGCTGAGTTATACCCGCATCTCAGAAATGACAGCAGATTCCCAAAACAATTTGCAGCAAGCATGCCTAAAAGTGTATTAGCTAACTACTGCTGCAATCACTTAAGAAAAACACATTTTTTTTTTAACTCATTGCATTTCATTTGGAGTTGAAAATGTCTCTTTGAAAGCCTTAGCAATCCAGCCAGAGAGAGTGCCCAGATACTACTCTACAGGAGAGTAGGATATAACGTGATGGAAAAAAGCAGCAAAAAAGCCCAGCTCGCAGACCCGACCACCTGAGAGAAAGGCTTGTTAGGGGCTGACATGGTGAATGCTGAAGAAATTGCTGGTGCTGCTCTGATATAAGCCTGTCTCTTGTCTGTCACTATTGGGGTGCTACCAAGATAAACTCAAGATGTTTAGTAATATTTCATACTTGTATCAAATTTCACTTCTCCAAAGCACGCTGATATCCCTTATTGCATCGAAGGCTCTGCAGCGACCATATGAATGAAGCTTAGAGGAGTACAATGTATAGAGGTCTAGGAGAAGCAACAAGTCCAAGAGTGACAGCCCAGCCCCTCCTCCACCTTGGCATGGGGCTCTGGGCTGGATCTTACTGGGATGGCGGAAGGGTTGAATGAGGTCGGAGCCAGTGGGGAATTAGCCTACTGCGCTGCATTCCTGACTGCTGACTCAGCCACAGAACTCCACGAGGGCAGAGAACTAAAGTGCCAGAGTGAGTTCTGAATGCAGTGCCCACCATGGCTCATTGGGTGAGAAGACAGGCTTCTGCCCTCGGGGCTTTGCAGGAGGATACATCACAAATAGGGCCAATGTTGTTGAGACATGTAAATGAGCGAGAAAGAAAACTGGCATAATTTTGCAAGTATACGCTTCCTCAGTTTAAGCAAATTTGTATATTTGTTCCTTCTGTTCCAAAAGTTGCTGAATAAGGCGAGACACAATGAGTTTATGGTCAAATAATCAGAAAGAGGCAACGTTCAGGCAAAAGAGAAGGGACCCATAAATTAATAAAGGAAACAAACTGGAGGCCAGAAAAAGTGTGCCGAATAGATAGTGTTGCAAGGACTGGTTGGGTGGGGAGGGCGGGGACAGAAACTTAAAAGGGCACCAAAGGGTGGATGGTGGAAGCAAGCTGGGAAATTCAGGGAAACTGATAGAGTAGTAGGGAGAACGTAAGCTCTGATTTGCCTGGGCGAGTCCTAGACTTTGCCTGTTTCCCCAGAGTCATTATGAATAGTTCCACCTTCACTGTCCACTGGGTCCTTTCTGGAAGAATCAACTATGCAGTTACCCTAGTTCTCAAAAACCCATAAGATGCGCTGAGTCGCCAAACAGCACCCCCTTCAGCCAGGCTGTCTACACTGCCTTCTGTACTTAACACAACCTCTCCAAGGGCTCAAAACCACCCCATCAGCCTGGGATGGGAGAGCTCCTGATTCTTCCTGAACAGATGCTAATTGTGTGCAGTCATAGTCCTTCATTTCTGGGGCCATACTGGCTTCTGAGAACGTACAAGGAATGGGGGCTGGGGAGGGAAGAGGTGGCAAAGGGGAGATACAGCTGGGACTAGGGGCTGGGGTGCTCGGAGTGAGGTCAGTGGCGAACAAAGCGGAGACTGCTCTCACCACAGAGAGGCTAGCAAGGAGGGTGAGTGGATCTGGGTATGGCGAGACCTGAGTTCTTCTCCCAGATCCCACAGCCATTTGCGGAGCCTCAGTTTCTCCATCTCTAAAATAAGAAATAATATCTGCCTTCCAGGGTTAGTGTGACCTTTAGAATATAATCATCATAAAGTATCAGGCACATAGTAGGCACTCAATAATGGTAGCGGTTACTGCAATGATGACATATACCTATGAGTAATTTTCCTAAAACCAAACTACCCAAAATGTGGGCCTATCATGTTTTAGTCCCCCCAGAACATCCCAGCTTAGGGTCACCCTCTGCCAGAGAGACATGGGAGGTCATAAGGTTGACCTTGGTGGTAGGCCAAGGGATACAGCTATGATTGGGCTACCGACAAGATCTGCTATGACCCCCCCAAACAGGTATTTTTATTTAATTATAAAACTATGCACAAAGGAAAAAATCTTAAAGCAGGTTAAAAAAATTAATATGAATGAAAGCGGAATCTCTTCTTTCCAAAGGGGATCACCTTGTTTGCTCCCTGGGGACCACATCTCCCCCCCCCCCACAGCCCCCCCGCCCTCTCTCAGGAGCATTGCGGGAGGACCAATAAAAGAAGGTCCAAACTCCCTGTGCAGTTCAAAGTGCAAGCACTGGAAGCCTTGTGTCCGAACCAGACCCTGGTCTTGATGCTGCAGATTGAATAGCACAGCCCTAGCGGGGACTTGCAAATGCCTGTGATTGATTATAGTCTGAAAGTGTGAAGGTTTGGAAAGGCAGAACTCTAGGTTTTGTTCCTGTCCCTTTGAATAAAAACACGCACCTGTAAGAGGCTGTGGGTTGGAGAAAGTCTCCCAGAACTGGGACGGAGCATACCTTACTTACACCTACTGAATATCCAGGCCCCCAAGTCACTCTTTCACAACTCAAGCTGAAAAAAGCCCAAGGATGCTTACTTGTTAAGAAATAGTAGCAACAGACATAAAAATTTTAAGAAGGAAATTGCAACACAGATTAGGTAAAATGTCTGCTTTAAGGAAGGGTGCCGCCTTGCAGGTGCCTCCTGTGGCACTCTCCAGCCTACGTGTAAGGAAAACCTGGCTGCATTTCCTAAACGCGTCCACCTTTGGCCACACGGGGGCACTCGAGTCTACGCCTTGGACTTGTGCGCCCCCCCCCGCGCCCCCCCCCCCCCCGCCCCCGGCCCGCCCCGCCCCGCCCCGCGCGCCAGCTTCTGCTCCAAGAAGTAAGAAAGGAACGACGTTGGAGGAGGAGGAGGAGGAGGAGGAGGATGACGATGAGCGGAGACTCGCTCGGGATGAGTCCTTGCTTGGCCCACTGCCATCAGGCCAGTGACTCAGGCTGATCTGCCTTGGGGTGTTTCAAAGTCGTGTGCGCGCCTGCCTCACTTTCTGAGCCTCGGCCTGGGTGCTGCGCCGGTTACCTATGACGCTGGGGGAGGGGAAGGGAGGGGAGGGTGGCCTGGAGGAAAGCTGAATTAATAAGAGTTCACAAATGAAAACCACCTAACTTGCCACCTGGGGAGCAAATGAACCCCCCCACACACACACCCCAGAAATGCCTTGCAGGACAGACAGCAGGCTGGGGCTGGGGGTGCGAAGCCATTGCCTGTTTCTCAGTGTTGTCACCATGGTGTCCTTGGCACGAAAGGCATGCTCACCCTCAGTGCCTGCCAGATCCGCTCAGAGAGTAAAGAATCCAGCCTGAGAGGCAGGGCAGCAGGCTGGCTCCCAAACAGGGCAGTGCTGAGCTTCTGGAACAGAGGCTCTCCCACACCCACAGGCTGGAGCTTCTTCCCTACCACATATGTACATGCCCACACCGAGGGGACAGTCCAGCAACCCGAGCTCCCAGCACTGCCAGGCGCTGCACGGTACAGGCAAGACTGTACTCCAGGTTCCAGGCCATGGGTGGGCCTGCCTTAAAGGTCACCGTGGGTCCCAGGGGCCCAAGATCCAACAGATAAATTAGAGAAGGGGATTTAAATCACCAAACTCCTATTATGGAAGAATTCAGCTAACTCATGGAGTTCCTATCACAGAAGAAGTATGTGGTTTTCTTTGAAGATTTTGGGGAAAAAAAAAAGCTTTTTATTTTGTTTTTAAACATGGGTTAGAATGCAAATTTTGAAATATAAATGTAGTTGTTGTTTTTAAGGCAAAACAGTGCTTCGAGAAGTTCATAGCTTGAGGCCAGCCAGGAAAGAGGAAGGATTTATTCCTCTCTGCTCTATCTATATGAACAGAACAATGTTTGGTTTAAAGGAGTCCATTAAAGCAGAGAATCATGCAAAACTAAGATATTATAGTTTAAATATTTTTACTGACAGCATACATTCAAACTTAAAACATTTATCTGAAAATATGTCCACCCACTGGCCAGTAAGATAAAGCCAAGGACTTTTAAGTATATCCCTGTTCCGTGTTTGGCACAGTCTCTCACAGATAATGGGTCATCTGCGATTTCTAATTTGTCTCTTTAGAGTGGAACAAAAACTTCAAGATATTTATGAAGCAATCTGAATTCAGAATCATATTAAAGCTTTATTATCTGCATATCCCCACCCCCCAGGATTTTACTGTCTTCTCTCTCACACACAGTTCAATAGCAATTTTATTAGCCACCTCTCTTCATGCACTCTTTCTGACACATTCAACTTCATTTTCACACCAACTTTTTGTTTTCATACTCCTATCTCACTAGTTTAAAGGAGACGGAAACGAAATTAGGTGATTACTATGAGAACAACAAATATAAGTGACTTTCAATAACTATACAACCGAAACGTCAGGACACAAGCGCACATGTTCTAGAGAGCGAGCTGCCACGTGGTAGCTGAGGGCTTCAAGTGCACCCTTGAGTGTCTCTCGGTCAGAGGGAATGGGATGCAGAGTTAACAAGTCTGTAAAGCAGAGGTGGGTTAAGAGAATACCTAACTTCTCCTAAACTTTGGTGGAAATAACTGAAAAGTCACACACTCTGCACTTATAATATGGCAAAATTCCCTGATTTACATGCAACTCTTCATAAAAACAAACACGATGCCTGAGCAAGAAGCGCCTACACCCATGTATGCTTCCACTAGTCACCGGGGCTGGTCACCTTAACAGGTTTCACTAAGGTGCTGCCCAAATCCTAGATTTGCACTGTAAGCATCCCAGGTTCCCTCGGATTAAAAACTACTCCCGATTGAAAAGGCAGACACATTAGTTGAAAGGTAAAACAATAAAGCTTTTGGAAGAACACAAGTGAATGTATCATGACCTTCAGGTAGGCGGCCCTTTCTGAAATGAAACACAAAAACAGTGCTAACCATAAAGAAAAAAATAGAAAAATGATACTACATTCATCGAGGACTTCTATTCATTAAATATATTCTCAAGGAATGAAAAGGCAAGACACAGAGTGGAAGAAGGTAGCTGCAATTAATATATTCTACAAAGACTCATATCTGGAATAAGCCTCCTATAAATCAATAAGAAAAAGGCAGACAATCCAATAGAAAAATGGGCAAAAGACTTAAGCGGGCACTTCTACAAGAGGATAGCCAAATAGCCAATAATCGTACAAAAGGTGCTCAAGAGAAATACAAAGTTCTCAAATGCAAATTAAAATCAGAATGAGATGGAAAGATGAATGGATAAACAGAATGTGGTATATACAAAGGAACAGGAGCAGCTTTAAAAAAGGAAGGAAATTCTGATTCAGGCTATAACACAACTGAGCCCTGGAAATATTATGCATGGGAAATAAGCCGGTCACGAAAGGATAAATACTGTACTTACTTGAGGTAGGGTAGTCAAATTCATAGACACGAAGTACAGTGGTTTGGAAAAATGAAAAAAGTTTCTGGGCATAGATGGTGGTGATATTTGCACAACAATGTGGATGGACTTAATGCCCCTGAATTGTACACTTAAAAACAGCTTAAGTGGGAAATTTGAATGTTATGTATTTTTTACCATAAGAAAAAAATTACAATGAAACACACCTACTGAAAGAGCTGAAAGCAGGAAAGAGATGGATGATACCAAGTTTTGGCAATACTGTGGAGGAACTGGAATGCTTCTATGATGTTGGTGGGAGTGTAGATCCGTAGAGTCATTTGGAACACTGGCAGGGTCTACCAAAGCTGAGCAGCTGCTACCTGATGACTCATCGATCCTGTCCCAGGTATGCATGCAACACCAGTGTGTGCATCTGTTCACCAAAAGCCACAAACTAGAATGTTCACAGCAGCGTTACTTACACTAGCCCTAAACTGGAAACCACCACAGTCCATCGACAGTAGAATGGATATATTCCCGCAATCCTACAGCAAAGGAAATGAACAAACTACACACAATAGCATGGATGAATGGCAGAGACATAATGTTGAATGAAAGAAACCAGGTACAAAAGAGTATATAGCATATGAATCTACTTATTTAAAATGCAAAACCAAGTGGGGCGCCTAGGTGGCTCAGACGGTTAAGTGTCCAGCTCTCAATTTCAGCTCAGGTCATGGTCTCAGGGTTGTGAGATCGAGCCTCGCATTGGGCTCATTTGCTGGGTGTGGAACCTGCTTAAGATTCTCTCTTCCCCTCTCCCTCTGCTCCTCCTCCCCCTCCCTCTCTCTCAAATAAATAAATAAAAATAAAATTCAAAACCAAGTAAAACTATCCTATGCTCTTGGAAGTTGGGATGGCAAAGAGGGATAGTGACAGGAAGGGGGCATGGAGGAGGCTCATCATGTTGGGTTTCTTCCTCTGGATGCCAATCACATGGCGTATTCACTTTGGGAAAATGCAGTGTGCTGCACACCCATGAGCTATGCATTTTTCTGTATGTATATGTCACTTCAATAAAAATGTTGACATAAAAAACAAAGTCACATGCAGCACTGCATATAGTGGAGTATTCGATTACGGAATATTTAAGACACAAGAGTGTGGGGAAGGTAAGCCATAATGGAGCACTGGTGAAGGGAAATAATGCATGCAGCTTCCACTAGAGTGTAATTCACCACCAGGGAGTCCTTTAGGAGTGGGGAAAATTTAGGTCAATGAGCTGATGACACCAGAAGGTGTTGTTAAAGCATTTACCACCTAGGTCATTCATCTTGGCATCTAATCACATGGTGCCTTGTTTTGTTATTTAAGTGTTTGATTAGTGTTCTCCTTAACTACAAGCTCCCTGAAAGCAGAGAGTGGGGCAGTATTTCCCTGGGATAAATCAGAACCTAGCACAGGGCCAGGCATATTGTAAGAGTCGAAGCCACTTGTTTGGTAACGATATACGGCCAATACTGGAGTTATATAAAGGACAATCACATAATAAATTAAATGTGTTATCAGTGAATGCAGGGGCTTAGAAATATTAGAATATTCAGGGGCAATTTTATAATAAAGAGGTTTGGCTTTGAAGCAGCACAGATCTTGGGCAAGTTATAGAATATCCTTGGCCTTGGCTTTGCAGCTTCCAAGTGAAGGTAGCAGGGACCACATAGGGTTGGTAGGAGGGGGAGATAAATTATAGGAGGTAAAGCTGAGGAAATGGGGGATCAGGGGCACAGATAAGCGTGCAGCAGCACACAGGCAAGCACGGTAGCTATCTTCCCCTAAAGCCTGTATACACTTCTGACCCTCAGCAGAAGAGAAGGCAGGAAGAAGAATCTGGATACTCCTCCATCCTTCATCTCTTCACATCTTCCTGAAGGCAGCTCCTGGGGGGATCGTGCATCACGCAGTCATGCTTTCTGATCTGTCACCAGGAATCCCTTTTGCAGCCACACATTCCTTTTCATGAGCCAGATGCCTCTTCTTTATTAGTTTCATAGTTTAAGTCTTGAGTAAGTTCCACAACTCAAGAAGAACTTGATCACCTCAGTTAGGGCAGGGTTGGGGTCTGAAAAGCACTACAAATTTCTAAGGACAAATGTGTACTCCGCTGCCACACTTAACTGTTTCAAGCCTTTTCTCCTGGCCTCTTTCCCGTGGCATCCCTCTCCTGTCCCCAGTCCAACACCCACTGGAGCCGCTTACTGGTGGAGGTGTTGGCATCTCAGAGCCCCGCTGTGATTCTCAGAAATGACACTGTGGACAACGGAGGGGGGTTCCAGGGATGAATATCCAGTCCATCCCGTCTGTGAGATGCTGGCCTGCAGGCCTCCCCTCTCTGGGCCTCTGTTGTCGCGTCTGAAAAGTGAGGACTGGATGCTCTGCTCCCTTCCTGCTTTGCTGTGAGATCAGTTCAGATTCCTTCATTTGCAAGTAACGGACTCAAACAGGCACCTTCAACACGAAGGGCAGTTTACTGGGAAGACTCTGGAACTTCTCACAGACTCCCAGGAAGACCTGAGCCCCAAGCCCCAGAAAGAGTGAAGCAGGTCACTCAGGACACCCCAGTAATGGGAGGCTGTGGAGCTGTGAACATGACTCAGCTCTAGACAGACACAAATCTTTGAGTCAGACGAAGGCAAACACACACTAGATGCATGAAGTGGACTGGAGGTGGAATAAATCACGAGTCATGGTGCTGTGTTCCCAACCATGAGGCAGCAGAGTTCAGCACAGGTAACTGCAACTGCCCTGCCCTCCGGAGACCAAATACTGGCCTTGAGATGGGAATGCGGGCCGCTGGCAGCTTCCTTGGAGGTCCCTGTGTATGCAGGGTGGCTGCCCTGCATCAAGGGGTCAATAGATGTCCCCTTTCTTCCCAGCAAGGGGCAGGGTGCTATCTGCAGAGGGCCCTGAACGTGGGCTCTGAAGATGTGCCCTAGGTCTGTTTGTAAGACTTATTGAGCATCCCACATGAGCCCATAGACATGGTCTTGGAATGGCCATCCTCTAACCATGTCATTTTTGGTCAAATTTTCTGAGCATCCCAGATCTTCATTTCTTCATTTTAAAACCGATCAATAGTACCAGGTCATGCCCACATCTCTTAGCAACCCACGTGCTTTCCACTGATGCTAACCATCCCGGATTTCTAATTCACCCCACGACATCTTGTTCAGCTGTCTTTGGAGTCCTCATGTCCTCACTGGGGAGTATCACACGAACAGTAATCAGGTGACTGGCAAGCTGGATGGAAGTGCCATTTGACTGCCAGAGGAGACCAAGCATCAGACCAGAACAAGGAGAGCAGGATTCACCTCTCGGACTCTATTCTTCAGAAACCCTAACACCCCACCCCCGCCTTTGTTTGACCAATCAGTGATTCACTGAATCATTCATTTATTCAACAAGTATTTGGTGCTCACCTTGGACCAGCCTGATCATGCTGGGTATTGGGTTAGACCATGGCCCTGCCCTCAGGGTGCTCATGCTCTGTGGGAAATGAAGACCTTAAACACTAACCACACAACAGGGCATGGGAAGGGAGCGCTGCCCATGTTGCAGGCCGAGGGGCAGATGCCACGGAAGAGGCCATGACAGACGCAGGAGGAAGAAACTGACGGAGCGAGGACCCGGGGGTCAGAGGTGGTAGACGGGGATGGTGCTGGAAGAAAACAGCATTCCCTTCAGGTTTAGCAAAGTCCCTAGTGCTAAACGCTTTCCAAGGCAGAAAGAACTTTTTGAAAATGTGAGTCTTTGGTTTCAGAAGATGTCAGAAGTGGGAACATTATTTACCACCATAACATCTGGCCGCCCCGCTAGATGCTGCCTCCTTCTGCTCTTGAGGGGCGGCAGCTCTTTGCACCCCTTCCTTGTTACCCCCCAGTCTTGGTTTCTGCTGCCCCAGTTCAGTTTCACAGGGAGGATGAGAGGGAACTGAATGTGGTTAAGAAGGCACAAAATGGAGAGTACGCACAAGAGTAAAATTATTTATATACGAGCATCTTCCGCTGGGAGGAGTTGCTTCCCTATCACTCTTTGGTGTCTCAGACGAAGGCTTAAACACAATCGTTTTTTGCTTTTCCTTTCCAATTAGCTGCATATTTTTAGCACGTGTTATATAAGGCTCATCTGCCCAAATTCGTTGGCTGGGGGCCTTTCCTTCCTTTCTCTTCACTGGTGGACTGACCCGCGTGGTAGGATGACAGGTCCGTAAATAGCCTGCCCGAGGAGGGGTGGATGGGAAGTGAGCTCTCGAGATGAAGTGAGGGTTTGTATTTGGCACGCCAGAGCTAAATCCATCTCTTCTAAAAGGGGAAGGCAGAGAGAACGCATCATTCCAAATTGAATTGCAACACGTTAGGAAGGGCTGCTCCGCCTGTGGCAAGCACACGAGGACCAGCAGCACAACGCGGGCAGGTGGAGCTGAGCACCCACAGGCGGGGCCCCAGACGTCCACCGAGCCAGCCATGGAGATGGCCGGCCTCGGGGACAAAACGCTCCAGGGGCCCTGGCAGCTGCAGAATCACCTAATTCTCATCGTTCGTGTACTAGAGGTATGACTTGCGGACCTTTCTAGGAAAAAAAAAAAAATGCTCACTGGCAATGTCAATGGGAGGCAGGAAAAAGCATCAAGGAGGATTGAGAAAACCTGGCCCTAGCTCCATGGCTGTCCGCTATCATTGTTCTAGAACAGACACGTCACCTCTCTCAAGATTAGCCTCTCTGTGTTAAAAAATATCTACCATCTCTTCTAGACAAAGGGTTGCAGAGGGACACCGATGAAAGAGCAAATGTGTCCAGAAAGGGATAAAGTTACATTCAGTTGTAAAGCGTTACCGCTACGAGTCTGAACTGTAATCCGTGACGACACACCCCAAGTAAAACTTAGGGGGGCTGCCTAGGGGCCAAGCCACCTCCCTCTCAGAGGTCACGACATGGAATAAGGTCCTCTAGAACTAGAGCCTAGGGAGAGAGCGGAGAGGAAACCTAAAAGTCAAGGAGTTTATTAGTGCTGGGGCACTACCTTAGAGCCCAAAAGAACATACAAAAGCCAAAGACCTTCCGCAGGTCCTGGGCTCATGGAAGGTAAGTCCGCTTACACTGGGATCCTTCGGCCCACCCTCCCTCCACTTGCTCCCAAGTTATAGGTTATGCATGAGGCAGCAGTTATCTCAGAAGACACGCATGAATGAAGCCTTCGAAGTTTCCAAGGACTCAAAGTCACTATATAAAAGTCTTCCTAGAGCCAAAGAGAAATAAAGGTGCATTTTTTCTTAGTATACACCAGCAGTTGGCAATTCTATGTTTACCTGTTTAATGGGAAGACAAATATGCAAATCCACTGCAGGAGAGGGGACCAGCATAGAGGGGCTAGGTGGGACCTGCTGCCGCTTTACAATTCTGGAGATGAATTCCCCTCTCTGACCACCCCCATCCTCCTGCCTAAGCTGCAGAATCCAGTAACCTATGCCAGGCTGCATACCTTCGGACTTGCCATTACAGACTGGCACTGAGCATGCCTGGGTCCTGGCTAGGCACTGGGGTGCTGTAGAAAGTTATGGCCTGTGGGTCCTACCAGCCTGGATTCATGTGGCTTTCCTAAGTGACCTTGAGGGAGGTATGTATTCATTTTATGCATCAGCTTCCAATTGTATAAAATGAAGATAGTACCTGCTTCACAAGGAGGATTAGGGCACCTGGGTGGCTCAGTCAGTTAAGCCTTTGGCTCAGGTCATGATCCTAGGGTCTTGGGATCGAGTCCCACATGAGGTTCCCCGCTCAGTGGGGAGCCTGCTTCTCTCTCTCCCTCTGCCCCTCCCCCTTCTGCCCACTCCTGCTCTCTCTCTCTCACACTCTCTTGCTCTCAAATAGTCTTTTTTTTTTTTGAAAAAAAAGGAGGTTGTGAGGATGAAATTGGATGATGCGTATAAAAGTGCACATTTTTTTAAAGTCTGTATAAAAAGCACAGGGCCTGGCATGTTGAGGAGAGTCAGCAAATATTAATTTCCTTCCCTTCTCTAGGTTCCAATTCGAGGGAAATCCAATTAAATTTGTGAGTTCACAAATTATGTCTTTACTTTTAAGTCTCCCTCTTCTCTGAAAACACCCCTGCCTTCAACACACACTCACAGATGCACATACACACATTCTCACACCTTTGACTGTCCTGTGTCCTATTTTCCAGCCCAAACTTCTAAGCTCAAATTCTATTTCCAGAAACCATTTTGGTGCTTCTGGTCATTAGGAACCCCCTTTCCATCTGAACACTTCTAGCCATAGATTTGATACTGACAAGAAACACAGTGATGTTTAAAAAAAAAAAAAAAAAAGCAGCCCTGACTTGCAAATTCTCTGAATCTCAGCCTCCATTTCTCAGTTGGAAATAAAAATGCCTTCTCGGTCTACCTCATGGTTTTGCTTTAGGCTCAAGTAAAATTACCTGTATGGAAGAGCTGGGTGACCTACCAGTATTAAGCAAGGACAAGGTCTCCTCTTCACCTCCCTCATCACCATGACGATCCCCACCATCACTGCCACCCCCTCCACCATGGTCATCAGTATCACTGTCAGCACCACCTCCATAATCACCACCACCATCCCTTCCATCATGTCTATCATGCACCATCTCCATAATTATCACCACCATCAGCAGCACCACCATCATATCTACCACCACCATCACCGTTATTACACTATCACTCCTACTTCCATAATCATAATTGCCGTGGCCACCACCACTATTAATCATCACCATGATCATTACCTCCATGGTTATCACTACCATCACCTCCATCAACACCACCACCATCATCACTACCACTACCACTACCATAAATACCATCATCATTATCATCACCATCACCCCCAGCTCTACCACCATCACCAAAACACACAAAGGGTTCTTAGGAGTGGGCACTCACGTAACTCACTGAATTCACTAGCTGCTTCCTGACCTGCTGTGTAATATGGAAATTTATTTCTGTTAGATTTGTCTTTGAGGAAAGTGGTTATGTATGGCAGTTGCCCTAAAACAAGGAGTGGATAACCCTTCTACCCCACACACCCTTGGCCAGGGCCTTGGAGAAAGGAGAATTCAAAATTAGCTAGCCAAGTTTCCATGAATATAATTGCAAGCTCCAGCAAACTCAGTCAGCTGCTGAGCAGCAGACTGAAAATTCATGCCTGCTAACCTTGTCATTTCTCAAAATTTCTGAGTTATTTATACCGCACAAGTCTGTGAGATTCAAGTCCCCAGTTTCCCGGGATGTAAGAGAAACTGGCACAATGCTCTCCTAGAAACTCCCAAACAAAAGTAGGTGGTACTAAGGCTTCTAATATTCTGCCCCACTGAATCCCACTCTCAGGGGACCTCTGCAACCAGGGCCAGAATGACAACTCCCCCACTGAACCATCACTCTGCATCAGGGCCAGAATGGCGACCCCATCATTCTGTCTGCTTACAGAAAACCTTGAAGCTCTTGCCTAAGTTGCACCCATTGCTGGAACTAAGTCCAGTTTTCTCCACCCTATGATGATTGACAAAAGCCTCCTCTCATCAAGATCACAGGATCTTAGCTCTAACGTAAGAGTAAGCTCCCTCTAAGTGATCCTTGACCAGCCCGTGAGCTCCCTAAGCTTAAGCTCCAGCATTCTCCAGTTGGGTTCATTGCAAAGCTCGATGTATCTTAGGTACATAGTAAATACTTGCTGATAAGAATCGATAAAAATGAAGGATGCTTAAGAGGTCAGGTGAGATAAGTATCAGGACAATTTGCAAGATTATAGGGCCTGTAGGAAAGGAAAACGGAAAATCCTCACCCTTCAGTATAAGTCATGAGTTTCAGAAATGAGGAACTGGAGATCTTAAAGGACAGTCCTTAAGTCCTTGGGACATGGTATCATCAGGCTCCAGATAGTTCTCTGTTTATTGGAAGTCCTAGCCATAGCAATCAGACAGCAAAAAGAAATAAAAGGTAAGGGTACCTTGGTGGCTCAGCTGGTTAAGTGTCTGCCTTTGGCTCAGGTCATGATCCCGGGGTCCTGGGATCGAGCCCCTCTTTGGACTTCCTGCTCAGGGGGGAGCCTGCTTCTCCCTCAGCCCCTCCTCCTGCTCATGCTCTCTGTCTCACACACAAATAAAATTTGGGGTGTCTGGGTGGCTCAATCGGTTAAGCATCTGCCTTCGGCTCAGGTCATGATCTCAGGGTCCTGGGATCAAGTCCCGCATTGGGCTCCCTGCTCAGCGGGGGGAGTCTGCTTCTCCCTCTGACCCTGCTCATTCTCTTGTACTCTCTTTCTCCCTCTCTCTTGCTCTCCCTCAAATAAATAAAATCTTTTTAAAAAATAAAAAATTTTAAAAAAAGGAAATAAAAGGCATCCAAATCAGTAAGAAACTAAAACTTTCACTATTTGCAGATGACATGATGCTATATATAGAAAACCTGAAAGACTCCACCAAAAAACTTCTAGAACTGATAAGCGAATTCAGTAAAGTCACAGGCTACATGTGTAGAAATCTGTTGCATTTCTATACACCAATAATGAAGCAGCAGAAAGAGAAATTAAGAAAACAATCCCATTTACAAGTGCACCAAAAATAATAAGGTACCTAGGAGAAACCCTAGGCTTTAACCAAAGAGGGAAAAGCTTGTGCTCTGAAAACTATACAAGACTGATGAAAGAAACTGGAGATGATACAAAGAAATGGAAAGACCTTCCACTGCTCATGAATTGGAAGAACAAATATTGTTAAAATGTCTATGCTACCCAGAGCAATCCACACATTTAATGTAATCCCTATCAAAACACCACCAGCATTTTTCACAGAACTAGAATAAACAATCCTAAAATTTGTATGGAATGCAAAAGACCCCAAATAGACAAAGCGATCTTGAAAAAGCAAAGCAAAGCAAAGCTGGAGGCATCACAATTCTGCATTTCAAGTTATATTACAAAGCTGTAGTGATCAAAATAGTATGGTACTGGCAAAAAAAAAAAAATAGACACATAGATTAACAGAAAAGGATAGAAAACCCAGAAATATACCCACAATTATATAGTCAATTAATCTTCAACAAAGCAGGAAAGAATATCCAATGGGGAAAAAACAGTCTCTTCAATAAATGATACTGGGAAAACTGGACAGCCACATGCAAAAGAATGAAACTGGACCACTTCCTTATACCATACGTGAAAATAAATTCAAAAATGAATAAAGACCTAAATGTGAGACAGGAAACAATAAAAATCCTAGAAGAGAACACAGGCATTAATTTATCTGACATCAGCAATAGCAGCTTCCTTCTAGATATGTCTGCTGAGGCAACGGAAATAAAAGCAAAAATAAACTATCAGGACTTAAATCAAAATAAAAAGCTTCTGCACAGCACAGGAAACAGTTAACAAACTAAAAGGCAACCTATGGAATGGAAGAAGATATTTGAAAATGACATATCCTATAAAGGGTTAGTATCCAAAATACATAAAGACCTTATAAAACTCAACACCCAAAAAACAATTCAATTGAGAAATGGGCAGAAGACATGAACAGACATTTTTCCAAAGAAGAAATCCAGATGGCCAAGAGACCTATGAAAAGACGCTCATCATCACTTATCATTAGGGAAATGCAAATCAAAACTACAATAAGATATCACCTCACACCCATGAGAATGGCTAAAATCAACAACACGAGAAACAAAAGGTGTTGGCGAGGATGTAGAGAAAGGGGAACCCTCTTGTACTGTTGGTGGGAAGGTAAACTGGAGCAGCCACTGTGGAAAACAGTATGGTGGCTCCTCAAAAAGTTAAAAATAAAACTACCCCATGATCCAGCAATCCCACTACTATGTATTTGCCCAAAGAACACAAAAGCACTAATTCAAAGGGATACATGCACCCTGATGTTTATAGCAGCATTATTTACAATAGCCAAGATATACAGGCAGCCCAAGTGCCCATTGGTGGATGAATGGATAGAGAACACGTGGTATATAGATGCAATGGAATATTACTCAGCCATAAAAAAGATGAAATCTGGCCATTTATAACAACGTGGATGGAGCTAGAGAGTATTATGCTAAGTGAAATATGTCAGAGAAAGACAAATACCATATGATTTCATTCATACGTGGAATTTAAGAAACAAATGAGCAAAGGGGGAAAAAAGAGACAAACCAGGAAGCAGACTCTTAACTATATAAAACAAACTGATGGTTACCAGAGAGGAGAGGGGTGGGGGGATGGGTGAAATAGGTGATGGGGATGAAGGAGTGTACTTGTGATGAGCACCAGGTGATTAAAATAAAAACTTAAAAAAAAAGACTTTAACAAGCTTACCCTTGAGGCAGAGTTGGATACCTTTAAAACACCCTGCCCAGCATCACCTGCCCCAGTCCTCTTTGTTTTTCCTCAGTTTCCCCTCGCTGAGCTTATCCGTGACTTCTGGCTGCTCAGTCCTGGCTGCCATGGGACCTCAAGCTGGTCCCTCGTCCTACTGTTCTCAGAGCTGTCCACATCCCAGCCTGCCGATGAGCCCTGAGGCATCCGGAGCTCTGCCGGCTTCTGCATAGCCCAGGCCTGGCTTTGGTAACCAGCCTGTGCCCTCTGCCATATACACCGGCCCTCAATCCAAGGTCTGCATTCAGCCTCACTTCTCTCATCAATTTCCTGGAACCAGTACAGATTAAAACACTCGTTGCCCTCAGGGTTGTGTTTGGGGCCAATAATAACACAGCCGCATCTCTAACACTGACTGAGCACATGCTATTTGCTGAGCCCTCTTCCAAACACTTTAGGCGTGCTCTCCCCTTTAAGCATTTAGGACAACGCCATGAGGCAGGGAGATGAGTATTAGCATTTTCCCCGGTGAGTTAAATAACTAGCCCAAGGTCCCACTGCTGGGAAGTGGAAGAGCCCGGTCCAGTCTGGGCAGGAGGCTGCATTTCCAACCCCTCTGCTCTGTCTCCACACAGCACCTGTGTGCAGTGAGGCATGCTTCCTTTCAACTGTTTTCTTCATGCCTCCTCTGCCTTCAGTCCTTCATCTTCCTATTCAGACCCAACTGGTCTGGTAAAAAAAAAAAAAAAAAAAAGGCTCAAATTGGCAAAAGGCTTTCTTTCTTTTGGCAGTGGACATATTGGTTTTACCTCTCCCCAAATGAAAGTGTATTTGTTTCCCTTTGTTCAAATGATCAAGAAACAAATTCCTTAGCAACTACAGGGCCAGGCCAGGGATGAACAGCCAGTTCAGCTGCCCGTCCCCACCCACAAGGAAAGGTTCCCACACAAGTTGCGGACCAACTTAAGTCATGGGAAAAAGAAGATTCTCCTTCCACAGAGAATATGGATCAGTGAATTGGATCCATTTGTTTATTGGGAATGAAGGCCTGTGGAGGGAGAGTTCACGTTCATACTTCTCCCTCGTTCCCTCTCTCTTTTTCACTATCTCCAAGGAGCCTAAGACACAACAAACTCATGTTTCAATAAATGTTGATTTAGTCATGCCACTCTTCTCAGAACTTATGCTAAACCCCTTTCCCCGCATTGCCTGTGGTACCCAAGAACATTCAACCCTGGTCAGTGAGGTTCCCATACATTTTCTAGTACATTCCAAGCTCGCTCCAACCATTTCACCTTTGCCTACAAGGCTCTTCCTGCCCCCCCCTTTGCTGGGCTCATAGAAATCTGTCCTCCGAGGCCAGCCCCAGCTCTACCTCCCCCCATGGAAGCTTCCCAAACCTGTGAAGCCTGAGGGAGAGCTCCCTGCTCTGGTTCCTACCTCACAAAGTCTGTGCTAATGCAAGTCAGTACTTAATTACTCATACAGCATCATGCATTGCTTCACATGTGTCTTCTCAACTAGTCTAGGGAGAGAAATCAAGCGTCTTATACTTCTGTATCTTCCAGTGTCTGAAACAGTGTCAAAATGGCAATTTGCAGGTCAGAGTCACAGATCCTATCAACACCCCCAACCCCCACCTTGGCAGATCTTCCCCAGATCCCCAGGCCTGCTCTGTGAGCCTCAGGGAGTTGGGCTCACAACTTCCCATCAAGGCACTGTTCTGGGCACACAAGCACACTTATGTGCTGGGTGACTGGTTAAATCCTCCCAAATGATCCAGCACTCCTATCTCCTGATCTGAAAGCTGTCAAAATGCCAAGAAGAGGCAAATATCAGCCCAGTGGTCCAGGGCCCTATACTGTCTGCATTTTCTAAGACTTTTAGTGCCACCCTCTCTCTGACAGACCTTCCTGAAATACTCCCCACTGGGAGAGGCTTACTTCTCCCCCGCTACACCCCATACAAATAGTCACTCTGAGGAAAATTCAAAGGCACCGTTTCCCTCCTCTCCTTTATAAGCACAACACTCAATTTCTGTTTCTTTCCTTTATCCTGCTTTACACGTGTGTGGTATTTCCTTCCCTCCTATATCTTAAAGAAAGAATCCCCGATCCCTATAAACCCAGGGATATTGGAACATGATCTTTTATGTACTTATTATTTCCAGGGACTAATATGTGAAGGATGTACCTTCAAGTTACAGGGATTTAACATAAAATCAGACCTGCAAGAGAAATGTCTCATGGTTCTTAGGCGCTCAAGCACATCCCAGCACCAGATGAGATACCCACGTTTTCACCGTGTGGCCTCAACTCCATGATAATTTCCAGACAACCAAAAGCCAGCTGCTTAGCAACACAAGCTGGAGGATCAGCTCGTGCATCTCTATTAAAGGGCAGTTCTTGCCTCTTGGTAAGCACAGGTCTGCGCTGCAGGTACCCTGGGCCGCCGGCTGCCAGCCAGAGCCGGGGCCACACACGCTTGGAGTGAGGGCAGCCCAGGAGGCAGGGTTTAGTGAAGAGAGTCAGTGGGAAGCGAGTGGGTAGCAGACTTTCCAGAAATTAAAGGAGGCAGTCCAAATGAGGCACAGGTTACAGTTCCAGAGAGGGCAGTTAACCTCCTCAGGGAGTTTTGAAACACTGCCTTGCACCTAACCTCCTACTCCTGTTTCCGTCTATAGACACTATACCTCTTGAAGGTACAAGGTCGGGGGGAGGGGTGCGGAGCTTGACTTCAGAAAGGTCTCAGAGTTGGTTAGTGGCTCAGCCAGTACAAAGAATTTTGGGGCCTCTAGTCCAACTCTTTTCCACTGAACCACACCTAAACCCAACTGTAAAACTAACAGGGATTCGTGAAACTATTATTTAACAGATTACTATAGAGCTCAAGCTTTTCCAGATGCTCAGAGGGATAGAAACAAGAACATAGGATCAGAAAGCAAGCTGTGATCTGGGACCTAGGATACCTGGGCTGGAGATTAGACTCTACCACTCACCGGCTCTGGAACCAGGAAAAAAGCACTTTCCAAGCCTCATCTATAAAAAGAGGGATAATAAATACTTGCCTTATTCACCCCAGCATTGTTGTGAAGATCAAATGAGAAAATGGTTATCTGAAGGAAGTTTTCTCTATGAAGCTCTAGTATTAATACTATGACAGATCAAAAGACCTGCCCTGAGAGGTGCTCAGCTGGATGGAGAGAGACCAATGTATGAAACAACGTGAACCAGTGAGCAGGTGCCTGGCAAAGCTGCAAGAAAAGGAAATCGAGAGACTGGAGTCTCTTCTTTCCACTGCCCAGTTTTCTGCCTGCCTAAGAGCTGGGCAATGAAAAGTATAGGAAAAACAATTTACACTAATCCAGAGGGGTCCTTGGGGGCAGCTCCTTTGAAGTAGGTCTTAACTGGTCTGTGTCCTAAACCAATTCTATGGATTTTAATCATCCAGGCTACCACAGTCCTCCAGAGTCAGAGACAACCACAAGCTGATGTCAATGGAGAGACATTCATGCCATTTCCACACCAGATCTTTCAGCGTGACTTCCCAGAGGAACATTGGCTCATTAGCACCCACACGCACACCACCAGGTATCCTTAAGAAGATAAAGTCCCAAAAGGGAAGACAGCCCCCGATGCAGCAAAGGTTCCTTTTTGAGATCTCAGAACACCTGCCCACTTGTAAGCTCATTTGATTCTTAGGTTCATTTTTCCTATATGAGGGCACAAATGGATATATATTATTTATAATTCCATCCCCACTACTGAACCAGATATCAAAAACAATCTAGAAATCTGTTAACCACCTTCACTTATCATACAGCCAAATTAAGTCAGTCCAAGGCAATAAATGTGTAGCGAGTCCTTTGTATAAGCCAGCCGGCACCAAAATGAAGACAACCCTAGGTCTGCCCTCCAAGGTCTTACAGAAGAGCTACAGCCCAGGGTGGTACATAGCCACACCTTTGCTATGGAACGGCATGTGTGGAAATGATAACTGGATGAAACTGCCCACGGCCAGAGACAACAGGCCCGGGGGCTCTGTCCACCAATTCCCCCTAGCTCTGTCACCCGCCAGCTACATGACCTTGGGCAAGTGACTGAAGTACTTGAGTTTCCTAGTCTAGAAAATGGGGATGAGAATAGCAAACAACTCGTTGGCTTGTTGTGAGGAACAAATACACTCACACATTCAGACCAGTGCCTGGCACAGCGTACGCGCTCCCAGAAGGCCAATGACCACCCTTTCCCCCATCTTCTGAGAGGATCCCATTAACTCTCTTTACACAACTGCACCACATTCGTCTTTAGTTTCTATCATCCTTGGCCGCAGTTTCTATCAGGGGCCATAGGAATTTCAGCAGCTCCAACCCCACACAGCACATCTTCTGTTCACAAAAACTTTGGGAAGTCTAGCAGGGGCTCTGCCATGTTAAGATATACCCTCCCCCCCCACACACACACCTGTATTTGGCCCATATTCTTTAATCTTCTTTGTTCACTGAAGACTTGGTCTAATCATTTTTTTTTTTTTTTTGTGATATAGTTTGAGGTAAATGTTTTAGGGCAGGGCTATCTGCAGATCTTCCTCGTGTCCCATGTCCATCCTACAGTGTGCAAGCCTCTCACTTCTGGGGCTCAGCTTAGCAGGGATGGGCTGAGCCCCTGGCCGATTGTTGGAAATGCCTAACCACAGGCCTGCGCGTGCAGGGAGAGGAGCAGCAGGAGGTGGGGACAATTACTTGACTTTTTTTTTTAAAAAACCTTATTGAGATACACTTCACATACCATAAGTCACCCCTTTAAACTATACAATTCAGTGTGGTGTTTTAGAATATTCACAGAGTTGTGCAACCATCACCATAGTCAATTTTAGAGCACTTTCATCACCTCAAAGAGAAACCTCTTAAACTGTCACCCCCACCCCCAGCCTAGGCAACCACTAATGTACTTCTTGTTTCTACAGATTTTCCTACTCTGGGCATTTTACACGAGTGGAATCCTACAACACATGGTCTTTTGTGTCTGGTTCATCTCTGCGGTAGTGCGTATCCATACCTCATTCCTTTCTACTGCTCAATAATATTCCCTTGTATGAATATTCCATATTTTATTTTTCCATTCAACAGCTCATCGACATCGGCACTGTCTCTGCTTTTCAGCTATTATGAATAATGACGCTATGACCGTTACAAGTTTTTGTGTGGATGTACAAGTTTTCGTTTCTCTTTGGAACGTCCCTACAAGTGGAACCACTGGGTCATATGGTAAATCAATGTGCAATCGTCCGAGGGACTGATAGACCATTTCCAAAGCAGCTGCACCATGTGCATTCCCATATCTGATTCATTATCGAATGGCCAGTTAGAAAGCCTAAAGCTGAAGCCTAGAGTACATGCCATCACCTTCTAAAGTTTTATGCTCAAGCTAATGTTGCTCTGTTTCCTCCATGAGACCTTAGGAACAAAGTCGTTCTCTTGTCAAAGAGACAAACTGGATGGTGAGACTGCTCAGGCCTGGCCTGAACAACGCAGAGTAAAGCCATGTCCTCACCTTCCAGTGGGGCTACTTGAGGCTGTGGAAGATTAAGACGACAGGGGTGTGGGGCAGCGGCTGGGCTGCCATGCAGGCTTGTGGGAACAGAGCCTGAGGAGGTGGGCTGGCCAGCCCGAGGGCACTGGGCAACTGGCAGGGTCAGGATGAGACAGGCCAGTTCTTGCTCCCAGGTCCTTTCCTTCACCCACCAAATCCTTTCCATGCCTGATGGATACTGGCGCCAGCTTCCTCCCCAACAGTGAGGACTCGGCACACGTGTCTGTTTACCTCTTTTGGAGAGGTTCTTACATCTCTTCCCTTCTGCTTCTGAGAACAGACCCCGTGTGCGCTGTGACAAACGTCCGCAGTTGTTCACTGTACTTTTGTCCAGCCCCCACCCTACAGGAGGCCTGGCTTTAAAAACAACAAAAAAAAGGCAGTTCCTAACAACAATCTCTTGGGCTGCCTTCCTCAGCTTCCCTGTGGCCTGAGTCTCCTGGTAGCCTTCCCGACCTGCATTTTAGCAGTGTTCTCCAAAGCATGAGCCCGACAGCACTGAGCACCCCAGGGTGCCGGCTCTCCACGGGAAAGAGGTGCAGGAAGAGAGGTGTGGGTTCTCTCCCAGAGGAGGGGCCCCAAACTCCGGCCAAACATGAGACCTACACCCACACCCTTCAGTGGAAAAGCAGCAAATCAAGCACGCCTGGAGGGTAGAAGGCAAACACCTTCACACCCGCGGGCCTTCCCGTGGCCTCCCTTGCCAAGTGATTTGGAGACCACATGCTCTGGAAAGGAAGAGGGTCTCAGAGGCCGAGCTAGAGCCAGAGCATCCAGCTCTGGCTGGATGACCCACACCTGGTCTTCCAAGCCAGACTGGTACCGACAAGCATCTGCCTGCTTCCGCTTCCGCTCCCGTGACAGGCTCTTGGTGCCGCATCAGCCCTGCCAGCTCAAGCCAGGCCTCCTTCCCCTTGTCCACCCGCCTCCCTTCCCCGTCTCCCCGCCCTGATGTGCTCCTGTTTCCAATTAAACTAGAGTGAAGCCAGCTGTTTCCGTATAACAACCTTGATTTACATAAGCCTTATCAAGCCAACGCCGCCTGGCTTCTGGCCTGTTCTGACACACTTTCTGGGTGGCTGTCCATCCCAGCTGGGACACCCTGGCCACTGCGACATCCTGTCAGCTCTTCCCGGGTGAGCGTCCCCAGGCCCCTGGGGTAGCTTACACTCTCTTCCCTTCACACCCAGCGGCAGCCCCAACCCCCCTCTCCAGCCCAGCCCATGTTGCCAATGCACAGATGCCTTCCCTGGGGCCGTGGCCCACAGTGACCCCATCCCACCCACTGTCGCTGTCACATGTCCGTGCCGCCCCCTCTGGCATTCATTTTCATCTGCCTGTGACATCTCTTCAATAGCAACCTTTTTAACTTCCTCATAAACACTACACAAGATACTGAAGCAAACCTGGCAAATTAAACAGGTGTGGAAGAAAAGCTATTCAAAACTCCACCATTCAAACTCAAAACTGTTAGTATCTCCTCTCAGGAGGGGGGGGAGGGGGAGAGAGAGAGAGGGAGGGGGAGAGAGAGAGGGAGAGAGAGAGTTTTGTGTGTGTGTGTGTGTGTGTGTGTGTGTGTGTGTGTGTGTGTTCACACCACAGATCCTGCCTTGTTTAGCTTTTCAGGTCTTCCCTTCCTGTAGTCCTATTTTAAAGGGAAGCTCTTTGAAGACAAAGACTATTTGACAGGAAGGGTAACACAAGGGTGCTTGGGTGGCTCAGTCGGTTGGGCCTTTGACTCTTGGTTTCGGCTCACATCACGGTCTTATGGGTCGTGGGATCGAGCCCCCGGTGGGGCTTTGCACTCAGAGGGGAGTCTGCTGGAAGATTCTCTCCCTCTGTCCCTCCCCCCACCCCTCTGCCTGCTTGTGCTTTCTCTCTGGCATGCACACATGCTCTCTCAAAAAAATAAATCTTTAAAAAGAAAAAAAGGAGGGTAACATAACTTGGGCCCTGAAAAGAGCTGTGAGATTGTCCTACCTCAAGAATGTTCTGCATAACAGTGTCTGTCCTCTGGGCTTCTGCAAAACATAGACAAACTTGGAGGACTCTGAGGCCTTGCACTTTTCCTTTCCCATCCCAACCTCGGCCCCCTCACAGGCTCCTGTATGCTCCACCCCAGCCCCAGCCTTTGCCAGCCCCACCACAGAGGACTCAAGCTGGCAATAAACTTGGCCCATGACAAATAATTCCTATATGTGCCTTTACGTTCCAGCTGGTGGACAGATTAGTTTACTATACACCACCATGAAAACTTCAGGGATTTGGGCTGAATTTGAATCATCTGGTTTTAAAGGAACTATAGAAACCTAAAAAATGATTTCTACAGTGATTTTCCCTCCTGCAATTCCATCTATCGTCTGAACTTTTTCTGGTCCTTAATCCTGCATGGTCTACTAGGGTCGTCAACTAAGTATGCGTATCTACACACACAGGGCTTCACAGAACAACAGCTACCTCTGTCTCGGCTCTTTAACCAGTCCGGACACTTCGTGGTTCCGGTCATGCTATCCCGCACGGTCCTTGCAAAATGGTAGCTGTAGAGTAGAGGCTTCATCTCCAATGTGTGTTGCTGAGAACGTGTTTGGTACAATGCTCAGAACTTAACTAAAAACAAATGAGTTAGGATTCAAAAGAAAAGTTAGAGTGAAGCCCTACTCAGAGAGTAGACCCTGAGAGATGAAGCTAGAGCCCTCACAATCTCCACCTGCCCCCTGAACAGCTAGCAGGAGAGGTTTCATCTGCAACAGTAAGTAAACCGATGAATGACAAGACGCCATCATGGTGTTCACTGTGTTGGGATAGTTTGCTCTTTTAAAGTACAACCTAGAGAGATCAGAGCATCACAGATTCTCTATTTGGCTAAACAAATACTCAGTGTGAGAGGATGTGGAAATTGTCCACATAAAATGTTATTACTGCAGATGCGCCTCTGTCCGGTAAGAAATTTCCTCAGTGCAAACGGAAGAAACTTTCTCTCTCTCCTGACAGAAGAATACTACGTCCTAGAAAACTTTAAAGTAAGTCATGATGGAAAAGACCAGCACAAGCCCACCAGGTACCAGGGTGGTCCTTCTCTGTGTCTACGCTTCCTTCTCAACACGGTGGTCCCTCCTCACGGGAGCCCCAGATCCACAGCAAGCTCTCCGAGCTCGGCAATAAGCTTGGCCCATGACAAATAATTCCTATATGTGCCTTTTCACAGTAAGGGGTGAGCGCCCTTTGATTAGGAAAACAGTCCTCCCTTTTCTGGCTAATGACAGTTCTGAGAGGATGCAGACACTGAAGAAGTCACCACAGGTGGCTGGAAGGGGGGGGCAGACAGGTTCTCTCAGGTTGATTCAGCCTGCCCACATCTCTTGCGACCTCCCCCTTGAGACCAAGGGCACACACGGCTCAGTCATACCCGAACAAGGCCAGGACATGGCCCCGCCACACCAACCTCTGCTGGGCTAACTGGCAAGTGCAGAAAAGACTGTGTGGGTTTGATAAAACTTTGCGGAGACTTGAAAATCTACATCCCTCTCCAGGAGGCTATAATGCTTTTTGTTTGCCCTTAGGTTGTTCACACTTCAGGCAAAAACACTTGCTCCTAGAAAGGTCCCCGGGGATCCTAACTCTCTAACGATGAGGGGCTGAGTTCTTTAGGGTCCACTGGAGCTTTAGTGAATTCTAGAACATGCATACAGAACAGCCAATTCTCAACCTTATTAATATTTAAAACCTTTTTTCTCATAAATTCATACCATGGATCTTGGAGATGTGTTTAGATGCTAACAATGGATGCGCTGGCTGAACTCTTAAAAAACATCTATTCCTTAAAAAAAAACAAAAAGGCTCTCATTGGGCTGAAAGAACAGCATGCCCTACTCCTCCATTATTTTAAATCATTTTGCACAAAACTTCAGGTGTAGGGAAGGAACAAAAATCTCTTCAGTCTGAAATACAGTATGGTAAATCCTAGCAAAAGGCTACTTTTTTTCCCAGTGGCTGATAAGGGAAAATAGAAATTTGAGGCAGAAAGCCCAATAAAAGGTTCTCTATTGGGTCTGCATGTGTAATCCCCAAGAGCTGGGTGCTCCTGAACGGCTATACATGGAATTCATTCATTCCTCTGTATGCCAAGCCAAGAAAAGCAACACTTGATTAATTTGCCATCAGTGAAAGGCTCTGCGGACTCTTAAAAAAAAAAAATTCCTAATCTGATTATGGCTCATTGACTTTAACATGAAAGTGAGAATAGTGTTAGCTGTTGAGAGTCATGTACCCTCCTCCCAGTTCATGCTAACACCAAAACTTCGTAAAGTGGGTCACTCAGCCAAGCAGCCTCACTTGATAAACGAGGAAACCAAGGCCCAGAGAGGAGATGGCTCACCCAGGGTCACATCACCAGCCCTAGCAGAAGCAGAACTCCTTGCTCAGAGCACCGTTTGTGCTGTATTTAGTGAAGCGTGTTCTCTTTTTGGCAAAAGCGTAGTTCAGAGATGCTAGGGTAGGATCAGGAAGGCTCCTGCAAATTGCTTAACTGGACAAAAGGAAAGCTTCAGAGAAAACAAAAGCTGCTTTTTATTCTCTGCAGGGCTGTCCGTGTGAAGGACATGACAGATTTACTCTGTAGAGCTCCAGAGGGTTGACAAAAAGCCTGCAAGAGTGAAAGCTTTAGGCCAGCCAGGTTTAGATCAGCCCACAGGAGAAGTTTCTAACAAGAAGGTGCATCCCGCAAGGCCTGGGCTGCATGCTGCTCTGTGGGGAAGCTGCTCACAAGTTAGGCTCTTCATACATATACCTGGTGGTGAACAGGGAGAGAATGATGGCACCCAGAGGTGTGGTTATTACTTGCCAAAAATAATATAAAAGGGAATCCTCTTTTGGGTGGGAGTTTGAACCAGACCAGCAGATCTTAAACATGGCTGATGGCTGGAATCTCTGGGAATGCTTTCAAATGCAGATTACTGAAACCAATGGGTAGAAATTGGCCTAGAAATAGGGTCATTAAAAAATAAATTCTGTGATTTCAATGGTTCTATAAATAGGGAGCCAATGAAATGGGTCAGTGGCTGTCATACTTTTTGACCATGACCCACTGTGTTGAAAATATTTTTGCACAGAAACTCAGCATACATACCTATTTATATAACTGAGAGAAAATTTCACAATTGTTGCCCCTACTGCATATGATGTACTTTGATAATTTCAATGATGTGTGTGTGTGTATATATATATATATATATATATATATTTTTTTTTTTAAGTTCATTGAGATTCCCTAAATTTATTTCACAACCAACTACGGGTCACTTTGGAAAATACTGAACTACATAACCGCCAAGGGTGCAAGAAAATAGAAAATAAAGGTGAGAAAAAGTGCTCTCAGAAAAGAAGGGAACCAGGAGGTTAGAGTCTCTTGGCCTTTTTGCATGTGGTCTGGTTGCTTTAGGTAGAAGGGAGGTGGCAGAACCCTGAAGGGAGCACTCATTGAAAAAACAAGTACTCAAAGAGGTGGTTGCTATAATTAAAAAAACCTCATAGGTAGGCGGTTCCTGAATCTTCAAGAAGCAAAACATTTGAACAAACCTCATGTGCTGATAACTCGTGCGAGTTATCTTCCCTTGGAGAGCTTTGCGGCGGCAGCAAAGATCAGGCTAATCTACGCAGCTTAATTACTCTAGCAATTGAAAGGGTGTTTCCTTTCTTTACATCTGAATTATTATTTGATGGAAATGGCTGTTAATTAAAAAATGTAGCAAAACTTGCCCAGAGCCCAGTGTGCTGCATCAGCCTATGGTGAAGGAGGCCGGTTCGGCCCCGGCTCAGTGGAAGTGCTTGGCACCAGGGTATGCCCTTCCCGGGCAAGGGAGCTCTTCAAGGCCATCGGAGGACATGGCAGCTTCTCAAGCTGCTCAGGGAAGGAAAATGCATGCCTTTCCCACCCATTTCTCTTTTATGTCCACCTGATAAATCTGGATCCTCGTTACTTGACACCTGGATAACTAACAAGCGGTACAGGGGAAAGCACGGAACAGGGCTTCTCACACTCCGTGCGTGTGCCTCACCTGACTCTTGTTAAAGAGATTCGGAGCAGGTCTGGGCAGCGGCCTGAGCATCTGCATTTCTCATCAGGTCCCAGGTGAAGCCCACATTCCGGGTCCCCGCACCACACTTTGAGTAGCAAAGTCCCAAACTTCGGAGCCAGGCATTTTGGGATGTGCATCCCTACTCCACCACTTTCTATTTGCAATACCTTTGGGAACCATATTGAATAACCTTTATGGGGACAGGGGCGGGGCTTCTGTTTACAGCAGTAATGTAAAAAGGGTCAAAGTAGTTCACCTCTCTAAGCTTGGTCTTCTCTGTAATCAGAAAATAACAACCCCCACCTCTAGGGGGCATGGATATTGAAAGCTCTCACCCACAATTTCTCCTCCCCTTGCAGTCCTGAAAGTGGGCTCTCCCTGCACGTTCCTACTCCTTCACTGGCCCCTTCTTCTAGTGACTTCGGTGCACACTGGCCTCTGCCCTCAACTTCCCTTTGAGATGGCTCTTGCCAAGGCCACCAGGTTCCGATAGGTGCTGCTGCCCAGCTCTCATCTGGGTCACCCGTGAACACCTGACACTACCTACCTCTCTGTCCCCAAAGGCTCTTTGGTTTGGGGAGCAGCCCCCACCTCCCAGTTTTCCTTCTGCTCCTCTGGTCAGTCCCCCTCCAGGTGTTTTGTAAGTTCTTCTTCCCCTGCCTGTCCAAGCATCCGGGGTTTCCTTAGCTTCTTGCTTTTTGACTGGTTCTTCTACACACACTTCCTTGACAATCTGGCATTGGGATTCTCCAAATGCTGGCAATTCCCAAACCTAGAGAGACAGCATGCAACACTCCTCTAGGCTCCACACCCAGAGAGCCACCAGCTCTATGTCCTCAAGACACATCCAACTTCACATGGCCAATCAGAACTTGCCACTTCCCCCTGTATTCCCTTATTCAGTCCCTGGACCTACCGTCCACCCACCTTAGCTATTTGACGGGCTGTGGCATTTACCCCATGCCTGGCCTGTATTGTTATTTTTTGAATTCACGTATGGATTTATCATCTCCCTAACAATTATGTAGTAAACTCCTTGATGCCTCACAGCACTTATACCATACCCACACTTCTAATTTAAGTCACCAATAAGTTATTTCAGAAACCAGAAGTTACACTTTGCTACACATGCAGAGAAAACTACATCCACTAACAGCTCTTGGCTTTGTTAATGTTTCTACCTAGGAAGAAAAGTACCAGGCTCCATTAAATTTGTAGGTCACAAATAAAATCTCAGAATTAAAAAAAAAAAAAAAAAGCAGAGGGGTCCTTGTTTTTCTAGCACTTGAGGACTAAACACTCAAGTTTTGGCTGGTGGCATTATCAGTATAGTTCTGGAATGATCGGGATGAGAGTTCCACACTGTATGACTGCACTAGAACATGTCTGTTTCTACATCTGGCTCCCCCCAGTCCGACTATATACCATATACTGGGTAGGCAGCAGGGAGAGGTCTGGAGGTGATAGCCCTAGAAGCCCAGGGCTGGGCTCAATGTATTAGAGTTGCCCAACTCAGTAGATGGACAAGCAGACAAAAAACTGGTCTACTACCAAAGGAGGTCTTTCCACCTTTCCACCTCAAGTCCTTAAAATGGGCTGAAGAGATTCACCCAGGCCTCAGACTTCAACAGCTCTCCGATGAGAATCATCTAACCCAACAAAAGCAGAACACACAGCTCCACTTCATGTCTGACCATGGCCTCTCCTTATACAAAGTGAACACTGGCTCTGTTTTCTCCATAAATCTGGGGGTTAGAGGATACACAGATGATAAGTGGCTTGTGAGCCCCCTTCCTATACATTGCAGCAATGTGGCCATGTAATTGCTGTGTCCCGAGTGGCCCAGTGAGGTGTGGGCTTGAATGTCATCAGGATTTTCACTCTGGCCTCTGGTGGGGGTCAGCTGGTGGCCCCAGGCAGCTTCCAGGCAGCAGACTACAAAAGTATGGGTGGCCCCTTTCCCGATACCTGAGCTATGTCGGCCTATTCTGTCATTTCCAAATCTTCCATGTTACAGACTCTTTTCAAAGTTTTCCTCTGAAATCTATTCTGTATTAGAAACCTCCACACCAAGAATGAGTCCTGGCTGCTCCATTGGTGGTTTCTGGCGAGATCTGTGTCTAAGGTGAGGCCACTCCAGGCCACCTGCAAAGCCTCTCAGTGTCCCCGGGGAGGCTCCTTCCAGCCTGCTGAATTATCACCACTGCCAGCAGCAGTCAGATGCCTTCTCCCCTGACAAAGGTGGAGGCTGTAAGTCTCAACCCTCTGCAGTCAGAGAGACTTGCAGCGTGTGGCAGAACCCTGGCCCCCACCCGCCTCGCAAGAAGCAAAGGTTCCAAGACTAAGTACCCTCCTCCACCAGCTGAAGGCAGAGTGGACCCAGGGGGGTGGGGGTGATGGCGGTACGTGATTTCCTCCCTCTCTGACCTCCCTTGCACCTGGCGCATGCTCAGAGGGCAGTGCCACTAGCCTGCAGCTGGGGAGGCGCGGATCACAGGGCCTCCATCCGTCACTGACAAGCTGTGTGGCTTCAGGCAGAACAAGTCCCTCTCATCTCATCTATCACACAGGGTAACACTTCAGAGTGTTGTAAAGGATCCAAGGAGATTAGGGGTATGTTGGAAAATGCTTGCTTTTATCACCGGTATTTTTCTTACTGCTACGACGACCCATGATGCCCCACTGGTGAGAAGCCAGTCCAAGGGCTCTCCCTTAAATCCAGTTACCAAAAAGCTTAGGCAATATTCTCCCGGGTCCCTAGCAAACTAAAAATTCCCTTTTTCCTCTGGTTTCTTTGTCAGTGGGCCTGCCTGTGACCACTGCACCACACTGCCTTCAGTCCTTGAAGCCAGATAACATTAACGGACCGGGTGTCCTTTGGCCTGAAAGATGCCTAAAAAAATCTCAGAAAAGGAACTGACAGAGGCTGAGTGGTCATCGAATCGATCCATCCTCTGCCTTTGGGCTGGGCTTACAAAGAATACTCTTTAAAATCCGTCTCCCGTTCGGTCTCCCGCGCCTTCGGGGAACCGAAACCACATACAGCCTAGGAGCACGGCCTGGCTGGAAATGGAGTCACAGCTGCTTCCAGCCACATCTGGGACGGGGTGACCCATCCTCCCCAGGGGCTGCCACGCTCTGCGTGCATAATGGAGCCCTTCTGAGCAGGCAGCACACCTATCACCTAGCCCCGTACAGGCGCTTGCTACTCTGTGGCCTGTTTCCTCAGGGATTCGCTTTTTGAGAAAAGTCGGGGAAGGGCTGCGGAGCCTCGAGCCACGGGGCTGGGGAAGGTACCTACAGCAAAAAGAGACACAGCTTTTTTTGTTTTAAAAGAACCCATCGCTTCCTGATGCTGACTGATAAGCGTTTTTCCTGGATTCCAGTCAGAGGAGATTTGTAAGGAAAACCCCTTTGGGCTGACAAGGCCAGAGGTCAGGATCTCTAGGGTGAAGGCAGAACCCCCAGGCCTTTGCTTAGCTTTGAGCAGCAGTGCACCACTGGGGACGATCGGAGCAGCTAACGGGGAAAACACTCACCCACTCTGTGATCAGCATCGCTTCCTGCCCTATTTCCCACGCCTCTTGTGTGCATCCACGACCCCCTGACCAGCTCCCCTAAAGCACACACTGGCTGTGAGCCTCCATGCCGCCTGTTTTGCGGCTGTGCCCAGGAATTCAGGGTGTGTCCCTGTCTGGCCTCTCTCGGGGACCACGGCCACTCCCTGCCCACACCTGCAGCTCCCACCCCGCCCTCCACCAGGTTCTCGCCCATGCCTGCACCTTTCCTCCCCCTCTGCCACTGCCCCCACCCTCCTTTAATAGATGGGAAGGAAAAGAGAGATGGAACTAGCATTCAGGGAGGGCCTGCTACATGCAAGACGACACCAGGTTCGGCTCTTCAACGCGCATCATTTCACCTAGTGCTCCTAGCGACCTTATTGAGAAGTTGAGGCACTGAGAGAGCGAGAAGCTGCCCAAAGACCCTGAGCTAAGGAGTGGAAGAATTCGGATTTGAACGGCAGCCTGCCTCCGGGAGAGACCCTCCGGGTTCCTTTCCACTGCACAGCAAGAACCCCGATGCAGCACTAGATACTGGGTACATGACTATCTTCCCTCCAGAGGGCAAAGCCTTTTGGGACAGGATCCCCCCCTGAGGCCTCTCCAGATTCCCCACCATGAGGTCTTCTCGTTCCCAGTCACCCCACCTGGAACAGTGCACGCAGGCCGTAAGGACTCCGGAACAACTGGGTCCCAGTGACAGTGGCCTTCAGAGACAGTTCTATGGTGAGGCTATTTGTGAAGAGTGACATTTTTTTCTTTTAAACGCAATTTAGCAGTTACATTCCAGGAATCATTAACTACAAATGGGAACCTAGAAGGGATCGTTCTCAGGTGCTTTGTTTTGCTTTAAATGCGTTGCAGGGTGAGTTTCCGGGCTCTGCTCACACATTCCTGGGCACTCGGCTGGGGGTGAGTTTACTGGAAAGGGCCGCTTACAGAAATGGGGCTCTGTCACTTCTACCTTGCACATAAGCAGAAGTGTGATTCTAGTTCTATTTGAGGGAGAAGGCAGTAGACTGTTTCCATGGCAACCGGAAGCAGCCTGTGAAATAGGAGACTAGAGAAGGTTGGGGGAACATTAAGTTGTGGCTGGCCACGTGTCTGTCCCACCTTTGTCACGGCCAGTGGCTTGAAATGCCTGCCTGAAGGAAAAAGAGAGGTATGGTGACCTGGAGGAAACGTTCCAGGAACGAGTCCAGCAAGCACCACACAGGTGACCCCTGCTTGGCTTTTCTAGAGGCTTCACTGGGGAACATACACCGTGCCAGGAAAACCAGGCAAAGTGAGTGTGTGAGTGTGTGAGTGTGTGTGTGTGTGTGTGTGTGTGTGTGTGTTGTACACGCAAGTTTGAGAGAAAATGAGAGAGCAACCGAGTAACTTAAAACACATTCTCTAGCTTATTTCTCTATGGTTTTGTTTTTGCTGATTGCTTATTTGCCTTCTTTAACCACTTTATAAAACTTCAGCACATTCTCAGCTAATCACTTGACGAACAATATGGCCACAATCATGTCAGGAAGAGTCCTGACACCCAGCTACAGGCAGGCCACACTGTGTCTTCCCTGGTGTGGCCTCATGATGCGGGGGGTGGGGCAAATTAGGACCCAGAGCATCAGCAAGGCTGTTGACCTAATTCCCCTCCAGACGAATATGCACCCACATCCCAGTTCTGTCCCCCAGCGCCCTGTGATCCTGGCAAGCTCATAAACCAATCCGAGCCTCAGTTTCCTGAACACGATAATCTCCTTTCATCTCATAATGGCTGCTGGAGTATCAAATAAGATAATGGCAATGAAAGTGCTTTGTAAAACAATATAATCCACAAATGGAAGAGAGTGCTATTATCGTATTACTAATAAATGCAGGATTTAATGCAAAGAAGTCCCATTACTAATGACAACATTATTTTAGCAAAATGGCTTGCTGTTTTTCCTCCCTAACCTTTCTCCAAGTTCAAAGAGACAATGAAAGACAGAAGCCTGCATGGCTGGCTGGCTTCAAGGTCAAAACTCAGTCACGCATTTTTATGTGGCACAAAAAGTGCTCAATCGATTGGACACAGAAATCAGAGTGCTAAGTAGAAAGCTGCCTGTGCCGAGGATTGCAGGGCTCAGAGGAAGGAGGAGGTATGAATCTTCCAGCTGCACAGCCGGCCTGCCCACCTCTCCCCAGGGCAGTGCCCACCCGGGAGGGGAACCCTTCTCTCTCAGGGAAAGCAGAGCAACACTCTCTCAGAGAGGGCATCCACTTTGCCCCCTGGGGCCTCATTAGTCTCACGGAGTCTTTCCATCTGGCTGGTGTTGAGAAACCTGGGAGCGTGAGCAGGAGAACAGAAGCGGTGCCCGGTGGCGGGAGAGACATCCGGTCCGCGCCAGCGTGGCCCCCACCCCCTCACCACTCTGCCCGGCCCACAGACGGCCACGTCCACCAGCCTGGCAGCCAGGGAGAGAGGCAGCATCTGCGGCCACACGCGGACCACGGAGTCACAACCTGCCTTGTAACGGGGTGCCCAGGCTTGTCCTGTGCCATTAAGGTTTGAGAAGCGCTGCTCTGGTACCTGAGAGGTAGGGGGTGGGGTGAGGACTCCTTGGCAGGTGATTGGTCAACTTCTCCCACCTGCCTGCATCCTGATCACCTGGTAGGGAGCAGGACCCCCACCCAAGGTGTGTCGCTATTCAGCAAGAAGCCCAGGGGCTAACGCAGCCTTCCCCTCCTCTCCACCCAGGACAACCCGTGACCTCGGCCTCTTCAGTGCTGTGGGAAATTCGCCTTTCCAGTTCACTAGGCCTCTGTCCAAAGAACTTGAGAGGCTGGAGTGGTCACGTCCAGTCACACTTCCTTAGCACGTGGGAGCAGGCTGCACGCTGGGCCATAGAGCCCAGACTGCGGGGTCGTTTCTCTCCTCCCCATGTCAGGCCGTGCAGTGCGCGGCCTGCAGTGCCGTCCCCTCCCATGGCCAGTGGCCTAGCTGCCTCTTTGCCACGTAGTTCTTCCCAGCACCGAGGACTTATTTTATCACCTGTTCATCTGTCTTCATCCTGTGCCTGGGAAGTGGGCCCTAGGGCCAATGACAAGACCGGGAAACTGAGGGGAAAAGGAGAGACTCGAACACAACTCCTCCTACTCCGAAGGTGGTATGGTCGAGAGCTCGGGTTCTTGGTTTCCACCTCGCCCATCCACTAGCCAGCCACTGGCACTCCGGCAAGCTTTCCAAAGTCCCCTTGTGCTTTCCCTGTCTCCAAAATGGGGCAAAAATCCCTCCCCACCTTAGAGGTCTGTGGAAGATCAAAGAGAATTATAGGGAGTGAAACCTTGACAAACAGGAGAGATTTTGGACAAGGTGTTGTATTCATTAATTAACAGGTGGTAGGCACTGTTCTCGGCACTTTATGTTCGCTAACCCTCGAGTCAGCACAACAGGGCCATCAAATAGGCACTACTGTATGCCCAGTTTAGGATGAGGCCCGGAGACCCAGAGTCAAGGAGTTTGCTCACAGTCACTGGTGGAGAGTGGCAGACGGGCACTGTGACTCCAGGCAGAGCTCTGGGCCTGGGTCCCCCTTGGGGCTCAGAGAGGAGATCTGCGGCAGGTATGGGTTCCCCGCCCTGCTCTAGCCAACGTTGCCTCCCCAGGGGTAGGACAGCCCACAGAACAGTGAAGGTTGTCAAGACTCTCTGGGAACACACCAGGTGCATGACAAGGGTCAGCCACACCCTCTTTGGCAACTCCACCACGAAACCCTCAGAGAAATATGCTCCATCCCTGGCACCACCTGGTCATGGACAAATCCAGTCGAGTTTAGTTTTCTTCCTAATTCCACAGGAGAGTTACCCCGGAAGCTCTTCAGAAAACACAGAAGGGCCTCAAAGACGTTCTTGACCTCTGAACCCAAACACAATCCAGTACATTCAAATGTTTCCACAACATCTAATTGGTCTGCCTCTAATTCCTGAAAGTCGCTCAGTTGGGGGTTGATTTATTTCTCCCTTTGCAACTGCCAATCCACTTAAAACCCTTCTATTCCCAGTCCGATAGCCTGTGATATTTAAGCCTTTATTTTCTTCTCTCTCAGGCTTTCTCCTCCATTGCTGATCCGATCACTTCTACAGTCCATCCTTTAACCTTTGCTCTTGAGCTATTTTATGCACCCGGCACCCCCTCTGGCCTTTCTTCCATCTCTTGCCACACTTACACTTCCCCTGGCTTGTTGTAGAGCCAAGAACACCTCCCCACATAGTGCCTGGGGTGGAGCAGGGGGCGGGAGAGATTCCCCCTCTGTGCCCCCTGCACTCACCTGGGGCCCCCCACCAGGTTCTCTGGCTCTGGATAAGACCAGCAGAATCCAGTACAGCCCTCAGAGAGGACAACAGGCAGATGCCCCACAAATCCCTGGCCTGGCCAAGTGGAGGATGGGATAGTCTCCAACAGGAATTTCAGTCAGTGTGGGCCTGGGGCCTCTGTGGGGCTTGCTAGCTCAGCCAGGTGGCTCAGAAGCTGTTGGAACTCTAACACCCAAAGCTGCCACCTGACAGACGGTAGGCCGGCAGCAATGCATCCCGGCCTTTGCTTCTGCTGCCCCTGAACCAAGGGACATGCGGAGGAGCACGTCACTCTGTCAAGGCATCAGCCGCTGTCCCCCACTTCCCGGCAGGGGGTAAGATCAAGGGTGACCCCGAGATCACACCAGCCAGGCCAGTGTTCAGAACCAGGTGAAAGACATTCAGGGAGAACAGGGGACACCCTGCACCCTCCTTCCCACCTGAGTTAAACTGAGCCGTGCCTAGTAACCCAGGTGGAAAGGGCTCGCCTTGGCTTAATTGTGGGTGTTTGGGCTTTGTTTTAGTAAATGCATGCTTTTTAAATCTTCAGAGTATCTTAGAGCAATTTTGCAGCTGGAGAGCTATAAGGGGTTTAATTAACCTAATTACCTTCATCTTCCTGCCTCCAGAAACCTGTTCTGTGAACACGGGCAGTGACCAGGCCGGGCGGTCATGGCCCAGGCAGAACTGTGAGCTGGGCTAAACTCCCAGACTCAGCACCTCCATGCCTCGCAGTGGCCCAGGTGAGCAGTAGGTGCCCAAGAGTCCAGGAGCTTGAGACTCTTCGACTGCCCATGGCCCAGCTAATTAGGAGAATCCATATTAGATTCCATTGCGCTACCAGACAGCATGGCACACTCCAGACCTGGGATGGGGCAGGTGGGAGGAAGAGGAAGGCTGGAGCACTTCACTGAAGGCAGCCCTCCCCAGACTCCTCCACTGCACATGCACACTCGTGTGCACACACACAGACACATGCATGCCCATCATGCTGTGCACAAACCGCCCTCCTCCCACTGAGATTCTTGGAATAAAGACCTTAAAGGAAACGATTTCCCAGTGTGGGAGGCACGTCTCACCCAGCTTGTGATCCAGAGAACAGAGCTGAGGAAGCAGTTCAGGTGAGGATGTGTGCTTCTGGATGGCCGGGGCAAGAGCCAGTCCCCATGAGCCCTGCAGGACACGTCCTGCCTTCCCATCACAGTTGCAGAGCTTTGTGCCCCACCCCCCGCCTCCACCCTCCCTGCCTGTCTCCTGTTTACCCCAACACCAGCAGAAGCTTCGGCTGGGGCCCTGGCCAGCCCCTCTGGTCCTTAGGAAGAGCTCCCAGGGCCGTGATGCAGGGCTCAGTGCAAACCCTGCTCTGCCAGGCTTTCAGGAAAGTACACAAGGACTCCGAGGGGCAGAAGCTGCGGGGTGTTTTAGCTGATTATAAAGTCATAGTCTACTACAGCCCATCAACAACCAATTTGGCCCGCGTAAAAATGGATTCCAATTCCCTCAGTACTAGTCTCCTAGCGATCAGCTCATCAATATACATAATGTTTAGAAGCTGGGTATTGATTGTGGAATCTAATGGACTCATTACGTAGGATTCGGTTTGACTTCTGGAATAAATTTTTTTGGAGCTCCCCTCTCTTTCCACTAACCAAATTCCAAAACTGGTGGTGGGGGGGCGGGGCATCGAGGATGTTGGAGAACAAACAAAGAGGTTCCGGGGGCTTGGCCATAAATCAAGAATGCTCATGATGCCGGGTTTTCCCCAGCCCTTGTGAAGTGGCCTGTTCTACCGCCTGCCCCCAGATGCCCTGAATTAACAAGGATCTGCTGTTGCCATAGGATACAGTAAGCACCAGTGGTGTGATCACCATTGGTGGCAGCCAGTGATCCAGTGTGTCACAATGCCCACAGAGGCGACGTGGAGTCCCTGCCAGTGTCTGTCCATGCAGCAGAAGCTCCATGCCTTGACCCTCATATATGGCCCCAGCATCCCCTGCCTCTTCACCCAGGGCCATCAACACACATTCACAGCATGGGGGCTGCGCCGAACCTCCTCCTAAGTCCCTACTGTCAGGAGCATGTCCCATGCAAGGCCCGGCGTCGGGGGTGGTGGGGGGGAAGGTGGGGGGGGCTCCTGGGGCAGAGAGGAGGCGGGGCTGGGGGCGAATCATCAGGAAGAGGAGTACAGCTGTGGGGGGCAGTCTAGCCAACCTGCAGGTCATGGGGAGATCTTCCCCTCAGAGAGATTGGTTTGATTGTTTCTCCTCCTGATGATATCCCGGAGCAGAGCCCACGGGCAAGGACCGACATTTTAGTAACAACCATCCCACCACTAAACCTGGAATGGAGACACTCTGCATCTCAGCAGGGAAAGGAAACCCAGAGCCTGCATATTCTACCCAAGGACAGCCCTCCCTGGCCAATCCCCATTTATACTTCTTTTGGTTTCAAGACTACTAGGTTCAGACACAACTAGTTTCTTCCTAGGAAACTATAAGCTTTCTGTGTTTTCCAGTCTGTGCTTTCAGGGGTACACTTTTGGGTCTTCCATTTATTTTCTGTAGAAGTGCGTGACCAAATAAAGGCTATGACCTCTCACATATACACTCTCCCAAACCGAGGAGAACGGCAGTGAGGAGGTGGCCTGAGGCTGTAGTCACGCATCTCCCAGGAGGGCGGACCCTGGCTCTTGGGAATTTGGGATTTGGCCACATTACCTTGTCTTTACAACTCTAAGTCACTTTCTAGTCCCAGCGTGGCTCGGCTCCCCAAGCATCTTGGGTGAGGGTGCCAGATTTGGAAAATAAAAATACAAGACGCCCAGGTAAATTTCAATTTCAGGTAACAAGGAGTAATTTTTGTGTGCCATTATGTCCCGTGCAATATTTGGGACATGGTTATACTGAAAAATTATGCAGAGCTAATCTGACATTCTAATGTAACCGGGCATCCTGTACTTTCATCTGGCAACCCCCATCGTGTCAGCTCCTGGAGGTTCACCTTCATGCACAGCCCCAGCTGCTGGGACTCAGGACTCTGCCCCTCCAACAAGGCCATGCTCTTGACGCAAAATCCCTCTGCAGGTTTTAAGAGAATCAGGGGAATAACAGTAACAAAAACAACATTTTGTAAAGCTTGTGGTACGGGTCTTCTAATATACTGGGGAATAACATCTGAACTAAGACAGTACTTCACTCCAGGCTGGGCATCCTGGGAGGACAACTTATTCACTGGTTTCTTTAAATGAAGTTCCTCTAAATTCCATCCGATCAATCCCCCTGGGCTTTCAGACCACTGAACACAAGACTTTATTGCTAGTGACTTGCACTAAAAAACACACTGAAATAAAATCATTTAGGCTAGTACTTCCCCAACTCAATTATACTCTTCAGAACTCTATTCCTTCAGGAATCTCCTGGAGAAAAGACATAGTTCTGTGGTCAAATAAGCAGGAAACTACATGTTATATATGCCAACCTGGGAAAGTCGCTGTGAGTGTCAGCATATAAAAGGCCTGAGGAGTCTTGCAGGAAGGAAACCCTCAGCTGCTCATTCCAGCACTATCCAAACTTACTTGACCACAGAACGCCCGGGCCTCCATGTCCCCCATTTAATACCTATTAACCCTAGAGATTGCACTTTGGATATTAGAAACAGATGAACGTTTCTCAACACAACTAACCCTTAATATTTCTTTCCATCCTCTACTTGGGTCTGGAGTTCTTCTGGGTTTTTCTGAAGTCTTCCTCGTCCTGCTTCCAGACCTGTTCAGCCATGGCCTTCTGTCAAGGCCTTCCTCAAGCTCCACATGCTCCACACAGGCTCCCTGACCTCATACCTCTCCGGCCCACAAGGACCACTTCCTTATCTGATCGTTCACTCAGCACCTACTCCCAGCACAAATCCAAATTCCCTGACTGTATTCTTTAACTATTACTTTCTGTTCTTTCATTTCTGTATATTTTGGCTCTTCAACCAGACTTGAAACTACCTGGGGGCAACACTCTTCCTGCTAAACCATAACCACTTAGTGCAAGATGGATTGGGCATCCAGTAAGCCTTTGGCAAATACTTGTTGACAGCATTATGTCTATTTGTTCACCCGTATTCTAATGGTTGCAGATTAAAAAAAAAAAAAAATGATGGTTTTTCTAAAAGAGCCATGAACTGGTTTCTCTCATGCACCATGAAAGATCAAAGATGAATCTCAGAGTTGTCTCCCGAGCCCCGCACTGTGTACTCCTCCCATCAGTCACTACACCCTGGCAGGCACCCCAACTCTGACCCAAGCCCCTGGAGGCGAAACAGACTTGAGAGGGCCAGAGATTTTCATGAAGCTGGAACGATTCCCCAGTTAGTTTATAAGTCAAAATTCCCAAGAATTATGGGATCCACAACCCAGTTCTGGGAAATACCATGACACTATCCTAAGGCAAAGAGAGCCATGTACTCGTATAAAAAAGAACAGATTGCAAAATGACCTATCTCAAACTCTGAAGTCACTGTACTCTTTTTTTAATGTGCCTGGCTGGACTTCAGGGTTTTATAGACACTGTGCTATGAGCTCCATCACAAATTGAGGCCCGTGCAATGCAAACTTCTAACGGTTCAACTCCATTCCTGTGGTCCTCGGGGGACTCTCATCCTCTACCCTGAGACTGACTTAAAAAGAAAAATCTGAGGAAAAACAGGGGAGTCTCTAAAACACATAATGGGAAATCTAAATACATTGTACACATCAACTGTGTACACACTTCATTGTCCTAGAAGCCTACTTCTTTCCATATCGAGTCAATTATAAAAAAGAAAGCTTTAAATAGCCTTGGTTTCTAAGGTAAAAAACAGACTGATCTCCTTTTGAATGATAATGTGATAAAAATATCAGTAATCACTGATATTTGTAAATCAATTATTTTCTAAACGGCCTAAAGTCTTTCCAAGAAGGCCCATGGCAAACTTCCCTGGATTTAGTTCCTGAAAACAGTAAATGAAAAATATGTGAACCAGTTAATATTGTTTCCTGGATGAAAACATTGCCAGGTCTGAATGTTTGGTATTCGGTAAGAAATACTTTAATATTCTAAACCACGAATGCCTCGTTTGTCCCCATCCCAATCCTCAAGCCATCAATTAGGAATACTCGACACAGACGTGGTTTTGCAAGCACAATTCATAATAGGTTTTGGATTCTGTAGCAATTTCTGTATCTCAGAAATACCAATGAGATTTCAGGTAAAATGGAGTCCAAATGCATTAAGTTTTAGTGGATCAGATGGCTGCGCATCATTCAGGACTTAGCCCAAACGCAGACCTTTCAGAGTCCTTCCCAGGCCTCTCTGGCTAAAGCACCCCACATGTGACGTGGTTCTCCACTACACCAATTACCCGATTTTATCGTTCTCAAAGCCCTTACAGTACCCACACCTGCCCTCTTCATTTGTTAAAGGTTTATTGCCCACCTCTCATCAATAGGAAATAATCTAAAAGATCTTGGAGTCAAGTCCTCCACCTGGTCCAATTCTGTGTCCCCAGTTGCTAAGGTAAGAGCCTAGAAGCATAAATTTGTAAGCCACTTACATTAAAAAATGTTTAATTTTATTGTGGCGAAACATACATCACACGGGATGTATGATTTTAACCATTTTTAGGTATCCAGTTCAGAAGCATTAAGCACATTCACATTACCATGCAAGCACCACCACCCATCTCCAGAACTTTCTCACCTTCCCCAACTGAACTGTGTACCCATGAAACACTGACTCCCCACTCCCTTCTTCACCCAACCCCTGCCAAACACCATTCTACTTTACATCTCTATGAATCTGACTACTCTAGCTACCTCACAGAAGTGGAATGGTACAAGAGTTGTCCTGTGTCTGGCTTCTTAGCACAATGTCCTCAAGATTGATCCATGCGGTAGCCTGTGTCAGAATCTCCTTCCTTTAGAAGGCTGAAGAAAATTTCACTGCAGGTATATACCACACCTTGTCAACTCATTCATCTATCAATGGACATTTGAATTGTTTTCACCTTTGGGCTATTGTGAATAATGCTGCTCTGAACTTCCGTGTACAGATATCTGTTCAATCTCCTGCTTTCAGTTCTCTGGGGCATACACCCAGCAGAACTGCTGAAGCTAATGGTGGTTCTAGATCTAACTTTTTAAAGATTTTTATTTATTTTTGAGACCATGTGTGCATGCGAGCGGGGAGAAGGGCAGAGGGGGAGGGAGAGAATCCCAAGCTGACTCTACCCTGAGCATGGAGCCCAATGCAGGGCTGGAGCCCAAGCCCCTCAGATCACGTAGGCTTAATTTTTTGAGGCAACGCCATGATATTTTCCACATACTTCCAATTTTTCCTCATCAATTCTTGTTATTTTCTGGGGTTTTTTTGGGGGGGTTTTTGTTTTTGGGGTTTTTTTGGTTTGTTTTTGGTTTTTTCATTTTTTGAGAATTGCATTTTATCTGAAGCAACAGTTCCCACTTATGTCTGCTGTAGATTAATGGATCTAATGAAAAGAACCTTTGAACATGACTTGGTTTCCCACCTAATGCATAGTCAGCAGTCACAACCAGCTAAATAAAAAAATCATTTAGCTTTCACAGTTGAGCCTGAGCTAATAGCACAGGACCATTTCTGAATATTTAGACGCATACTATAAATATCAGCAAGTAAAAGAAAAGAGAACCAACTGCTGGGTAGCTTTCTCCCCATATTAGTGTCAACCTTTTCTGCAAATGGCCCCAACCAAAACGGCGACCTCAGGCAGGAGGTGCTCTGTCCAGCGCTAACTACAGGCCTGCCACCTCCGGGAGAGAGTGAAGGGGCCTCTGGAAACTGTGTGGTGTTGGCCATCAAGACTTGGAAGGAAGGAAGGACTGGAAATTACAGCAGTCTGAATGCAATTGCCTGGCTTTACCTTTGCCCAACACTCTGAGAGCCTATAAACATCAGTGGAGGAAAAAAGGTTTAATTTCCAAAGACATTAAATTTTCAGAGCTATGTGACCTCTGAGAGAATATGGCCATCTGAGAAAACTATTTCCTGAAACTCAAATCCAGGCTTGGGGAATGAGGCCACCAGCCAAGGCTCCGTCTTCCACTCAAAATGATTGCACATCAGTCTTTCCTGCTGGAGAGAAAAGGTGTGGCCTACCTAACTGTGTCCCCCATCCCTTAGCACAGGGCTTGACACGCAGTTGGGAATAGATATATATTTCCTAAAGCAATAAATGAATGGATGACAAGTCTAAGAAGATTAGGGACTTCCTGGTTCCAAAGGTGAGAGAATGTTGCCTCCTCAGCACATCCTACCCTGACTTCTGTCTTTCTCGTAAACTAGAACCTTTGTGTTCTGTAAAGACCCAAGACAGCGGTCCTCACAGAAGTCCCTATAACTGTCACAGCCTCATGGGAGTTTACGGTCGAGACAGGCCTTCTCCATTCCTGCCTTGGAACCAGCCCTCGAATCTGGTCAGAATAGTTTTCGATTCCCTCTCTACCCCCAGTCCATTTCTGTGCCCTGCTCCTTCGTCTCCCACAGCACTACCCCTTTCCAACAATAACAACGATAGTGGTGATTATGACGCCAACAGCCAGCTTCCTTTATTGCTTTATGGTTTACATAGGACCCTGCAACTGCATTAGTTTACTTGACCCTCATCATAATGACAGGAAAACCAAAGGGAAACTTGATTTACCAAAGGTATGTGAGGAATATATGGTAGAACCAAGTCTCTGGACTCCAAAAACCCAGTGAGTGGCTTCCTGTTCTGTGAATGGTTTCCTGTTCCTTAAATACCACCCAAGCACATATTCATCTCAAAACCAAAACTCTCATCCTTTAGGACTCTCCTCAACTGGCCACTGAGAGGAAAGATGGCTCCCAGTGGGTAGATCCTAACCATACTACCTAATGATTGCAAATGATCTCACATGTTTGTGGTTGTTTTCAAGTATGTCCACAAATTCTTTCATACTCCTCTCTTCAAGAGGTGAAGCATATTACCCTCCCTTCAAGTGTGGGTTGGACTTAGTTACTTGCCTCTAATGAATAAATAAAGTGAAATGGTGATGTGTGATTTCAGAGACTAAGTCACAAGAGTGCCCCTGTGGCTTCCTCCTTGCTCACTCTTGGCTCACTCTCAGTGGAGGAAGCCAACAGCCATGCTGGGAGGACACTCAAGCAGCTCTATGGACAGGTTCACATGGCAAGGGACTGAGGTCTCCGGCCAACAGCTGTGCGAGAGTCTTTCTGAAGTGGACGGACCCAACAGCCCTGTCTGAGCCTTTGGATGACTACAGTAGCCGCCAGAAAATGGACTACTTCACTGGAGTCCCTACCTGAAATCCTGACCCACAGAAATTGTGAGATAATGTTTGTTGTGAAAAGTAGCTAAGTTTGGGGATAATTTGTTGTACAACAGCTATCTATCACTTCAGGACTATTTATATTTTAAGAAAGGTTGTCTTTAAGAAAAATTGTATTTATACCATGAATGTATGCTTATACTAAAATTTTAAGTATAAACAGGAAAAAAAAGACAATTTTAAAAATTACCCATATTCTTCAAAGATAACTAATTTTATCATTTTAATGTATAATGTTTCATGTTTTCTATTTGTGTATGTGTGTATTTTTCTTATAAAAATGCGCCCATATTACTTGGAAACTGCTTTATCATTTAACATTACTGAATACCATTTCAAGGGTCATTAAAGATAAAATTATGGGACACCTGGGTAGCTTAGGCAGTTAAGCATCTGACTCTTGCTTTTTGGCTCAGTTCATGATATCAGGGTCCTGAGATCGAACCCTCATCGGGCTCCATGCTCAGCACAGAGTCTACTTGTCCCTTTTCCCTCTGTTCCTCCCCCAACTCTCACGCATGCGCTCTCTCAAATAAAATCTTAAAAAAAAAAAAAGATAAAATTACAACAATATGTGGACTAGTTGCAGAGTATTGTATTATACAGGTATACAAAATATATTTAACCTTTTTTTTAAAGGTAATTTAGGCTTTTACCAGTTGATAACTGTCCATGTGCCTTTTACGTGCTTGCCCAAGTATGTCCTTAGCATTGACTGATAGAAGTACATTGCTAGGTAAAAAAAGGCACATACTTCCTTAAATGATTGTCATCATCCATATTGCCAAATTACATCAAAGATGGGGCAAACGTAGATCCTTCCAGCAGTTTATCAGAGCGTCCCTCTCACCATCGCCCGGTTAACCATAGTGGTTTTAATTATCATTAAAGGCCAATTCTTAACTCAAATAACTGAGTCTCTGGTGATGGAATTTCCAGCAGACCAACAAAAAGATATCAGGGTGGCCGAGAAAAGGTTTCTCTCAAATCATATACCATATTGCAATGTTCCCTCTGGTCTATGTCCCTCCAAACTTCCCCTTGACTCCTCTTACTTCAGCGAGACAGACCAGGCGAGGAAGAAGAGGTAATCCCTGCCATGAAAGTCACAAATACAGTTGTGAGCAATGTGACACCATCTTCTGCTGCACCCTCCAGACATTTGGCAGTTATCTTGGCCAAAAAGCACCTTTCTTCCCTAAAGATCCTCAACTGCATTACATTCTACAACACTAGTTATTCGTTCATCCCTTTGGCCTATATAAACTTTTCTGATTTTTAAAATACAAATGTGAAATAAAAACCATCCAATGACTTATTTTTGTTGGCGTGGAACAAGATGGGCAGGTTGGCCAAAAGGAGGAGCCTCAATTCATCAGAGCCATGGACACACTGCCTCGAACAGTGTTTACCAGGCTGTGTTCTGTGGAAAAGCCGTGTCCTACAAGAGATCTAAAGGTAGGAGATAGAGCCTGGGCCAGGGTTACATGGAAAAATGAATGCACAGATGGATGGATGGATGGATGGATGGATAAAACAGATTGTAATGCCTATACTAGTTATGGACCTAAAGAGTTCGCTAAATTATCTGAGTGTATGTTTAATATAATTTTAGCTATTTCAAAGAACATATTACACTTAATGATACCACCAATCCAGTTATTCATGGTCATTATTTTCTTCTCATACACCCTTGCTTTAAAGGCTACACATGAAGCTCTGGACCACAATGGGTCACCTCTGGTCATTCATAAACATGTATATAATATCTCAGGATTATTTACCAGCTGGTATATTTTCTCTATAATCCATTCAAATAAATGTATGTGGGTACTTCACTCCTTTGATAAGGGTATATCAACCTAAATTTGCCTCTTAGAAGGAAAATATGTACACGGTGCTATTCGCCATTATTCAAAAGCCAATTTCCTGATTCAAACATGTAAATCCAATGTATCAACAGCCAGGGAGAGGGAATACAGAAAAGAAGGTAAAGGAGAAAAACAAACATTTAGGTGGTCACAGCATCCTTGAAGGAGGCCTGGGAGGTGAGACCCTTAGGAGACAGGATGGATCAGAGAGGTTCTTGAACCCCTTCTCAGCCACAGAAAGCCCAGGACTTTCAAATTCCTTCCCTTGCAGCCTGTGCAGACCACCAATGGACAGGGTGGGGAGGACTACAACCATTTAACCAACTGGCAAGTGTGGTTTGGCAGAGGGAACAGAGCCAGGCACCGGGCAAGGTATGGCGCCCTGCCCCAGCTCAGACATGTCCAGGACGGCCAGCCTAAAGTGCTGGGACTCTCCATCAAGGGCTCTTCTACACCTGAGGCCTTCCTTGTGGACACACATTCACGCAACGAGCCTCAGCCACAGCACAAACACCAGCTCTTCTGGAACCCCTTGCCCATGCCACCTTTCTATCTTAGTGGTTCCATCGTCTGCACCCACAGCACTTCTATACCCCTGTGCTGATTCTCATCTTGCCAAGACAACTCCTAGTTTCCTAACACACTGGGATGGTAAGCACGCCCTCCTCCACTTGGGTTCCCCAGCCCCTAAAAGAGCATAAAGGCTCCGTAAGATCTGACTCAGCTGAGATGGAAAAGCTTACATCATCCACCCTGCATGCCTTAAGAGTGACTTCTACCAAATGATGAATAAAACATGACCACTTTGCATAAACTTAGAAAAGCATTCTTCCCCTAACCAAACTGAAGAAGTAAAGAATGAATTGGGCTTTCCTCGTGTCCCACAGTGACTCTTCGTAAAATCACCATATGACTGTCTTTCTGGGTCCCATGCACCATTTGCCCACACAGTCTGAGGTCAGTCGAATGCCATCGGAACACCCGGAGACAGCCGGGCCTCCTCACACTGCACAGAAGCTCTAGGAGAAAGTCCCACTTTCTTCTGGAAATGCCCCAAAGTGAGTATCGCCAGCATTGGGCTCCGCGCTGCTGGGAGCTAGGGTTGCCGCAGCAGCATGCGTTCCAGAGGAACACACCTATCCCCTGTAGCGTGACCATGAGTGAAAACAAAGCCGAACAGAAATCAATTTGCGAAAAGATACCCAATCCACACCATTTGTCCTGCAACAATTTTATTTCTCGGCAGACATTCTTCTCACCAGGCGGCCAAACCCTTAAAACTTAATGCCCTCAACATGCACCTCTGTATGCCAAAGTTCCCAAGCTTAACAGGAAAGAGCAGAAGCAAGGAGATGATGATTGAGCTCACTTTGAAAACGGTCAGGTTTTTTTCCCCTTTAGGGGGACGTGGTCACGTCTCCCCACTGTGAGCCAGGCAGCTTGGGAAGTGTCTCACGTGCACGGACAAATCCTGTCCTCATGTCTACTCTGCGAACTGGCACCAACCCCATCCCGGGGCTAAGGACACCAGCTCACACACTGAGGAAGGTGCAGAAAGCTGGCCTCCCGCCACCCTGCCAGGCTGCCTCACCTTCAGAAGATTCCTCCGTGTTACCACAGATCACTCTAACTCTCAGGCATTCCATCTGTTTTTCCTCTTAAGTTTACCCTATTAATTTTTATTGTTCCCTTTACTGAATGCTTAACTTCCTCTCTTGAGAGGTCTCTACCTGGCATTAACCAGATATTCACTGCTCAGCAAAGTAATTAGTTCCCTTAATCTTCCTTTATCAAACAACCTACTTCCTGAAGCCTTCTGAGTAAGACAAGTTCCAGGCTCCCCCCAGCGGTTCTAGATCTGAATGCTGGAAGGCTGAAGTCAGCTCTAAAAGAAACCTTCAAAAACTGCGATCATGAAAACTCCCATCACCATCCATCAACAGACACGTGTCTATGGAACAACTATTAGCCTCAGTGTACGGATCCTGTGTGGTAACATGTCTGGGCTGCAGGGTATGGGAGGGGTGGGTGCTCATTTGGACAGTCTGTGCTGCTGAGTGCCTACTGTATGTAGGGGGCCTCACACACGCCACCTCTTAAATCTGAGATACATTTGTATCCTTTCTACACAGGAACTGGCTGAAGTTAGAAGTCCTTCACCCGGAAGCAGAGAGGCAGCGCTGTGGCCCTAGAGCCCAAGCCCCTGCCAGTGGGCTCCCACAGGGCTCCGCGCCCGAGGGCACACACACAACAAACCAGTTCCCGGCTCAGAGCTCCGGCCTGCCTGTTAGGTGCAAAGAGGACCCACGATTCAAGGGAGTGTTTGCGGAGGGATGAATGAGCATCCAAATGGGAGTGGCCCCTGAGGCAGGAAGTGGTGGGCTTTTGGGGACACCCCGAGCAGAGAGACAGGAGCCAGGCTGTGAGGAACGAGACAGAGGCTGATCCTGATGGACTCTCCTCTGAGTCCACAACGCACTGACCGCACCGGATAGCGGTTATGCTCATGGGCCTTCCCTTCCGTCGCCCACTCTCCAAAGCCTCAGGAGGCACAGGTCACCGCTTTTTTTCCCACTGCCCAGCCGATCACGATCTCGGTGCCCCAACTTTTCCCTCTCGCTCTTCCCTACTTGAACTTTGCTGTGGACATGGCCCTCAGGGTTTTCTGACGGATGCGAACAGTCAGGCCCAGCTGGGGGCCCCTTTCAACACTTCTCTGAACAGCTCAACAAGGCTGATGGGAAAGTGGGCAGGAGGCCTGGGCTGAGTCACGGTGATTTCCCGAATGCCTGGAGATGCTGCCCCTGAGAAGTCATCTGTCACCAGCGAGCCTGGGCTGAGGGGGTTTGGGGGAGTGGAGGGTGCATTAGCGACACTTATACATCGCTGAGCTCTCCTGCTGCAAAGCGCACAATGATGCATCTCCAAGTTCCAGGCTGGTGCAAACAGTCAGGACAATCCTTTTGCCATCAGTGTGTGCTGGCAAATCCATGTGCCATTAAGCAGCCAATGTTGCTTAAGCACATGCCACTCTTGCCTCTATTTATACAATATCATGCTTAAGTCTCCAGAAAGCCTTGCTGCTGGACTCTAGGCCACCTCCGGAGCAGCTTTTTTTAAACCAGGTAGGCACTCGAAGAATCCCTGGGAGCATACAACCGAAGTGTATACCACAACCAGAGCAAATACCTAACCACTCCATCTTCCCCCCACTCACCTTCCACTCCAGCCTGCCCGACCTCAACTTAGGACCATGCATTTCTACCTCTGCACTTTATATCTGACCTTCTCTGTTTCTAATTGTTTCCCTTCTTCACTCCTTCTTTGAAAAAACAAAGCATCAAAAATCTAGCAGGCTCCCACGTGTTCAGCGTGGTGCTGGCATGTGACAGAAATACAAAGACCCATACGGCATGCTGTCCAAGGAGTTGGTCGGTCTATGTGGACAGATGGGAGACACGACAGGGCCCCGTGAGCAATGCACACATGCACCACAGGAGCTGAACGCAAGCAGTCGCCTCTCTCTCTGGGGAGCTGTGCAGAACCTGAGCGGAATAGGGTTTTTCTTGGGCAGGGAGCAGTGGGGAAGGCCTTCCGGACAACAGATCAATGAACAAAGCATGGAGCCAGGAAGGCACAGGGTATATTTGGGGACCTGCTCGGCCAGGGAAGAGACTTTCTGGAATCATGGAAAAGGCTGCAAATGGAGGCCAGATGTCAACTGTGGAAGGCAGTGCCGACGTAAGGAGTCAGCCTTTATCATCCAGGCAACAGGAGGAGAGCAAAGAGTTTTCGAGCTCCCATGCTTTGGGGGGGTGGGAGCAGCAGGGGCACCGGGTACGAGGCCTGTAGGCGGGAGCCACTAGAAACAGCAACCTGCACGGGAGACGCTCTGAGGCACCTGACGGTGAGGGGCACCTGGGCTCTGGCAGTTGCCATGGGAACAGAAATACAGGAGCACCGAATGCAAATGGCTTAAGGAAAACAGATATTATGCTGGTGCTGAGAACAGTGGCGGCGGGGGGGACCACCCAAGAGGACAGGGCTGTTCAGAGTGGACACTTTTGTTTTTGCAGACTTAGCATCTACACCCTTTTCTACCGGAGAAGAACCCCCTGCCCATCACATGCTTCTTGATGTAAGGCAGAGCCTGTGTCTTCTAGAGAAACTGGAGGAGCCCGACTGTCCTCTCCCCCTTCCCCTTGGCAGTCGCTGTTCAGATGTGTGGCCTCCCAACTGGACTTTGAGCCTCGAGGGGGTGACAAGGACACAGGGACAGATGAGGATTCAATCCCAGAGGAAGCATCCGGCAGTGACAGCCAGCATCCGGGGGGCCGTGACCAAGCCAGAGAGCTTCTGTGGTTCCACTCGGGCTGAGCTTCCTGTGGTCTGGCAGACTGTGGTTCTCCAGCCATGCTCCAGCCTGGAGCTTCTTTACTCACTCAACAGCCCCCCAAAAATTCCTTTAGTCGGAATCACACTGATAAAGATATCAATTCCAATCCATGCTCTGTGCCCCTCGTCAAAGCCCTTATCCCCAAACACCCAGACAGCACAGCCTCTCCTCCCGCTGAACCCCTCTAGTTTGTGTGAACACAGATGCTCATGCTCACTTGTATCAGCAAGTGTCCCATGGACTGACCGGGCTACAGCCACAGCAGGGAGAGAGCCCACGTCTTCTCTTAAACCCACGTCTGTGGCCTCACTACCTGCCCCCACCCCCCCGCGGCCCCGCCGCCCGGCGAAACCTGACCCACTCCCACACTGGGAGCGCTCTGGGCAGGGCAGGCACTCCAGATATACCTACAGAGGGGTTTGAGTTTCATTTATTCATTCAGGGCAAAACCTGAAAAGCCTCTCATGGGAGTTCAAAGTCCTCAGCGCTACCATGTTGAGAAAATCTTGTAAAAACACAGAGGGGAAAAAAAAAGGTTGAGAAAGAAGGCAGCTAGTAGAGTAACATAACAATAAATTGATGATTTTTGCTTCAAAATCGTCCAGGGCAAGGAAGAAATGGGTACAAGTAGTTTAAACAAGACCGGCCGTGCATGAGTGGGGAACGCAAGCTCAAAACAGGCACACGCGGGTGCACTTTACTCTTCCTCTTTAAATATTGAAATTTTCCACCATACACACTTTAAAAGATGAAACGATCTCAAAATTAAATGACTGTCCTTGGCGGGCTAAGCCTGAATGGGGATAGAAATCTCCAGTGACTGTGGGATAAGTAATTGCTCAGGACAGATAGTAAGCAGCAAGCTCCAGCTCTTTAGGAAAAGCTTGGCTTTAGTAATAACGCAAAACCTCCATTTATTCAAGAGCTTACGGGGGTGGGGTGGGGTGGGGTGCTTCAGGAAGGGAATCAGCATGGAGGGTTTTGAGCCCAAAGAGCCCAGAAGGGAGAAGGGCTGGCGACACGCGGCTCCCTGCCCCATTCCGCTCCTTTGGGGGACTGGAGGAGCGACAGACACTGGGATATGGCCCTGTATACACAGGAAACTGGTGTCCACCCCGTGACCTCGGGTTCAGAAATCAGAACACATAACAATGTGGGGAGTCAGAAACATGCCCACCACTGTACAGACATAACTTCCACCTTTCACCAAACTAATCAAATCCTGTAAATCCCATTTCCCCTCTCCTGGGCAATCTGCATATAAATCTACTTAAGGCATGTCTGACTTCCCATGGGAGCCCACCTCGTGCTCAGAAACAGAGGTGCATGCGCAGACTTTGCAAAAAGCCGGTGTGCTGTTTCAAGGCTTCAACAGAAACTTCAAAGAGGACTGGCTTAAGAAAGTTAAGGCAGAAAATGAAAACCAGTGAAAGATGAACTCTAAGAGAGAAGTTCATCTCTGGAGGGGTTCCTCTCTTACCCTCTTCTGCATCACCAGATTTTGAGAAGGTGCTTACCGACCACGTCTACTGCTGGTCCGACTCTCATCACCATCTCTGGGCTCTGGGCCACCCGGGCTGCGCACTTTTATAAGCAGGGCTCTGCCTTGGCCTGCCCTCAGCTGCGGCTGTCCCTCATGGAGGTCTCCTGCATTCACATCCCCACCACCCCCTCCTCTACCCAGGACACTCACTGGAGACTCTGAGCTCCCTCACCTGCTGCCCTTATTTTCCTTGATCCAAATGCAATTCCCTCCCTACACCACCGCCTGCTTCAGTAACAGCAGCACACAGGAGACGTGGCCTACAACTGATGAACACGTTGTTATTGTTGTAACTTCTCCCGGTGATCAGAGGGCTACCTCCTGAGAGGCCCCTAGGGAGGGCTCTCAGGCCATCTGGGTGCCTAGGAGAATCACCTCTGTCCACACAGGCTCCTTTTACCAGACAGGTGAAGTTCTCCTTTCTGCTTGTCCTTGAAGGGCAGAGCACCATCCCTCCTTTAGGAAAATCATTTTGATGGTAAATGTTCCTGTTCGAGGCTACTGAAAAGGTCAGCTCCTCTTTGAAACGGTATTTCTACATGCGTGGGGAAACACTACTACATCTTTTAAAAGGAGGGCTTTCCTGTGACCACGTTTGGGGAACCCTTGCATTCGGTATTGTCATCGAAGAGAGGTCCGCACACACACGAGTAAAGACTGCAATTAGGGCCTGTAATGTGTTGTCTCCCCTAATAGCATCCAGGGAGATTAGAGTTCTCTAGAACTCCCCCTTGGGATATTGCAGCTACAGCTTCTCAGTCCCAGAGAAGCTGAGCAGAAGCCAGAGGACAGACCTGTAGCCTTTGCCACGTCTCTTTGCTGCCTGTTATCTGGAGTGATCAACACACAACCCCAAAAGATTCACGACCATTCCCTAATCCAGATCATAATGGCTATAATCTCCATTCTGTCCTTGTCAGCGGACTCTGAAGAATCAAGGTCTACTGTTTCTACTGATCATCAAGCATGAGGGATATGAAGGATTGGTTTTCAACACACATGCTACCCTCCTCCTCGTGTGCCCACCTGTCCAGCAGAGGATGGAAAGCTAGAACCACATCTCCCAGATTTCTTACAGCTAAGGTTCCAGATGGGAGTTCAGTGTGGCCATTCATATGTACTTTCTGGGAAATCTGGAAAGCAAAAGTGAGGCAAAGACCATACTTCTCGGTTGCTGCTCCTTCCTCAGCAAGCAAAGTCCAGGAGGCAGTCGGTTCTTTTACGATGGCGTTAGCCGAGGTTTCAGCGTGCAGGTGCCAGCTGTATAGGTGTGAGGAGGCAGGACCAGGACACCCCCCGTGTGCAGGTGCAGATCAGAGCAGTGTCGCCTGGTTTTGATCAAGCCAGCCTCTCAAGCACGGCAGTCCCAGCGTGGTCCTGGAGAAGCTCCTTCATCACCGTAGAGGAGGCAGCAGCTTCCTTGGTGGTCCAGCTCCTTAGCGGGCCCTTGGGACACTCCTTCCTGAACTTTCCACCTAGCGAACAGTGTCTTCAGAACTCTTCACAATTCAAGCCATTTCATTCCCTGCAATAAATCCTCCCTGAGTTTGCTCCCTGAGTTTGCTACAGTGGATTCTGCTTCCTGCAGCTGAACCTTGGTCAACACTCCAATCCAGTCTGCCTGTCAGCAAGGATGATCCAGCCTCTCAGTCTCACCTTCATGGCCATGGGATTCTAAATAGTCACTGTCTACATTCCATCCAGGTAGAAAGCCTCCCATATGGCTGACTGGAGGCAAAATTCTGAAAACCTGCAAAGCTCGCCTCCTGCCACCAAGCATGCATCGTGGGTCAGGTCAACCAGATGCCTGCCTCCTGAGCGAGTCACGACGCCAAAACCCCTTTGGAGTAGCACCTATAGTTAGATGCCACCAGTTGTAGAAACCACGTAAAGCTCAGGCAGCAGAGTTTACAGGAAAGAGCAATATACCTGGGTTCTAATTGCAACCCATGCCATTTAGACTCAGTGAGTTGTAGACCCCTATTCTGCCCAGTGGGGACAATGGTACCCTCCACCCCATAGGGAGATAGGAAGGAAGGGTAGACCTGAAAGGTCTTTGTGCAAGGGGTGGGGAGAGAGTATTCTTATTAAAGGATGGCATTTGTTACTACTAATTAATATTAGTATTAGGATCCAGAAGTCATAATCAAGAAAAGAACCTTTTTTCCATACTTTTAAATATGCTTGCTAAATCTTTAATACTCCTAATTTTCAGCACATTGGCATTTAGAGACAAAGTTTCATGAGCCTCATTAAAAAAAAAAAATCAGAGCACTGAAGTGCAACGCTTCCTGTAGATTATAGCCAAACACTGGTAAGTTTGTTTTTTGTTTTTTGTTTTTTTAAAATCAGCTCATTTCAACAGTGCTATCAAGACCCATTGCAGGGTTATTGTTTTCATGCCCCTTGTCTTTTTGTGCCATCCCACACGATGACTGCGATATTTCCTCTACCTTCACAGTTCCGGGGTTTTGTTGTGGTTATTGTTGTTTGTTTTTAAGCAAGCATCATTCCTGTTTCTTCAGTTTTTGACACAACAGGAAATCAATATGGCAGGTTTGTTTCAGGGCTAACCTTAAAATGCCATGACCCCTCGAAGCAAATCCTCTTGACACAATCTCAAAGTGCTACTCGAAGAGAACACACAGCCACAGGCCAGCCAAGGGGCTCTCAGGAAGAAACAGTCTAACAGGCAGGACAGCAGGCCGTGGCCAGACCAAGACGAAGTGGCTCAGCGTTCTCAGTGGGTAGAGGGGCAGCGGGTTAGGAACTGGGACAAGTGACAGGAGGGGACAGAGAATCATGCAGCCAGAGTTCCCTGGGCTAAGGACTGTTCTGCAATCAACTCACCATGCATTCCAGGACCCAGAACAGAAGTCAGCCAGCATGTGGAGCCCAGAACCCATGGGCCCAGCACAAGTAAGGGTCAGACCTGCCAGCAAGAGCTGGGTCGGCAGCAAGAGGCCCAGGCAGGCCTCTGGAAAGAGAGGCGGGGAGTGACGGGGAGGTCACTGACCAGAGAGTCCTGAGGAAAGGCTCCAGGCCCTCAAGAGGGGTGGGCCCAACATTCTCTCCACACCAGATTCTTGCACTTACATTACCAAAGAGCCTTCATTAAAACAAAACAAAACACATACCTCGACAGGATTCCTTTTAGCCTCTCTAGTGCATTTAAAATAAGATTTAGCTTTTTAACTGGTCTTATACATAACCTTTTGGAAAAATATCAACATAAAAATCAAAGCACTAAAACCCCGCAAATCTGTGGATTTTTTTTTTTTTTAACCGTAAGAGAAAATATTTCACACTACAAAATGAGATCATCGGGGTTGCCCTAACCCTAAAAGATTCACTTGAGGATGAAGATTCACTTTAGGTCTGAAGTGTTTGCTTGAACCAGAGAACTAAACCCCATAGGGGGTCAATGACAGGCAAAGAAATCTGGGTAAGGTAGGATTGTGTACTGCCCAAAGAGCCAGGCAGGTCAAATGCAATCAAAGAGATAAAGGAATTCATGGAGATGAACTGCTTTTTGAAATGAAGTTGGCCAGGTTTGTTTTGTGTGTAGGAAGACAATGTTTTAAAATACAGACAGCCACCTTCGGCAATCCAGTGAATGGCAACAGCTTCCTCCAAGGACACTGAAGAGTTAGCTGCAAATATAAATGTTCTGAGCAGAAGGGCCCTGAAAACAGGGCTGCCTGAAGAGAGCTTTGCTGTATTCTCTCGGATCTAAAAAAAGGGAAGCTTTGTCAGGTCCTTCCCTCCAGACACACACACCATTTTATTTGGAAGTCACATGGCGTGATTAAATTTAACTGGGTGGAGCAGTGGAAAACCACAGTATTAACAACATAATTCTTTTTGAGGAGAGATCCTTTCTGCCAAATGCAAAGGAGATAATTCTGAAAGTGTTGAGCTGCTAAGCACTGCTTTCAGCATATTTTTTTTTTAAATCTAGGGGTACCAAGATAGAAGTAGATCTCTGCTCATTACGGCACTGCTTCTAATAACCGGAACACTGGGAATGAGTGGGGTTTTCAACATTTGGGCTCTTGGTGGAAAAAAAAAAAAAAAAAAAGATCCAAGCCCATCTATAAGAGATTAGATGCAGCTTGCAAACTTAGACAGTTCACATCTGTGTCCATGTGCCCAGTTTCTGGAAGGTTATAAGGAGAAGGAAACACAAGTCCTCTCTGGAGAACAAAGCTGACTGGGGCAGGGGTGCCTTCCCCTCTCCACTGTATACCCTTCTGCCCTAGCTGAATTTTTACCCAGAGTATGCCCTTATAATTAGAAAAACCAACCATGAGCACGTGTTTCAGAATCCATTTAAGAGCCTACAGGCCAGGACCCCCGAAGGCTCAGTGTCAGCCCTGCTCCATCAGCAGGACGCTTGTAAAGGCGCAATGCTCGGCGGCTGTACCATTCCATTGGTTTATCGGGCACACACGGACTCCCTTTATTCCTGTAACACTGCCACAGCCATCAAGACAAGACACTCCAGAGACAGGGACTGCTCCTGTTTTACCTATAAAGAAATGGAGGTGCTGAAGGCCAAATGTCCTGCCCGGAGCCACAGGGGCCGCAGCGGGGGAACCTGGACTTGAGCCCAGGCCTCCTTCATCACCGCTATCCGGTTTTCCCTCTGGGAACATCGGGCAGGTCACTTCTGGGTCTTGGTCCACCCATTAATAAAGAGGAAGATGTTATCATAGGCATCCTTTCAACAAATGAATAAGTAGTATCTGATTTTACTGAAGAGGAAACTGAACTCAGAGAGGTCAAGTCACTTGCCCAGTGGCAGACAGCACTTGAACCCAGAAACCCTCTCAGTCCACTTCCCGGCTGCTATTCCCAGCGTCTCTCCAGGCTGTCCCCTCCACCAAAACTGGGCTGGTTTCAGGCCCCAAGATGTTCACAACAGCCTTGATTTGCAAAAACAGGTGTCCTAGAAAGTGCACGGCAGAGACAAGGGCCGATAAGCCATCCACAGAGCCACCCATTCTCAAGGCATTTGCCGAAAACCAGCTCTGTGCCCCAAGAGGCCTCGAGCAGGCTCACAGATTCCAAGCTGCTCTGCGGAAAGGAAAAAAATAAACCTCAGCTCTGCAGAACCTTGACAGTTAATTAGGGAAGCAACGTCCAAGGAGAGATTCCCAGGACCTTTCCCCAAAGTCGGAGCCTAGGCATCTCTCTCTCCAGGAGACGCTAGGGAGAAGGGATGGTCTCCCAGCGGCTCCCCTGCCTGCTAAGCCCCCACCTCCGGTACCCACTGTGGTCGTGCAGGAATGGATATGCCAGCCCAGCCTGCCCTCCCCACAGGAGGACAGGGAGGGAGAACTGCTCCTTCCCAAGGTACTGACTGACACCATCGGTGCAGGGGTGGGAAAGAGGCTCCGCAGTTGTACGGGCTCCCTTTCAGCCTGTTCAGGAGAAGAGCTGTAAATGCGTGAATACAGTATAAATGTAACTCCTTCCGCCCAAGAAAAGCAAAACCTCATACAGGGGAGCGAGGGGGAGGAGTCAACCAGAAAGGCAAATGCTGAGAGACCCTAACACAGAGGGAGCTCAGCCCAGGTGCCTTCCATACTTGAGGCCTGGCTCCCTCAGGGCATTAGCCACCGGCCACAGCTTGGGAGCATGTCATGGGCCTGGGGCACTCACCACACCCTGGGGCCAGCCAAGAGCCGCCCCCCTACAAGGCCCTCAAAGTCCTCTCTGAAACGCCCTGCAATTGCTCTGCAGCTTTCAAATCAATGCAAATTCAATGTCCAGTTAATCTCTACAAACTCAAAAGCCATATTTGGCTCTACTCATGGGCAATCTCTTAGGGTAGCCCCCAAATGGCAGGCTTGAAATGCAGTGAACGCACACAATGACCAGGCACAATGGCTGGCTGCAGCAGTGAGGGTGAATACCTAAAGAGAGGACTAAGACAGGAATGTGAATAGGTGAGGATTATTATTATTGTTATTATTTTACCCGCTAAGATTTAAGGCCCAGATAGCCAAATAGTTTCGCAGTGACTGGTCATCGTCACACACTGCTGTGGCTTGTGGTTTCCGCCCAGCTCAGCCAGATGAACAAATGGCAAGCCTTTATGTTTCCGAGTAGTGGCCAGCATTATTAACAACTTCCAAGTCCTGCTGAATGGAGCCCGCCTTCCTCCACACGGGTCTGTCCCACCAGGGCTGATGACAGAAGCCAGAGCTACCCCGGAAGCAGCAAACTCAGAGGTGCCACGGGAAGATTTAAAAAGAAGAGTTCGGGGCAGGCCCAAAGGGGCAGGTGGGATCTTGAATTCTAACTCACAAGGCAGGCTCTTTCCGTTCATTTGCCTCTTAATCCTGCTCCGCCATTTGGGGCGGGTCCCGGGGCGGGGGGGTGGGGGGTGGGGGGTGGGGGGCGGGCAGCGAGTCCCTGAGAACAAGGCCAGTTTTCAGGGTAATTCAGGAAAAGAAAAATGCCCACCCAGTAGTGAGGTGAGGAAAGGCACGTGGGGGGAGGCAATCCATGCCTTTTTATCCTGCAATGAAATTTCCCCAAACATCGTTTTTCCTGAGTTGTTGAACGCCAAGCCCTAAGTCATCTTTCTAGTCTTCAATCTCAGCAGCTGTAGGACCATCCAACCCCGCAGAGTAACCCATCCAGTGAAGAAACCGCCAAGCATCACACAGCCTCAGACTGCTGTGTGCCTGAGACCACCAGGGCAAGGGTGTCGCATTCCCTCATGGGTGTCCCTTCACAGCTTCTACGCAGACGTGTCCCCACCCTGAAATCTGGGACCTGCTCTCCATATAGGATTAATTCCATCCCCATGAAATGTGAAGGAAGTAGGTGAGACAAGTCACCAAAGAGGAGGAACCACTCTAAGGTAGCAATTTTATCTTTCAACTTAAAAAAAAAAAAAATTTTTTTTTTTTACTTATGTTTGGTTTTCTTTCTTTCCACAGAAACGCCTTTCCCCTTAGCCAGCCAGACCTGACACCTTATTTTGGAAAGAACTCAAAAATCCAATGGAAGTCAGGAAAAGGCCTCTACAGAGCCTATGGCATAATGATGCACAAAGCTCCCGAGGTCCTCAACTTACCACCGAGCTTCTTAGTCTCTGGCTAATGTGCACAGTAGCACACGGCCCTGGGTAACTTCAGAAAAGCCACTTAAGGGCCACCTGGGTGGTTCAGTCAGTTAGGCATCTGACTCTTGGTTTGGGCTCAGCTCATGATCTCAGGGTCGTGAGATCGAGTCCCACGTCGGGCTCCACATCTTGGGATGTAGTAAACATGATGTAAGAGTTGGCTGTTATTGACCAAAATTATTTAATGCACATTTACTGAGGACCTACTAAGAACTGTGAATCCCCAAACTTAAATTGCAGTAATAGTAATAGCTGTATTCATACACTTCTGACTTGGGCACTTACAGCTTATCAGCCTTACACATTATCAAAATATAGTAACGAGGCCCAGAAGTTCTGTCAGTTGAAAATGTGTACACCTAGAGATTTTTAACTATGTACACCTAGATTGCACATGTACCTCACCGTCTGTTTTTCAGTGTGTACAGGACAAAATTAAAACACAGCCTGTTCTATATATGGGTTGCCTTAATTCTGTGGTTCAGCTTCTCCTGGCAGATAGTGCCTAGAGCAGGAGAAGGTAGGCACATTCAGATACCAGCTGCCGTCCCTGAAGGCAAATGCACCCAGAAATCTTGAAACAGCTGTTCTGAGCTGTTAATATCTAGTTCTCACTGATCTATGAAAATGTGACAAATTATGCATCTTGAGAGAACTGGATTCAAACCCCCAGATTCCTTTGCATCTAGCCAGTACCTACATACCAACAAATACTCCACTACGTTCATTTTTCTAGAGACCAGGTATTTATGGTGCACCCACTATGAACTAGCCATTGTGCTAGTGCGGACGCACATGCACTCTCTGCCCTCACACAGCCATCCAGGCAGGTTTTTTAATCATAAAAATAAGTATAAAATTGTTAATGGAGATAAAGGTCATGAAGATAAAGACAGGGCTATGAAAGTGTACATGGAGGAGACCTAGTTAAGACTCGGCTTTGCCAATTCTCTGCCAGGAGAAGTGACATCAAAGGGAGATCTCCAGTTTCTGGTAATGGTTACTAGGTTATGTGAGCCAACTGTATCACTAAAAATAACAACCAGATAAAACAAATGCCAGATAAAATTCTTCTTTAAAGCATCAAAATATAGATTAGATAGGGAAATTGAGAAAAAATAGGAAACCAGGAAGCCACTTTTGCCCTGAGGGTATTTGCCAATTCGGAAAAATTTCTGTTGTTTATAAGCCACTCAATCTATGGTATTTTGTTAGAGCAGCCCAAATAGACTAAGACAGAAATAGCAACCTGGATCTGGATGGAATAAGACAAGAGACTCAAACCCTAAACTTGGCTCAAGTTGGCTCTGAATGCCAGGCAATAAGCAGAAACAAACACTAGAGGAAGGCACCTTCATAAGAGGTCCCAAATACAAATCAGCACAATGAACCAAAGATAACCGAGTCCACCAGGAAACAAGGCACTGTAAGAACTAGCTGAAAAACAAAAAAACAAAAAAACAAAAAAACATGGTAAGAACAGAAGTACAAAAGCTTCGAGTATTGGAACTATAAAGCATGCTTACAATGTGAAAAGATTTTAAGAAGACCACTTGGAAATTATGTGCCAGGTACAGGAAAACTAGTGACCTAGAAGATTTAAGATAAAGAACCAAATAGAAATTCTAGAAATTAATATAGTACCAAAAATTTAAAGCTCAAAAGTTTAATATCAACTTAGATAAAGTTGAAGAAAAACTTGAGAAATCAGGTAAAATTATCCAGAGTATATCATGAAAAGACAAAAAAGATGGAAAATACAGAAAAGAGGATAGAAGATGTAAAGAGAGAAAATGAGGTGTCATGTAATCAAGATCTCAGAAAGAGAAAAGGGAATAAGGTAGAAGGAATATCTGAAGAGATAAAGGCTGATAATTTTCCAGAACTTTCAAAGGGTATCAACATATAAATTTAAAACCCAATTCGATCCTAAGAAAGAAAAATAAAAAGTCAATCCTAGACACATCACTATTAAAATGTACACCACCAAAGATAAGGACAGAAATCTTAAAGGGATCCTGAAAAAAAAGCCAAAAAACATATTACCTTCAAAAGAGTGACTGACAGGGGACTTCTCAATGAGAACAATGCAAGACAGTGGAATGATACCTTTAATATGCTGAAAGAAAATAACTCCATATCTAGAATTCTATACCAACAAAATCATTCAAGAATAAAGGTGATGAAAAATATTTTTAAGCAAAACTAAGACTGTTTGCCATCAGCATACTGAAATGTGAATTGTAAGGAAACTTATAAAGGATGTGCTTTGGGCAGAAGTATCTTAAATGGTAGGTTTGAAGTGCAAGAAAGAACAAAGGGCAAAGAAAGTGGTAAATAGGTGGCACTACCAACAAAAATACTGGCTGCATAAAACAAGAATTATAATGTTTTATAGGGTTTCCTTTAATATAATTAAAATTTTCAGCATCAACAGCATGTAAGATTGAGCATGGGGAAAATAAATGTAGTTATTTTAAGATCCTTGTATTATCTGAAAAGAGGGTAAAGTTTGATTAAACTTTAAAATTTGAAAAGTAGGCATCAATATGTTTACGTGGTAATTTCAAGATTATACTAAAAGAGTAGAAAGAGGACATTTTCCAGGCTAGTAAATGGAGAAAATGGTAAAAAAGAAATAATACATTAAAAATTAAAAATTCAAGAAAGGAGAGAAAAAGAAACAGAAGGGTAGATGAAGAAAGAATAAAAATGTTAGGTTTAAACCCAAATACATCAGCAATTACATTAAATGTAAGTAGATATAGATATTCTAGTTAAAAGACAAGGATTGTGAGACTGGATTTTTAAAAATCCTGCAGTATGCTAGTCACAAGAGACAAGGTATGACAAAGAATCAGAAGCTGTTGACCTGACCAAGAACAGTTTTCTAGGTAGAAATAATGACATCTGCAAAGGCCCAGCTGTAGGAAGGCAGAAATGATAGAAGGTCAGTGTGGTGAGGTATAGAGATGAAGGGAAAATATGGCCTAAATTGAGCCTGGAGGGGTAGGGTTGGCCACACCACACAGAGGCAGGCCAGAAAACAATCATAGAATTTATCCTAAATGGTTGAAAACTATTGGAAGAAGCACAGAAGACACAATCTAGGAACTCAAGTTGCAATACGATGGACTTAATGCACAAATAATAAAAAAGCTAGTGTGTCTAAGAGCAACTTGGTCCATCTGGGAAATAATGTGGCTCGAGTATGAATGCTGAGGTGAGAATAAGCTGAAGGTGACCTGTGAAGAAACACAAGGGCCAGATGGTGGAGGGCTTGTATTCTGATAAAGGAATGTAGATTTGCATGTTGCAGGTGACAGGAGACTGCTGAAGGATTTTAAGCTAGAGAGTAATTTGATGAGCAGTGCATTTAAAACCATTCAGGCATGACTGTGAAAGATGAAATAAGAGAGGAATTGAAAGTAGGGAGACCAGTTAGACCACTGTTGATTTCAGGGCCACTGGCTTTTTTGTTTGTTTTTTCTTTACTACCCCTCATACTCAGCGATGTACAGGGAAGTATGGCTTATTTCCCACTCCCCAGATGGAGGGACCAAAATCTGGGAAGCGAAAGTGGATTTTCAAGCCCCCATAGAAGATTATTCCCACCACGGTTACCAAACTCCTCAGAAACTGGCTTAATTTTGAAATTCTAAAATCTGCCCACTGGACTATTAACATTTATTTAGCATTTTATGAGGACTGAGTATCTGCCTAGCATGGTGGGAAATACAAAAGATTCAGCACTTTTAACTAGGAAGAGATATTATGTCACGAGGACTTTGAAAACTCATTAAGTCCAAGCTCCCAGGCATTTACTAGACTCCTTGTAGGCACGTTAGCTGACATCTATATGAACATGTGGGGGATGCAAGCTCATTATTTCACAAAGCAGCCAGGTTAACTGTGGGCAAACCTTTACCTTGCATCGTACCCCACTGCTCTTTATTTTCCTAATCTATGCAGAACAAAATGAATCCCTCCTCTATATAACCACCCTTCCCTTGGAGATGGCTCCCTTGAGGGCTTGTTATGTGCCAGGTGTCTCTTCCCTCAAGCTTCCTTCCTCAGAGCCTCTGGACCCCTCTCCTGGTTCCCTCCAGAGCTGGGCTGTGGTGTGCCAACATCCTCCTTAGCATGTGGCCCCTAGAACTGGTCCCCAACTTGAAGAGTCTTCAATAGAGTTGTGAGCATTGAATTAGCAAGCTTTAAATCATCAGGACCCCAGGCAACAGATGAAGAAGCTAACCAAGACAGAGAGTAGGTGGACTGGGAGTTTTTTACCACAAACATTGCTGGCTATGCCTTGGCCTCCAATGGACGGCTTTCTCTATGAATGGACTAGAAAATCTGCATTTGGTTGCCCTTTCCTCTCAGACTCTGCTGTACCATTTCTGCACTGGGTCTCACCTGGAAGAGCTGCCCACGGCCTGTGCACCTGAGTCCCTCATGTCCACACCAGCCAAATGTGCAATCTTGCAGCTTCTAAGGGGACCTGTGGAGATCAGGTGCACCTGTTTGGGGTTTTCAATCTATATTTATAGGCACACACATATGCGCATACCTATTTCATAACGAATTCCTATATCTATGTATGTATATATTTCCTCCCACCGAAGTAAGAAATACAGGACACTCTCACCTGCTTGCAACAAGGCCAAATAGACATAAGCTATACCCCCAAATTAAAACAAGCCAGAACCAGACAGATAGAATGAGGCACTTAAATCCCCAATATCCCCAGGTGCCATCTGTTCAGTGGCATATTCTGAAATCTAGGAGATCCAGTGCCAGCAGCGAGCAGAAAGCAGGAATCCCCCTCCCCCGCCCCATACACAGTGGGATGCAGCTTGTTGGAAAGACAAGCCACCAGCTGCATTTAATCACCAGGAATTTAGAACCCAATGGCAAGGGTTCCTTAAGTGATACTTTAATAAAACAAGTGGGGCACCTTAGCTAGATGCTGGACACATCTTGTGGTCATGTGACTCTTCTGAGGCCCCATATCAGAGAGTAAGAAGGAGAAGGGGGCCCCCGAAAGCGGGGGCAATTGGCTCAGAGGCAAGTGACACTGGAAAACCAGCTCTGTGAGGCTCTGTCCAACTGTAGGGAGGGCCTACTGGAGAGCTGACAGCCCACTGTAGGCTGAGAAGCCTCTTCCCTCATCCAGCCTTGAAGATAGTAGGGTGGCAGGTGGGAGAACAGGTACAAGGTCAGGGCAAGGTAATCACAGAAGCCCCCCCAGTCTCCTCTTTTCATCACCAGCAGGAATGGAGCCCTCTGGAGCTTAAAGCCCTACAGGGTAGCCCATCCAGCAACTTGGGATCTAGCCCCTTGATGATCTAATCCTACCCCCAGAAAAGGCAGGGAAGGGAGGAGACCCAGAGAGAAGGAACCACCCTACAGGTCCCACCTAGAAGGAGGAGCTTGAAAGATGGAAGGTTGGGGCAAGTCTGGAGTCTTAAGTAGGAAGTTCCCTACAGGGTGGCATGATTTGATAGAACATTTGTTGATAGTCTCTTTAGCGCCAGCTCCTCTCCTAGGCACCCCACACCACTATTTCACCTACCCTCCCAAAAGAGCTATGACGAGGGGATTTTTGCCCTGTTCTATACAGAGGGAAGGGTTAAGATTCAGAAAGGTTCACAATGTGGTAGGTCTTAGCAGACTTGGGTTCCAATCCAGATTTTCCAACTAACTCAAGATATAACCCTTTACTTCTAGGTCATGGAGTTTCCCTTTAGAAGATGACAAGTTTGTATATGTGCTGCCAAAGCGAGCACAAGGAGATGACAAGTTTGAACCAGGCAGCCACTAAGGACCCTTCCAGCTCCCAGGTGTCATGCTCTCTGCCAGACTTACAGTTCTATAGACTACCTACCTACTCAAGACTGCTCAGTTCACATCTCCAGCCCGGACCTCTCCCCTGAACACCAGAGATATACATACATCCTGCGGCCTACTTGACATCTGCCCTCAACATCTCCCAAACATCTCAAATTAAGCAAGGCCAAAGTGGAGCTCCAAAATACCCCCCATCTCTCTCAGTCTCTCCCATATCCGTTAATGACAACTCCATCTGTATAGTGGCTCAGACCAAAACTCTTGGGATCATCCTTAATTTCTCCCTTCATCTCACAACTTCCAACATATCAGTGAAATTCTTAACTCACCTGCTCAAATGTATCCAAAATCCCATTCCTTATCAACCCCACCACCCTGATGGAGGCCACCACCATCCTGCTGCTGGCCTGACTCATGGCAGGGGCTCCTACTAGGCCTCTGGTTCTGCCTTTGCTCCTCCACTGTCCACTGTTACACAGTAGCCAGGATGATCCCATTAAAACCCAGATCCCCTCTCCTCTGCTCAGAACCTTCCAGGGGCCCCCATCTTACTTCAGAGCAAAGCCATGCATAAGCCAGCTCCCCACTGCCCTCTGACCTTGCTTCGGACCCTTTGCTTCTTCCTTCTCTCTGTTCCAGGCACACTGGCTTCCTTCCATGCAGGGCCTTTCACTTGCTGCTCTCTCTGCCCAGAATGTTCTTCTTCCATTCCTGCATAGCTCATTCCCTTGCTTCCTTCAGGACTGTATTCAAAGGTCTCCCCAGTCCCCTAACATCTCAGGGTGCCCCACCCCCTAAAAGCCATATCCCCCTTTCTTCACTTTTTTTCTCCTTAGCAGTTACAGTTAGGTAATAAACTATCACTTACTGTGTTTGTGGTCTGACTCCCCCACCAGAATGAAAGCATCACAAGGACAGAGATTTTCATGTTTGTCCACATTGTAGCCCCAGTGTCTACTACAGTGCCTGGCACGAGGTAGGTGCTCAATACATTTGTGGAGTTCTGTGGATCACTGGTCAAGCTGGTCCAACATCCCCTGGTTGCTCCTTCTCCACTTGGTCACCAGACCCAGACAGCAAACATCTCAGTGCCTACGGGGACAATTCTAGCAGGCATGAAAAAGGCCCGTCCCCATCCTTGGGGCACTGTCTTGGGAGGGGACTACAGAGAAGTCTGCTCCTCACCACTGATCCGGCTTCCAAAGCCACTGCTTTGCACCCTCATCTCTGCAAAGGAAAATACCCCCTAGGATGGCTTTTTAAAAAACTTAATCCGATGTAAACCCTTCAGCTGTTTACCTGAATTCCATTTAATCTCCTATAGAGATGCTTCTAAATCACCTGCTCTCAAGGACTCAGGGAAAAAAACAAACCCAACTACTCCTCAGAAAATGTTTTTAAAATCACCCTGCTGCTGAGAAAACAAGCTTTAATTTCTATCAAGAGAAGTTTAAAGCAACAGAGCAATTATTTATATTTTTTCCTTAGTGCTGGAAACGACGGGTCTCAAAGCATTTAATCTCCAACAGGTAGAGGGTTTTACCCATTTAAATGCAACTTCAGACACAGATCCTGGGCCCCAGCTGCAGGCTTGTGTGTGAACCTGCTAGACCTTCCATTTGTCCCCAGCAGGGAGGGCATAAAATACTCTCAAAGCCAGAGCCATTCGAAAATGAGATCCTCTCTAGGGGCAGGACGTGGGGCAGAGAAGGTCTCTCCTCATCTCCACGGTTCATGAGAGGTCAGCTTTCTCATTCCACATCTAATGACAGTACCTCTGAGAGGAATAGGACCGCCCAGAATCTCTGAAGACAAGAAGCATTTGGGAGCCCCTGGGGCACTCTACTCTGAGAAGTCCCTTCCACAATGTCCCCGACAACGGGGCTCCACTGTTTGCGGACACATCTGGGCAAAGGACATTCACTCACCATCTTCTGGGAAGCCTGTTCCTCCTAAGTGCCCTTGGTCCTCTGGGTTTACTCTTTTCAAAGACCCAGTGTCAGGGGTGCCTGGGTGGCTCAGCTGGTTAAGTGTCTGCCTTCGGCTCAGGTCATGATCCCGGGGTCCTGGGATTGAGCCCCGCATCAGCCTCCCTGCTCGGCGGGGAGCCTGCTTCTCCCTCTCCCTACCACTCTGCCTACTTGTGCTCTCTCTCTCTGTCAAATAAATAAAAATCTTTAAAAAAAAGATCCAATGTCTTCCTAATCACTGAGCCCTCACATGGTGCCCAGCACTTGATGCCCTTTGCCTCATTTAATTACCACAGCCTGAGGAGAGACAGAATTATCATCCCCATTTCCAGATGGGGAAATGGAGGCTTCCACTCCTAGCCTTTCCTAACCACTCTCCTTGTGACATGGATTCTAAGGTGGTATTTTATTTTATGAATGCTGTAACCATTACTGGAATCTCTTTTTCATTCTTATTCTAGAAACACAGGCTAGCTAGCACCTTATAAATCCACTCAAGTCCTGAAAGACACGGAGGAAAAAAAAAAAAAAGACATGTTTAGCTTACACACCAAGAAAAAAACTAAAGAAACCCAGGTTCATCACACGATCAAATCATGAGGCAGGTCACCCTTTCAGCTGAGACTCAAAACGTGCCAACCCTGGCCATCTTCGTTTCACCAAAGCCCTCTCTCATTTTTAAAATAGATTTTAGAGCAGTTTTAGGATTATAGAAAAATTGAACAGCAAGTAGAAAGTTCTGAAACATTCCCTGACCCCAGAAACAGTTTCTTCTATGATTTACATCTTGTATTAATGTGGTACATTTGTTACAACTGATGAACCAATATTGATACATTAGCCTCCACAGTTTACTTTAGGAGTCACTCTGTATTGTTATATTCTATTGGTTTTGACAAATATATAATGACAGGTGTCCATTATTACTGTACACAAAATAGTTCACTGCCCTAAAAATCCCCTGTTCTCTACCTGTTCATTCCTCCTTCTACACCCAACTCCACCCTCAGGGAACTGCTGATCCCAAATGATTGACAAGACACTCTGGAACTCATAAGCCATTAGAACAGGTTGCATAATACAAGCAACTGCTTTCCTATATACTAGCCATGAACAATAGGAATTTGAAGTTAAAAACACATTAGCACCGCCCCCCATAAAAATCCTTCAGGTACAAAGAGATCTAAATCTAACAAAATATGTACATGATCTATAGGAGGAAAATTGTAAACCTCTGATGAAAGAAATCAAAGAAGATCTAAATTAACGGATATTCCTTCACTGAATTTTAAAAGCAAACTCTCCAACTCCCTCTGTTATCCTGGTCTCAAGTCAAAGCAATGGTTAACAGAAAAAAACCCCCCAAAAATGGTAGCCCCATGGGTGCACAGCCACAAACGAAAAACTCAGGGCCTCCACCTACTTTGGGCTGCAGTGGGGAAAGGGGAGCCAAACAGGGTTGCTACATAAAATACAAATAAGCGTTTAGTATATATATGTCCCAAACATTGCATGGGACATATTTACACTAAAAAATTTAAAAAGTTATTTGTAGTTTAGCTAAATTTCAAATTTAACTGGGTCTCCTCTATTTTTATTTACGATATTTTATTTACGATTACTAATTACAATATTACCTTACTCCAAGGCCTCACTGTGGCAAGAGGAAAAGCAACAAATCTCTTAGGCATATTCAGTGCTTGACAATTTTTAAAGTCTTTTCAACTCTTCTCTCTCCAGATTTATTACACATGTGGGAGGAAAGCAGGACAACTATCTCCACCCTCATTAGCCAGATGAGGGAGGAAAAACAGCCACCAAGCAAAGGTCATGTAGGTCAAAAAACACAGCTGGCTCTCATCATTCCTAAGCCCACCTGTTCAATTAGCCCTATGGGTTCCCAGCCTGGCTGAACCCTGGTGTCACCTGGGGAGCTGCCAAAAGCCCGCTGATGCCTGGGCATCTTTTAAAAACACTTCATAACAGAAAAAAATTAAGGACGTATAAAGTAAACAAGAAGAAATGAACCCCAGGTACCCAGTCACCCAGCCTCAACAATTATCAGCTCATGGCCAATCACATTTCCACATACCAGTACTGCCCAACAGAATTGTCTGCAGTGATGGAAATGTTCCGTATCTGCGCTGTCCAATATGGGAGCTGCTAGCTACATGTGACTAAGAGCGCTTGAAATGTGACTGGTGTCATGGAAGAACTGCATTTTCAGTTTTTAAACATTTTTCATTTTGATTCAAAAAGCCACAAGTGGCTGGTGGCTATATACTGGACAGCCCAGATCTTACCCATTTCTCCCTACCACCATGTTTGTTTGTTTGGGGTTTTTTTAAGTTTTTATTTAAGTTCCAGTTAACATACCACATTATTTTAAAGCAAATCCCGGACATATTATTTCATCCATGTATCAATATCTTTTAAAGCTTTCCAGATGATTCAAATGTGAAACCACAGTTGGAGACCAATCACTAGTCAATCAAATATTCAAAACTGTAACATTCCATTTGAGGACTTTCAGCAACTTCACAACCTTGAGAACCAGTATCTCAACTTCCAATGCATATCCAATCACTTGGGGAGCTAGACCCATGGCCAGACTCCACTCCCAGAGCTCTGGGTCTGGGGCGATAGGTAACTCTTTTTTCTTTCCCTCCTCCTCTTGTTCCTTCCTCATTTTTCCACAAGCTCTTCATGTGATTCTAATGTGCAGTCTGAATTGAGAAGCACTGCTTAAAAGTCTTTCTACGGAAAGCATATTTCCCCAGACCAGCACCACCCAGAAGCTGGTTAAAAAGGCAGAATCTCGGGGCCCACCCCAGACCTTTGGAATCAGAATTTACATTTTAACAAGCCTCTCTAGGTGACTTACACACACACACACACACACTCTCACTCACTCACTCTCTCTCTCTCTCTCTCTCTGAAGTTTGAGAAGTATTACTCTAAAACAGTGGTTCTCAAAGCGTGGTACCCTGACCAGGGGCCTCGGCCTGAGAACTTAAGAATGTAAATTCTGGGGCCTCATCCCAGACCTACAGAGTCAGAAACTCTGGGGGCTGAGGCCCAGCAAGCTGTATTTGTACTTTCACCAGCCCTCCTGGTGATGCTGATGTTAAGACCCACTGCTCTGGAGTCTAGAACGTGACTCTGTATTGCCCAAGCCACAAGTAATGATTATAAGAACAGCACCTGACTTCAAAAGAGAAGCTGAAGTCACCCTTGGGCTCCCATGCAAACAATTATACATAAATTCAGGTATCTCTTTATAACTCATGTCATAGGAAAACTAATCAGGAGTGGCAGGGAGGAATTAAAAAACAAAGCAACCTGGGATCCTTAGAAAAGCATAGGCCAATGACGGATGTTCATCGAAACATCCAAGACATTCAGTATGTTGGTTGTGTTCCGTACACTCTCCCTGAGATGGCAACCGAGTTTACATTTGAGAATTCTATTATAGCATTTTACATTTCTTTCAAGCAAAACACAATTGCTTAGAATAGTCTATCATGTCAAGTATTTCCTAAAATGGGGAGGTGGGGGAGGGGAAAAAGAAGAAAAGCCACTCCAGGGTGGCACTGTAGGACCCGACACCGTTCTCATGAGCAGTTACTGTTAGGCTTTTTGAGGTCTTGAATTCTTCTGAGACCTGGAGAAAAGACCTTCTGCCCTTAAAATGTGCGCCCAGAATGCACAGAAAATTCTGCACTCAGTGTCAGGAAGTCAAGGCCCCTATAGGCCAATGGGTCTGATGCCAAGGATGCCTATTCTGGTAGAGAAAGCAGGCAGAAAGAGCAGAATGCAGCAACCTCAGGGGGGAGAACCATTCAGACCCCACAACAAATCCTGGCTTCCTCTCTCACCAGCTGAACGACAAGCAGAGATTCATATTCCCCTGAAAAAGTGGATGTGGGAAGGCCAGTTTAATTGCTGCCATGCTACAGGTAAGGAAACTGAAATCTGGAAAAGTAAGGTACTAGTCTAGGTGGGCCAGTGACAGGGTCAATCTTTAAACCTTAATGGCCTTTCCACTGGCCCATCTGCTACACATGAGGATGCAAGAATGCAGCCTTTTCCACAGGTCCAGGACAGCCAGGCACACCGGTCTCATCTTTACTGCCCACCCTTTAGAGCCCATCTCCTACACAGCCAAGTCCTGCCATCTGTGACCACTTGTCCCCTCCCATCCAGGGAAGGCCCATCTCTGCCTGCAAGCCTCTATTCCAAGCCAGGTAGGGTTGGCCAGCCCATCCTCAATGAATCCTGAACAGAAAGAGGTCTTAAATCACTAACACGTATTGTGCCAAATGTTGTAATGCCTATTCCCACACCCAAAAGCGTGAGCTCCTTGCGAGTAGAGTTGTGTGACTCATCGCTGCATCCCCAGAGCTGGCCAGTGAGCACTCCAGAGCGGAGGAGGGGAGGCCAGGCACCACTCCAGCCTGCAGAGATTCAGTGGAGGAGCCTTCGGGTCTTCGCAAGTGTTCGTTTGCCCTGCTGGGGGTTTGCAGACAAGTTGGTCTCCAGGACTGAACATTAAATCCCTTGAAGATGCAGGGGCGTTTTCCTACCTTTATGTGGGAAGCACCAAGGCCCATGTTATATAGGCATTATATATACAGTGCGTGGCCCTGAGACCCTCCACTGTCCTGAAGAGTCAAGTTCTTCCAAACAAAGTAGCCACGGTGTCTAGGCTGAAGGCTAACAGATATCAGGAAATGAATTCCACACACCCAACTTTCAGGAACTCCAGACACACATTGACAGGACAAACTGCAGTTCCGGCTGCCCTCTTCCACAACCTCACACCTACTGTCCCCAGCTTCTCCCTCCTCCGCCAGCAGAGCCCCAGCAAGCTGGGGGAAGGGGCGGCGATGCCTACAGGCACCAGGGAGTAGAACAGAGAACCAGGAAGGCTCTTTGTTCTCAGCCACAATGCTGTCCTGGGGTGGGAGGGTACCTGCGTTTCCAGCATCCGATGTAGCTTCTGCAGAGCTTGCAGAGGACGTAGCTTCTCCTGAGCTGGGAACCCAGGGGTATGCTCAATAGGTGATTATGAACGCACGTGTGCATGCAAGAGTGCTCCCACGCCCATGCGTGTAAACGCAGGTGCACGCACCCATAAGTACAGCCTTGGGGGCTGGAACTGAGTTGATGTTAGTAATTAGCTATCTGCCCTGAGTCCTAGCAGCACACAAAGCCCTGGGTATTGTGCCCTTATTCATAACACCTGTAGGGGGATGATGGCTTCCCAGCACTGCAGCCTTTGGGAATGGGCCTCAGAGGTCAGTGACTCAGAGTCCAGCTCCGGGGGCACTCACAGCCCAGAGGGCCAGGCAGAGAGACCCTTGCCCCTCAGGCTGCACCTTGATGCCTTCTTGTACACACTGCCATCTTCCCTCCTGACAGTCTGGTTGAAGAGCTGTTGATCCCGAGAACGAGGCAGAGAACAACCTAAGAGAGGCCTAATGTACCGCTAAGCTGTACAACCAGAGACAGTACTATGGGGCTTCAGAAAGGAGACCAAGCCCCACCTGCTGCAGGTCCCGGGGTGCTAGGGAAGAGGTGAGACCTGCAAACGGGAGGGAGGAGGTAGTCATATACACTAGGAGGCAACACGATGAGGAATTCAGATGAACAGATTACAAATATAAGCTCAGGACAAAAATGTCACTGAGCTAAAAGGATATGGGGGAAAGCAAAAGTCCTTTGCTCCCATTCCAACTTTTCAGAGGTAAAATTTTGTGTGCGTACACAAGTCTAGCCTGTATATGTGTGTTTCTTTTTGCACGAATGGGATCATGTCATAATCTATTTCAACTTACTTATTTTACTTAACCATTTGTTTTGAACATCTCTCTCAGCCTAAAAACTTGTAATGGTTGCTTATTCCATTATAGGGAGGTAGGAAATGGCCCTTAGCTATAGGATTTTCGCTTGTTTCCAATATTTCGCTGTTTCAAATCCAGCAATTTGTCTTTGCCAGAGGGCTAAACCTGCAGGAGAATTTCTGGATCAAGGGAAACTCCAGGTACATTCCCGCCAACAGTTCAAATGGCACTTACTGAGTACCTACCATGTGCAATAAAACAGCTCTTATTTGAATGACACTGAAAGTAAACTGATCATGAGCACCTGACCCCAAGTAGGAAGAGGCCATTTAGTGAGAAATGAATTTCTACTCTTTCTGTATTTTTTCTATTGTACATATATTTTTATGATAAATATTAAATGTGCAATCTAACACTTGAGTTATAAAACATGACTGCAGAACAGGTAATTACATGGCATATTTACCCCAATCTAGTACACATCATAAATTCTCTTCACTGTCTTTAGCACAATCCAGTGTGTGATAAATTATGTGCATAAAAAAAAAAAAATCATCCTGCGCTTTTTTAGAATCCTCTCCCAGGTCTTGCAAGGATTGCCTGTGGGAGAACCAAATTAGTCTCTAGCCTCAAACCCAACCCCACCCCTAATATCAGCCCCAGCATCAGGCAATAGCTCAGCTTGCTGCTTTCCCAGCCAGAAACCCAGTGAGGAGGAAAAGCAGGGCTCTCCACTTGGGTTCTGATTTCCTGAAAAGCCAAATTCTCACTGCTCTCCCTCCCCAGACCCTTTCTCTGCCCTCACCCTTTTATCAAAAGTGAAAGTCACTGCAGCAGTACCACAAGCCTCGGCATCAAAGATCCGCGTTACTCACTGGTTCCCAGAAAAGCACTTGTCTGGGACACGGGTTAAGGAGCAGCCAAGAAGGGGTCATTGATCTCTGTCTCCAGGGCTCCGTGGCTTTGGCTCTGGGAGGGGCCAGAGCTTTCCAGATGTTCCGCTGAAGGGCTGGACTGGTGCCAGGGGGAGCCCTGCAGACCTACAAAGGGACGCCTGTTCCCCGAGGGTGCACCATTCGAAATCAAAAGCTCTCTGAGGAGAGCACCCTCCAAAGTGGGCAGGGCCTTCACGGAGACTTCTGTGGTGTCCTCCCTCCACGTCCTCACCCAGCTCTGGTGCTCCATCACTTCCACAACACCCCTCCCCCAGCATTCACACGCACACACATTTCCCCCCAAACTACCAGCTCTGGTTTCTACAGCAACAAAGCAAAAGCCAACAGGGTTTGAAAAAGCAGCAAACTTGACGGCAACCATGCAGAAGGGCAGAGAAAAAAAGCCTGGGAAACTCTGGTCTCACCCTAGAAATCTGCCCTCAGAGGAGTGCCAGCCCACCAGGGGCCCGAGCTACAAATCTAAAAACCGAGCTCTCGGCTCCCAAGGGTGCAATTCCCTTCCTGTGGCTCCACCCACCCTCGCTGGAAAGGAAAAGGCCAGAGATACACTGAACAATACACGAGTTTGAAAGTTATCTGAACAGGGAGCAAATCCTAAATACGGCATTTGGACAACTGCACAGCAATTGCTATCATGACTGCTATGAACACCATTGGTTCCCTCATTCATTTGCACAAACATTTTTGAGTCCCTACTATGTGCCGGGCATTAGTGCAGGTTGCTAGGAATGCAATGATAAACCAGTAAGAGAAAGTTCTTGCCCTCTGGAGCTTACAAACTGGAAAGACAAATAGATGATAAGTGAACAAAGTATCTATCATAATTTCAAAAGGTACCAAGTGCAATGTTTAAAAAGCAGCTCAACAACAAAAAAAGATTCCCAGAGAATATGTTATGGTATAAAAATGGAGGCAGTATGATAATGTAGAAAAAAATTAGACTTTCCCTATCTGTGTATGGTGCTTACTTTCAAAATGTGTTTCCATGCACAAAAACCCCTTTTGCTATCACTCACTGTTAGTAGAGTGGGAATGCTCACTTGATTGAGCAGAAACAGAAGCCCAAACATATGAAATGACTTGTTCGAGATCCAGAAGTTTCATTCTTTGCAGCTCTATTTATCTGATGACCATAGAGAGAATGTAAATATCAGCCTAATACAAACATTAGGGGAAGATATTTGCAACAAATGTAACTGCCTCTGAAGCAGTAAGAAATAGAAAAAAGCATAATAGAAAGACGCATAAAAAGTAATGAACAGAGACACCTGGGTGGCTCAGTTGGTTAAGCGTCTGCCTTCGGCTCAGGTCGTGATCCCAGGGTCCTGGGATTGAGCCCCGCATCGGGCTCCTTGCTCAGCGGGGAGCCTGCTTCTCCCTCTCCCACTTCCCCTGCTTGTGCTCTCTCTCTGACAAATAAATAAATAAAATCTTTTTTGAAAAAAGTAATGAACAGATATCTTTCAGGAGTGACCAAAAACCGGTAGATACATGAAAAGATTCTCAATATCATTAACAATCAAAAAAAATACAAGTTAAAACTATAATGACACATCACCCACCATACTGGCAGAAATTTAAAAGTCTGATAATACCAAGTATTCATGAAGATACAAAGCAATTAGAAATTGCAGACATGTCTGGTAGGAGCATCAGTTTGGCACAATACTTTGGAAAACAATGATTATCTAGTAAAGTTGAACACACACATACATATTGAGCCATGGTTTCCACACCTAAATAAATAACCTAAAGGAACTGAAGAAACGACTATGCCCCCACATACAGTCTTGTCCCTAATAGCAAAACTTTAAAAACCACCCAGATACCCATGAAGAGGAGAACAGATAAATGAATTTTGACATATTAATATAATGGAATAAAAATGAATGAAAATGAATTTTGACATATTAATATAATGGAATAAAAATGAATGAACTATAGCCACCCACATCAATATGGATGAATCTCAGAAATATAACACTGCATGAACCACACAAGAATTTATATAGGATGATACTATGTAAATAAACCTTAAAAAGTAGGTGAAAACAAAACTATTATTTGAGAAGACATACATACAGGCGGTGAAATCATAAAGAAATGCGAGAGGGGCGCCTGGGTGGCTCAGTCGTTAAGCATCTGCCTTCGGCTCAGGTCGTTATCCCAGGGTCCTGGGATCGAGCCCCGCATCGGGCTCCCTGCTCCTGGGGAAGCCTGCTTCTCCCTCTCCCACTCCCCCTGCTTGTGTTTCCTCTCTCGCTGTGTCTCTCTCTGTCAAATAAAATCTTAAAAAAAAAAAAAAAGAAAGAAATGCGAGAAAATAACACAAAATTCAGGACAGTTATTACGTTTGGGGACAAAAGGGTGAAGACAAGATCAACAAACGGTTCTACGGGGGCCACAAAGGCACCCCGGAAATGTTCTTTCCCCTAACCTGGAGCATAGGATAGAGATGACCCATGATATATAATATGATATAATTTCAGAATAAAAATAGTGGAGAGAGAGTAAGGCTAACTTAAATTAATCTTAAAGGACAGACTGAGTCAAGGGAAACAGATCACAAGAGGGTATTTTTTTTTCCCCAAGCCAAACAAAGAAATGATCATTTTTTTTGTCTTCTAAGGCAAGAAAGCCTGGTGAAGGCCTCATGCAGTATGTAAAGTGCATGCTACATCCAAAGTTCCCCGGTTTGATTTATGTTCTAAAAAATTAAAAATAAAAGCAAACTACGTCCTTCTGAGCTAGGTGCTCCTAGTTGGTCTGGCCGCACGGTGGCTCCGAAGGCCGTAATTACAGCCAGGGAGAGGTCGAGTGGCTAGACGGACGTCTGTAATTAGGCAGGTGAAGTCTGTCTTCCAGACACCAGCAGCTCTGCCGACAACCCCGGTGACCCCAAACCCACCTATAACAGGCAGCTCTCGGCTTTCATACAGGTAGCTTTCAAACAGCATGCACGGACGCTTGGCCACCAGCGGGCAATGACATTTCACAGCACTGCTTTCTGCTAGCCAAGCCACTGCGCCACCTTCACAACTTAACCATATTTCCCTGGACAGTAGTCACTCAGGAATTCATGCAACAAATCTTGCCCAAGTACCACCGTAGCCTGGCACGGCAGGAGGCCATGAAGGGAGAGCAGAGACCAAAACAGACACAGTCTCTGCCTTCACAGAATTTAGAGTCTAAAGAAAGTGATTTTGCAATTGTTTGAATATTTTATTGCTTCCTGCCCATTTTTGTTAAATAAAAATAATGAGTAAGGAAAAAAATGAAAACATGACGTATTGTATGGTGACTAACATAACATAATAAAATTAAATTAAAAAAAGAAAATATTGGACCTTATGGTAAGATACATCTTTTTTTTTTAAAGATTTTATTTATTTATTTATTTGTCAGAGAGAGAGAGAGAGAGAGAGAGAGAGCACAAGCAGCGGGGCAGAGGCAGAGGGAGAAGCAGGCTTCACGCGGAGCAGGGAGCCCGATATAGGATGCGATCCCAGGACCCTGGGATCATGACCTGAGCCGAAGCCAGACGCTTAACTGACTGAGCCACCCAGGTGCCCCAAGATACATCTTTTCTACTCCAAAGAATAGAGTGTAATATAGCAACTCAGCAAATGATCCGCGGGGGGCTGCAAAGGCCCCTATTTAGCCTCAGGTGGACCCTCCCAGCCTGCAAACAGGTGGACAGGCTGCCCACATGACCAAGTGGAGAAGAATGCTGGAAATATGACCAAAGAGGGTGTCTGAACAACGAGACACAATGAGATCATTTTATATTTTCGTTCTCTGACATATCCAGGAAAATACTGCTATGGCTGATGTCAAAACAATTACTCCCTATGTTTTCTTCTAAGAGTTTTAAGGTTTTTCGTCTCAATATTTACATCTTTAATCCACTTTGAGTTTGTTTGTGTACGGTATGAGAAAGTGGTCCAGTTTCATTCTTTGGCATGTAACTGTCCTGTTTTCCCAGCACCACGTATTGAAGGGACTGTCTTTCCCCCACTGCATGATTTTGCCTTAGTCATAGATTAACTGACCATAAAAACGTGAGTTTATTTCTGGGCTCTCTATTCTGTTCCTTGATCTATGTGTCTATTTTTGGGCCAGTACCATATTGTTTTGATTACTACAGTTGTATAGTTTATCTTGAAATCTGGGATTGTGGTACCTCCAACTTTGTTGTTCTTTCTCAAGATTGCTTTGGTTATTCAGGGTCTTTTGTGGGTCCATACAAATTTTAGGATTATTTGTTCTAGTTCTGTGAAAAATGCTGTTGGCATTTTGATTGCACTGAACCTGCAGATTGCTTTGGGTAGTATGGACATTTTAACAATATTAATTCTTCCAATCCATGAGCATGGAATATCTTTCCATCTGCTTGTGTCGTGTTCAATTTCTTTCATCAGTGTTTACAGTTTTCAGAGAATAGGTCTCTCACCTCCTTGGTTAAGTTTATTCCTAGGTATTTTATTCTTTTTGGTGCAGTTGTAAATATTTTAGTTCTCCGGAATGTAATCTCCCATTAGAACCTTAACTCAGTAATTCAAACCTTCACTCCTTTGACCTTCAGACACCTTTTTAGAACCATGTGCAAATTTAGGAACCTGCAGACAAACATAGCTGTTGGTCCTCTGTGCATGAGGAAATTCAAAAGATGCTTAGGATTTCATCTTTCTATGAGGATTAGTCTTTCTTTCCCTCTTTTTTTTTTTTTTTTTTAAGAAAGAGTTAGATATTCAGTGAGCATCAAGAGCTTAAACCACCAAACACATGAAAACTCCGAAGGTAAAATATCAAGCATTAGACAAAAGGTAGGCCAATGTTAAGGGGAGATGGCTCAACTGCCTTCTTGGTGTCCCACCTCATATAGGCAATAATTCTTTATTGCAATTTTTTTTTTTTTGAGAGAGAGAGAGCATGCACACGTGAGCTGGGGGTTGGGGGTAGAGAGAATCTTAAGCAGGCTCCACACCCAGCGCAGAGCCCAATATGGGGCTCAATCTCACAAGCCTGAGATCATGACCTGAGCTGAAATTAAGAGCCAGATGCTTAACCGACTGAACCATCCAGGTGCCGCTCTTTACAGCAATCTTTATGTCAGTACATCTGTCACCACAGTGAGAAGCTATCTATTTAAAACCAAACCATTTCTCAGGGCAAAAGGCCAAGTAAACTCTTTTCAAAGGAACTTCCATTTTTCCTACTTCCATAGCTCCTATGCAAAACCTTCCTAAGTCTGAGGAGAAAACCTGTACCTCACAGCATGCATGAACCAATGTTGTTTCCCTTAAATCAGGGGTCTTTGTTGCCATCTTTCTTCCCCCTAGATGGATCTCTTCACAGATGCACACCAATGGACCACTCTTTAAGTGAACTCTGTGCGCATATCACATGAGAGAGAACTAAGGGCCAAATATTGATGTCACAAGAGATTTTTCCACTCACAAAAAGTCTTCACAATAGGGGTAAACACAATTTAGGGTCCATTCAAATAGAGACCTCTCCTAGTTCTCTGGAAACAAGATCCACATTTTAACATAACTGTTTTTGCCTGAATTTTCAAGAAATACAACAATTCTGTAAATAGATGCTAAGATCCAACTTGTTCCCTTTCCCCATTATTTCATACACTCCTTTTCTCTACCTTTTTACAATGTGGGCCTCGGATTGTTTTTTAAATAAAATAAAGTTGCCTTATTATTCCCCATTTGTATACACTTATGGAAATTATCTGTCACAAATATTCTGATCTCACCAAAAACCATTTGAAGATTTTTTTTTCTATAGTATTTTAAAATGCTCATTCAGTATCTGAATATCTCCAGAGATGGAGAGCCCCCTACTTACTGGCCAAATGTATTTAGCTCCCGAGGAGCTCTATTAGACGCTTTTTCTGTGCACTAAACCCAGCTTGGGGGGCCTGGGTGGCTCAGTCATTAAGCTTCTGCCTTCGGCTCAGGTTATGATCCCAGGGTCCTGGGATCGAGCCCCACATCGGGCTCCCTGCTCAGCGGGGAGTCTGCTTCTCCCTCTCCCACTCTCCCTGCTTATGTTCCTTCTCTCACTGTGTCTCACTCCGTCAAATAAATAAATAAAATCTTAAAATAAATAAATAAATAAACAAACCAAGCTTAAAGCTGCCTCCCTATAACTCTACCCCTCTGGTCCCAGAACTGCCCTAAGGAGCTACAGGATAAACTCCCTCTTTACTTGGCCACATTTTAAGTTCCTCAGATTCCCACTATGTCTCACCCACTGCTAACGATCCTGTGCTTTGGTCGAGGATAACTGTGTCTGACTTCCCAGTGGTAAGTATAAAGAGGGATTATGAAAACTTCTTGCTGATTCACACCTGTATTCAGAAAGCCTCTGATTTGACAATCTGGAATCCTGAACATCCACTGAATCATAGCATCTTCAGGCTGTCCATGCAGTCTAGGCAAGGCCAGAGACACTCACTGGTTTGTTCACATTTAATTGGCTGTTATCAGGATCAGGAACAGAATCCAAGCTTCTGATGTGAGTAAAGGGGTTACTCCCATTACACTTCACCATAAAGCTGCTTCATGCTGAATTCAGTGTAACTAATCGGGGGCCTTGTGCCCAGCACGAGCCAGGCCCAGCAATAATCAAGGCTCCCAGGGACTTAGTCTGTGCCTCTATGGTATCCAGTATCACACCGGGTTTGGGTGGTCTGGTTCCCTGCTGGACGGAGAGGCTCCAAGGACAGAGATGGCCCTTGCTTCCCATCTAGCTTTGGGTAGCCCGAATGGTGGGATGGTGCCCGGGGCTCAGTGCGGCCAAATCATGAGGCCACCCAGGAGCCTCATGTGCCCTGGGCCGGCTCGTAGCTCTGGGCCCATTTTACAGAAACCTCTGTCCTCAAATGGCTCGTGGCTTCCTGGGGTGGGAGGGGACAGCCAGGGCTCTAGTTACAGATACAATATAAATGTATGAGCGCACGGTTGTACAGAAAAACACAGAGGAGTGTGGGAATGAATACGGTGTGGTGAGCCAGCAGGTGGCGGTGGGCGGGCTGACGTGGGAAGGCTCCCAGGAGGAGGCAAACTTGAAATCAAATTTTGAAAAGAACGGAGGAGTAGTTGAATAAACAGGGAGGGAAGAGGGTATTATAAGTAGGACCTGGTGTGTATGGAGGCGCTGAGGTGGCTTCAGAGAGCCCCTAATAAGTACCAGGCACAGAAAGCTTAAACATGCAGGCCCACGCTCACCCATGAACTCACCAGTGACTGTACACTGGAATATGAAACAACTGATTATCCAAAGCAAAGCCAGTCCCAACACCTTGTTTATCTCAATAGTTTCCTTTGAAAGTGACACTTTTTCCTGTTATTTCATTTAGTCATGCATTCATTTATTCAACAAATAAAAATTATGCCCCTACTGTGTACCCAACATCTAATCCAGAACTCCCTGTGTTTCCCCATCCATTAGAGGTAGGTACAACCTGCCTACCTCGGAGGAGGAACACATAAAGGTAAGTTCTGGTAAGGGCCCCTGGTGAACTATCTTAATTAAAGCCCCAGAAGCCAGGAGAAAATTAGCACAGTGGGATCAAATTCAAGCACCACTCAATACTTGAGGGTATTTATAGAAAAGCAAACACAAAAACAAAAACTCCAATATCCTGACAGGTTGCTTTTTGTTTTCCTGGTATAAATTGGTTCCCTTTTCCCTAGCTGCAGAACACTGATTCTATCTATCCATTCTGACCTTCCGTAGACAACGAAGCCAGGGCTGGAAAACCCAGGCCCAGGAACTGCCCACCTTCCCTAAGAATACCGAGTGCCTTCTCAGCCCCCTTCCCAGAAGACAGGAGAAGGGCGATGGAAAAGGATTCAAGAGGATTGACTTTGAGACGGGACTTGGGAATGGGAGAAGTCAGTAGAGTTCCCTCTGAATTTTCAGTGAAAGAGAAACTGGTGCCTTCTCCCCATGCTTCAGTGTCCTCTGAGGACCCGCAGCACGATCGCCCCTGGGGTCTGCTGAGAAATGAAGCATGGCAGACCCTACCCAAGGCCCACTGAGTCAGGAGCCGCATTTTCTCAGGATTCCAGGTGACTCAACAGTCTTAAATCTCCTTAAGCCTGATTTTTCTCAAATGTAAAACAGGGATGATAAAACCTACCTGACAGATCCATTTCAGCTTAAATAAAATGATCTCTATACAGAGACTTGGCTCAAAATTGTGTACTCTCCCACTTGCCCCCTTTCGGGTACCTGGCTGTGTGTAAATTCTTGGTTTTGACTCAAAGCTACAGAATGAAAAGGTGTTCTTAGTCGTCACACCCTCCTCGTACAGCTGCCCCTGAGGCCCAAGGAGAGCCCGTGACTTCTTGCTGACATGCCCTAGCCTGGGAGCGCCCCGAGGGCAGGGCCTTGGTCTTTCTCCTCTTTGATTTTCTAGCTCTCAGCATGGCACGTGGCACAAGGCACACAATAGGCTCTCGGGATATGTTTGCTCGATCAACTGGTAAAGCAAGTACTTAACTAAATATGCACCAGGAACTTGGATGCAGGTGTCTATGAAAGCCTAGTCCCGGTAACACCTAGACATACCCGGAAGGGAACTCCACCTCCTCTGAGTTCACCCTTTCTGACAATTTCAGAAGAATTCACACCTGGCTAATCCGAGAGGCCACGGGTTCCCGTTGCAGAGAACATCTCTGTTTGAACTAAACCTGGCCATTATTTTCAATGTCAGGAAACAGGCAAAGCTGGGGGCTTGGAGAGTGGGAATAACCCACTGGCAGCCAGCTGGCCCTACCTGGCTGGGCAGGAGGCACCCCAGCTGGTGAAGCCACTTGGTCTGTGGACATGACCAAGCTTGGGACAAGTAGCTGCTGACCCTAAATGCTGGAGAGTGCTGGGGGGGGGGCGGCTAGTGAAGGTGCCACTGTGGGACTGTGCATCCAGAGAGGGGGCGAGCCTCTGAGCAGCAGCAGGGCTAAGTGCCCAGACGCAAGGGGCTCCACGGACTGAATGTCTGCACGCATCATTCATTTATCACCTACTCTGAGGGAGTTCAACTACCCGGCCCACCTGCTTCGCCAGGTTGGGGCACTCAGTCCTTGATGACAGGCACAGTCTGGGGGAATCCATACATATCCTACATTTCAGCATAACCCATCATAAATCAGAGGTGTCTCTGGGGTAATGCAGAGCATTAAGTAGGGCATTATTCTTAGTGTCCCTGTCCTAAACATGTTATTCTGTGGATATGACAGGTCATTCCTCTCTGCAGGGTCTTTGGAGCCTGTCATAGCCTCTGACCATGGGCAAGCTGCTGTCTCTCTGTGTGTGGCAATGGTCCTATTTCCACCTAATTATGTTTTTTTAAATTTCTAAGTAATTGTCTTAATAGTTAATAAACATACATGGGAAAGAAAAACAAGATTACAGGCATTGACAGGAAAGTCTCCCTCTTCTCTAAATTCACCCTTTCCCTTCCCCAGAGACCTTGCAAAGACAGCTATCCATCAAATGAATGAATGTATAAATCAGATGCATTCCTGCAAAGTTCAAATTTAGGTAAATCAAGTCTTTGCCGGCCTTTATTTTATCTTCCGATTGGATGCATCTTCGGTGGACAGTGGCTCCGTTTCTTCCACTGAGGAAAACATGCCTCTCAGGTTTGCCACGACAATGAGCTGGTGAGAGCCTGTGGACATGTTGGTGGTTGTCATTTACTGACTGCCTACTCCAGGGAGAGCCCTCAAGTTGAAGGGAGTCTCCTCGGCGGTCCCACTGCACCCTGTTTGACCAATAGCTACTCAACAGCTAAAACACATTTTGTACCTACTGGTCTCTTGCCTGCCCCCTTCTGCGGAAGTACAGATGCCTGAGAGCAAGGGCCAAGTTCATTAGCTCTACTCCGAGGGCCTACTACGTTTGTCTTAGATAAACAAATATATAATGTTTCCAACCAATGCAGGAAACAGAGGATGGAGGGGAGACAGAATAGGTGATTCAGAGACACCGATTCTCATCTCTGTGTATGTGGACAAATGCCCAGACCTTCACAGGCCCCCACAGCTCACACCAAAGGTTTATAACAAAGGAGGAAGATAAAAGACCCCTTGTCGGCAGCTCCAGTAAGATGGTGAATTCAGCACTTGGGCTGTGAAACTGTGAATGTTTCAACAAAGCAGGTAATAAGGAAAATCAATAAAACTGTCAGCAGTGGCCAATTTCAACTGGATAAAAGAATAAAGTAGTTGATCCTGAAAGACAACTCTCTAAATTAGGTTAGATGATTGGAAATACCCTTTTGTTTTAAGCCAAATCACGAGGACATCAACAACCATAAATGATTAAATTATAGGCCACTTTGACCCAGTATGCTCTGAGCAGCAAACATGAATTTCCCAAAACAATCTTCTTTATAAGAGACAGAAATGATACATAGCAAGGCAACAGAGACAGAATTAGAGGCCATGCCAGGAAACACGGGGCTCACTTCTTGACTAAGGATCTATTATAAACCTGCCCGTCTATAAGCTGCTTTCTTCAACTGTTCAATGACTGTTCCTTCTTCAATTACCTCATTAGTAAAATAGGCACAAAAGTCAATAGGAAATACACATCTATGCTCCATAATGGCACAGGGGAAGGAGGCTTTGGTAGTGATACTAAAGAGCTTTGCTCTTTATAAACACTCAGGCTCCAACTCTGTTTTTCATCTGCTAATGGTTGGCATTTGGTGGTGTTAACCGTGGATGACTCATTTCAGAGGAACTGCTGTGCATCTAGGGCCTATTTGGAAGGAAATGAGGATTTCTTGGCTTATTTCTCATCAAGCATTTTAGTACTGTCTCTTTGGGACATTATACACCCCTTGACGGGGATTTGGAGTTCACTGCTTTCTCCCTTGGTCCACTGCTGACTCCCCCTGTCTCATCTGGTGCCTGGTCACTTCTAAGAATAGGCACTTTTCCATCAGGACAGAAGATACAGCCCAAAACCTGGAGACTAAGGGCCCCGCTCCCTGGGTCTGAGGATCAGTGGCAAGTAGTTCCTCTGGGGGTGGGGATGTGGGGTATACATGGCCGGATCAATGTTTTTGAACATCTGGATTTTATTTTCACCTTATCAAGCACGGAGGCTGCCTCTGTACTCCACATGCTACTAGAGAATCCACCATGTCCATGCATGTCTGGGGAGCCTGTGGGGTGAGCTGGACCAGATCTCATTGCCTAAAGCACCTCATAGGAGGGAGACTTCTCAGCATCTTGGAGCTGGTGCCTGACTTGGAAATCCCATGTTTGGGAAAGTGAGAGCTCTCTTCAGCTTCTCAAGCAATGCTTCTTATTAGAGACTGGACAGAACTTGCAAAGAGAAAGAGGGAGTGTCAGGGCTTGCCGTGGGGATACAAGCTAGATAGGCTGGCGAGGAAGTGGATGCTGGGAGTGGTGGAGTACTTACCCTGGAACTCCATGGAATTGTTGAGGGAGAAAAGAGAGAAAGGGCAGAAAAGACATGGTGTGGGGAGTGGGAGAGGGAAAAGCAGGCTTCCCGCAAAGCAGGGAGCCCGATGTGGGGCTCGATCCCAGGACCCTGGGACCATGGCCTGAGCCAAAGGCAGACTCTTAATGACTGAGCCACCCAGGCGCCCCTATTCCCTGCTCTTTATCTTCTGCTTCTGTAACCTGATTTAACTGCATTATTTGTGGTCTGCGTTGCAAAAAATCGTTCAAATTACTTTGTATCTTCTGCGTTTTATTGGAGACACAGTTTGGCAGTCCAAACATTATCAGTGAAACCCACTTCTAGTTCTCTCTGTTGTTGTTCAGACTCTGAAAAACTCTTCTGGGTGAACACTAGATCTGGACAGAAGGCAGGAAAAGAAGAGCCTTAGAAATCCCTGGGTCAGACCCTGGTGGCCCCTCCTCTGGGAGCCTGCAAATAATGGTGCATTGTCCTGTTATTAAAAAGAATAGAAATAATGTACAAATTGCGCCCCAACAAAGGAAGAAATGCTAACTAATGTGCACAGCCGGAAACAGTAGCTGACATGCTGGAGAATTACATTGCTGTTTATGCGTCTGTCACCTGGGCTAATTATGCTCTGACTTAAGTATCCGGTGAGCCTGTAGTGCCCCGTTTACCAGGAAGCCCTGTGGTTATTACTTAGGATAAAAGCTTATGATAAAAGGCACCCAAGACTGGAGGATCACCCTTGAGTATTCCAGGAAGGTTTGCTATCTGCGATAATGTAGGTAAGGTGCCTGGCGTAGTACCTGTCAAAAAAAAGCCCTTTTCTTTCAACCCCTTCGACCTTCTACAGACATTAGCCAGCCCTCAGCCTTGAGCTCTGGTTGCTATTCAGATTAGACCAGAGATCAAAACTGCACGACTGGAAACGGCCTTAGCTGTCATCGGGCCTGACCCCTTACATCTGGGGTTAGGTTGCCTGGTTTAGCTAAAGCACACAGCAGTCAAATCCCATTATGGTGAACTGCACAGGACAAACAAGCAGTGGAATTTTATTAGACAGCTAGAAATCACATTAGCCCCAGCTCTAGCAGACACAAACGTCCAAGGCATTCTACAGTGTGTTAGCAAGAAGAAGAAACCTTTGGCCCATCCTGGAATTGGATCCTCACCCACCTTTCTCTGGGCTCCTCGCTGTTTGGATGTGCTGTAAAGTGTGTGCAATTTCTATAAATATATGTCTTTTTTTTCCATTGATGGGACAGGAGCATTTGAGATAGGCAAGCTGTAGGGATACCTGACGGCAGAATAATAGAGTGAACGCGTCAGCCCTGTCTCATGCCAACTTTCTTCGCACCCTTTTGCAGAATAGAGTTAGGTATCTTCATTAAAGAAAGGGACTTAGATAAGAATCTATGAATGTCCACAGTCTAGCTGGGACAACCGGGTTTTGCACGGGATCCTTCTCGTGCAGTCTAGGTAACAAATGTCTCAGCCACTCATCCTCCGCTCCTCTCCTCACCCTCCCAACTCTTCCAAAAATCTCTGGATCAGGAGCCCTCAAAGTCTGAACAGCAGGACGGGGCAAACGGATGTACAGAACGCAAATGCCATGCAACAAGATCAGCTCCTACGAAGAGACTGCTGGGTAGTCTTTCCCACCATCCAGAGAAAGAATCCCAAATCTGGGAAGAGCGAGAGAAAAAGGGCAGAAAAAGTTCTCCTTTTCTTCAGAGTAACACATGCGAGCACTTTAAGAGTCTGGCATGTCTCAGCGTTTCTGAAGTAAACTCTATTTTCTTTAGATGAAAGAGATAAAAAAAAAAAACCACTAAGAAGTCAGCCCAGTGAAAATTGCTTTGGCCATTCATTCACCTGCAATAAGCTGCAGAAGCAAGGAGGAAAAAAAAATCAATCGCTTCTGATTTATTTATTCATTCATTTGTGCACATCCTTTTTCTCTAATGTAAAAAAGGTTGTCAGCTGTAATTTTGCAGGTTGTTAATTTTTTCAAAGAAAAAAAATAATCCAACCTTCCTATTGGTTGCCCAGCATGTTGGCACAGGAAACGCATATTTAATTAATTATCCTGTTGCATATAGATTATGTAAGGAAAAAGGTGGACTGATTTTGCTCATTGAATGTTTCTCCAGTATCTACAATCAGGAGGCCACTGAAATACTTTTAAGTCTGGTGACTCTAGAATCGCACGCTAGTTAAAGCAATGTGAGTTTTCACCATAATGGTTGCTTTATTTCTTAATCAGGGTGGTGGGTACAGTGGTGCTCATTTTATTATTCTTTAGGCCCTTTGGCACATCTTAAATATTTCATACTAAATACTGCTAAATCTCCGAATCTTCTACACCAGCTTCTATTCTGGGCTGCTCAGAGCTGAGGGTAGAGAAGGAAAGCTAGAAACGCCAAAACGTAATTGCAATAAAAAGAAGAAAATGTACGAGAACAATTTTGGAAGGATGTTTAAAGTTTTAAAACTATGCCAAATAATTGAGATCTATTCAAAGAGAACTGAATTCTATTATAAGCCCCATATACACGCAATTATTGAATTATTCTGAACACCTGTTGAAATTGGGTAATAAATTAGCCAAACGAAAATCATCGGGCACCTGGTCAAGCACACGGCGTGACCCACTCCTTCAAATTTGTGGACATAATCTCTCCTCTCATTACTGAACTGTAAACTAGAGCTTCCTCCCTACCGCAGGGGAGACCATGCAGTGGTGTGACTCTGTCCTCGCGATCTCCAGCATTCTGAAGAGATGCAGAAAAACGTCCCAGTCTTCCAACCAGGAGCTAAGGGAGCTGACTGTCTCACCCTAAAGACTGCCACGGCCCCCAAGTCCCATTTTTTTCTCATTGCCAAGAGGAACCAGTCTTGGTCTTCCCATCTTTCCACCATGACATTAAAGCCAACTGTTCTGTCCTCCTGTGCACAGAGAGAGGAGAAGAAAGATGGTCCCCACTAAATCTCCGTCTACTTCCCAGCCTCCCTAGAGCCCACGTCTGCCACCACCTCCCTGTTCTGCGTGGACAAGGTTTTACCGTCCAGAATGACCTTCCACTCTGACTGCGCAGTCCTCACCACCTGTCAAGCCTTTAAGGGGAGGAAGTGTGCCCAGACGGGGTCGAGAGAAGAGGATGTGAGGAGAAGAAAGAAGGAAAGACCATCAGACACCATTTACACCCTGTCTCATCGGCCAGTGGGGAGCAGACGTTCCCTCACCCCATTATTTTTCTCTAAAAGCAGGGCTTTTGCCTGCGTGGGGAACTGTAAAAAGAAGTAACACTCGTATAAAAGCTCTAAAAAATAAGATTCTGAAATTGGACAGCTTATTTGTGTCATTTCTGAATACCGTTAGACCAACTGGTTTTACTTCCTTCCCGTGACACTCACACACCCCCACGCGAGTCTCCAGGGTGAGGGTGCCGCTCCGCCGAAGCCTGCCTTGTGCACCAGCGTGCAGGGACACCTGCTTTACCGGCCTCACTTGATAAGGCAAAAATCTTCCCTCTGCTCCGCCAAAGTTAACAGATGGCTGGTCCTTTTTGGTACACAGGCGTAAGCGTCTTCAAAATAACCTTTCCCTTTCACGTGTGCCAATTAATTAAATGTCGCCGTAATATGTCCCAGCCGAGGGGGGAAGGGAGACACGGGAAGACAAAGGGTCAATGGAAGAGAACAATGAGGAGAGGTCACATTCTCCTACCTTCACCCGACGACCCCGACAGATCAATGATCACATACACTCTTCCTTCTGGCTCCAGATCAATCTGCAATGAAGAAAATGACAGTGGCTCGGTTAGTGCCTTGTGGGGGCAGCCCAAGAGTTCCATGACTTTTCCACCCCAAATGGCTAGCACCTAGAGTCACGGCTCCATCCAATTTATCCCCCTGTAGTGTGCCGGGGGGACCAGGAATGCAGGAGATGCATTTATGGAATGTTCCGGATGCAGCACAAGGAGGTCTGATATAGACCCAAAAGACAGTGTCATCCCAGTGGTTCCCAACTGCAAGGGAAACCTGGCATGGAGGATGCTTGACACAGGGAACCTCTTTGGGACACAAAACCATCTAGAGATGTTTTTGACTGTCATGACTGGAAAGGGAGGGCTGCCACCGGCATCTCATGGGTGGAAGCTAGAGATTCTGCTAAGCATCCTATAGCAGACAGGATGGTCCCCACAACGAAGCATTACCCATCCCCAGAAAGCCAAAAGTGTCAACGTTGAGAAACCCCAGGTTGCACCATTTTCCCAATAAGGAAGCTGAGCTCAAAGCTGTAGGGTAGGTGGCAATGCTGAGATTCAATGATAAGACTGTCTAAAGAAACCCATGTCTAAAGAAACCCTTAGATGACACAAATTGCTCACAGGGGAGGAAAGAAAAGCATATGATGCTATTCACACTCAGGTGTTTACAATCTCACGGGGGAATTAAAAAACAGAGAACAATGCTGAACCCAGCTTAATGATGAGCAGCAGAGGATCACGGATCAAGTATCTGGCGAGTTCGAAATCAGTGTAGAAGAGCAGTCTGGGAAGACTTCATGAAGACGAGAAAGGGGAGTCATTCAAGGTGGAAGAAACAGCATATGCCCATACGCCAAGGCTGGGAATGTGCACGGTGCTTGTGGGACACTGAGGGGTGCCCGCCCCCAGGTTGTGTGTTTGGCATGTTTTGCAAACCCCACGTCCTACTAAGGTTGTAAAGAGTGAGCCAACACCACTAAATTCTTACCATCAATCTTCTCCACCCACCCTCACCTCCCAGCCCACCTCCAAATCCAACTAGCTACTTCTATACAGAACCAGGCTGATTAGAAAAGTTGACGTCTTTGCAAGGTCTGAATTATCCTTACAGAAACTGTGTGCTCCATGAGAGAATAGTAACTCTGGAAACCCTGGATCACCAAGTACCCCCGGTGGCCTATCCTCGCCTCCACAATTCCATCTGTCTATGCAGAACTTTAATTGGCTCATGCATGCCAGGCTTGTCTCCCCAGCAAGCTGTGAATTTCTTGGGGGCAGGAACCCCCACCCCTCCTTATCGTTTTCATTGTCCCCAGCAAAGAGCAGGCACTCATTCAGCAAGCAGTACTAAGGAAGTTTCAGTCTGGTGAACACCTCCTTCTCATTCAACGTTGAGGTTACCTCCTCTCTGAAGCCGTTCCAGATATTCCCAGTCAGGATTAATTATCCCTTCGATTGTGCTGCTATGGTACACACGCATATCTGAACCCTGGCTCCTAATACACTGGAATACATTGTCCAAATGTCTGTCTCCTCTGCTAGGCAGAGCCAATGAGAATCACATTTGTGTACCTAGCGCTCACCTCAGTGTCTGTTAGTCAGGAGACACTCAATAAACCTTCGGGGAGGGGAAAAGACTTTACGTTTGGAACTCTGAGAGCCTATTCTGGGGTCATATGCCCCTGCCAAGCCCCCATCCCCAGGAAGGCCTGCAGGCATGTGATCTGTACTAAGGTGACATTCAAATGAAGTGGGAGGGTAACAAGAGGTGGCTTTCCCAGGATTACCACATATTCCCTCTGAGGTAAAAAAAAAACTCACTTGGGACTGATACTCTCCAGGTCCCTCCGCCAGCATTTCACGCCACTCGCAGTCCGGGTTCCCCGAGACATTCATGAGCCCCACTTTATTTCCAGACCCGGTATTTAGTGGTTGAGAATATTCAAGGTTTCTCTCAAAATTTACGTTCTGTCAACAGAGGTTTTCAGTGCCTCATAGGTGAGGCCCCTGGTGATACTGCAGGTAGTCTGTCAGGGCAGGGAGTGAGGGAATGCGGAGTTCTTTGGGGGAGGGGCAGAGGGAGAGGGAGGGAGAGAGAGACTCTTTTGTTTGAGAGAGAGAGAGAGCATGCATGGGCACTGGGGAAGGGAGAGAGAGAGGAAGAGGGAGAGAGAGAATCCTAAGCAGGCTCCACACTCCACAGAGCCCCACACAGGGCTCGATCTCACGACCCTGAGATCATGACTGAGTCGAAATCAAGAGTCAGCTGCTTAACCAACTGAGTCACCCAGGAGCCCCTGCCGAGAGTTCTCAGCTTGCCCCACAGGGGCCACTCACCTGAGTTGGGAATCTTGAGCTTGGGACCCAGATGGGAACCCAATAGCAAACTGGTGATGCCACGCAGTGACTCTCCCCATCCTCTCCGCCCCAAGAATCTGTGATTTTAGGTTTCTGTCTAAAGAAAATGTTCTCCAGCACCCTCACCACTAGGAATCCCCACCCCCTGCCACTGCCACAAGCATAACCCAGCCCCCGCACTAAATTACAAACAGGAAAACCAACAGTCAGCTCCACTGAACAGAGCCAAACCAAAATCCCGTCCCTGCCACAAATATCAGGGGTCCTCTTGTCCGAGAGCATGGAATTTAAATAATGTATGCCTTTTAGAGATTAGATCATCTCTATTAAACCCTGCCGGCTAAATGAAACAATTTCTCATATCCTCCAACTCAGAGATTTCCCACGACTACGGGCTTCATTGGCAAAGTACAATGCTATCTGTGAAAAGCGGGGAGGGAGAGAGCGAAGGAATGAGATGGGCCGGGAGGCCTATTTGAAGGCAAGCGGCTTGCCTCTCTTTGCAAAAGGGGAGTGAGAACTTGTGGCAAGACAGGTCATTGACGATAAAATGTATTAGGATATTAAACGTTCAAGATAGCAATCAGAAACCATTTTAGCACCCACTGCTGCTTCAATGCCGATGAACTGCATTTCCAAACAGAAAAAGAGAAATTAAGCTTTTAAACATGCCAAAAGCAACAAAGAGCTTTGCAGCCTGGGCAGATGGCCACAGAGTGCTGGCGGAGCCCCAGCCGGCCCAGTGAGGAGGCGCTGAGAATCCATGTAGGGAGGTCGGACTTCTACGCAGATGACTGGAGGGTTATCAGGTACAAAACGTGGTGGAGTGTGGTGTAACTTCATGGTCAAATTAACTGAATCTCAAATTGGGCTCACAATGACCTGGCCCGGATAAGGAAGCAATGTGGGTGCCCAGGCCTGCACAGCCCCTGCAAGCTATCCGTTGCCATCACCATCAGGCGCCTGGCACTACATAAAAGCAGGCCTCCTCCCCCCCCTCCCAGCCATTCCCAGGGTTGGGGCTAAGCTCTTTCTCCTGCACTCAGGGTTCCTCCAAATTATCCCAGATGCGACCCTGTTTTCCAAATCTCCTTGAAACTCATACATTTACTTGATGAGTCTTCCCAGCTACAATCTCTATTATCTCTGACTGTGTTTTCTTTAGACCTCTAGCACCTTTGGCTACCCCCTCCAGCTTAGGTCAGGAGCAAGCCAGTAGAACAATGGGGAAGACAAACACAGTCTTTGGAGTCAGACCAGGGCTGAATCACGGCTTGGGCAATCATCTACCTTCCCTGAGCCGTGGCCTTAGTCTCATCATCTGTGAAATGGGTTGTTGTAAAAATTCCCTGAGACTCCCGCACAAAGCTCTTGGCCCTCAGGAGATACTCGGTACGTAGTGGTGATGTGTGAACTTCCTGGCTCTGTGGCCTGAAGCAAGTGACTGCCTTCTCTGAGCCTCAGAATGCTTCTCTGTGAAATAGAGCTAATAATAAGCCCTGTGACGTTTGGGCTGTGGTGATGTTAAATGAGATAATCCATGTCAAGCGCTCAGCATGGTGCCTGGCACAAAATCCTCAGTAACCACTGGTGCTATTATTTTTAAAAAGCCAAGTCTTCCAATGTGCTACTTAGTCTGATGTTCCTTCCACTCTGTCAAGCTTTTCTCCCAACAAAAAAGGCATTTTCTTGCCCAAAGTTGATATTATTCCATGTTATTCCAGGACGACCTTACAGAGTTGGGAATATCAAATAAAGCACTGTGGTGAGGGTTTCATGCACAGCCCGTGGGGAGCCCAGGGGCAAAACAGGTGATAGCCCTGGTCCTCAGAGGGTCATGAGGTGCTCATGAGGGAAGGAGAAGGGGAGGGTGGCCGCAAAGTGCCCAGGTGCCTGCCATGCCTCACGCGCCGTGCCCGGTGCTTAGTCGGCATTAGCTTATTTCATCTCCTGTGAGGCCAGCATTGCTCCCTACTTTTCAGATGGAAAAACTGGAGCTCCGAGAGCTTTATGCCGGATTCCCACCCAGGGCTCCCTGGGTCACATGGGACAGAGGAGTCTGCCAGAGCTGTGGTCTCAAGCCCTGCCCAGCTTGGGAAGCCTTCTGGGACAATCCAGTGCCAGGCCTCCCCTTCCCATAGGCCTCTGGCTCTCTGCATGTTCCCGCTGCCTCTCAGGAGCAACAACTGGCTCTCCAGCCAGGCTGGCTGGAGGCAGGGCAATGCCTTCAGCACCTTCCCTGCCCCCCCAAGAGCTCGGGGCGGGGGGGGCGGGGGAAGTCCTGGGCAGAAGCAAGAGCTATATTCATTTGAATGAGGAGAAAGGCGATGGGGAACGAGCCCAAACCATAGAGAAACCCATGAAAAAGGCCCGCTCTGAAAAGCACCAAAGTATCACAGGCACTCCCTGGGATGGTGCCCGACTTCACAAACCCTTCGCACACATCATTTCATGTAGTCCTCACAATTACTTAGAGAGTAAGTATGATGTGCGCCACTGCATGTGTGAGAAAGCTGAGGCTAAGGAAGGTAAGTGGCCAGTACAGCATGGCTAGGGAGAACACAGGGGCGCCGTTCACAGGGGAGCCTAGAATGCCCTAGAGCTGCACAGCCTGCAGTCTGAGCTCGAACCCTCAACTCCTGCCTCTCAGTCCAACAGTCCTCCCCCACACCTCACCGGCCCAGTGGGAAATCCCACCGAGGCTGTGGCACTGTGACCTGCAGGTGTCTGTACCGCCTGTGTTTTGAGGGTGATCGAGTTCGAGGCAAAGGAGGTAAGAAACTCACAGTCAAGCCTCCTCCTAACCATAGGCTCAACTTCCACCAGAGACCTCTAGGCAAACCTTTCCTTGGAACAGCCCGCAAAGGTCACACATGCCCAATTTGAGTTTCGCTTCCTTTTCCCGCTGTTGTCAGGTGCCTAGGGGCTAGAACGAAGCTGCAGGTAGGGAGTGGGTCAGAGGATGAATCCAGAAAGGATGAGGAGAAGGGAGAGAGGCTTGCGCTGCGTGTCTTGCACCAATTAAGCCCTAGATAATAGACTGTTTCTTTTTTACCTGGAGGAGGGGAGGGGAGTGAGGAAGGAGGAGGCAGAGGGGAATCATCAAGAGAGGAATTCCACGGTTCCTTTCCAAAGTAGGGGTCCCACTTCTCACCCCTTTTTGCTGGCCACTGTCCCCTGGAGGAACCACAGTCACACTAAAGTCCCCAGAGGCACCCGGCATGGAAGAAGCACACCAGACAGAGCAGGAGACCTTCACGCAGCAGACATCCTCCTCACCCCTGCTTCAGAAAACCCAGAACGATGAGGCGCGATGCTGACCAAGTCTTGAGCAGCTGTTGGGTGCTGATTCTGAAGCTAGCAGCTGATCAAAGACTTCATTTGAGGAGGAGTTCGCTACTAGCCCTATTGGTAGAGTGCACTGTTTGAAAGTAGAGGGTGCCCATGTAGTTAAATATTTCAAGTTGTCCCATAGCACTCACTTTCATAAAAGAAGGGAGACGAGGATTGTTTCTTTCTCACTTTCCACGGCAGTGCAAAGATATGATGCACGCTTTAGAGTACATCCCTGCAGGGCACAATCCTGCCTGAGCAGCACACCGGAGGGATTTAATACATATCGTACACGTTGGCTCAATGGATGAATGGCCTAACTTTCAATTGAGTCAGCACAACTGAATTATGGAGATGATTCATTTGGGAAGCTAGCAACCTGTACACAACTGTTCCTAGCAGCTTCATTCAGAACGGCGAAATATTGGAAACAACTCAAAGTCCCGACAATAGGTAAATGAATAAGCAAACCATGCTGCCTGCCCGTGATGGAATTTTGCTCGGCCATAAAGAATGAACTACTGATATCTGCAATAAGATGGATGCTACGAGAAAGAAGCCAAACATATCAGAGTACATAATGCATGATTCCACTTATGTGATGTTCTAGAACAGGCAAAACCAATCCAGAGTGACAAAAGGCATATTCATGATCTCCCAGAGGTGAAGGAGGGAAGTGAATACAAAGAGGGGCAGAGGAACCTCTCTGGCCTGGGGGAGGTGTTCTGTACCTTGATCGAGGCGGTGGTTGCAGGAACATACATATGCTTTGTCAGACTGCATCAAGCCTAATGCTTCAAATGAATGCACTTTATTGTATGTAAATTATACCTCGATTAAGTAGTTTTTTAAAAGGGAAAAAAGAAGCCATCACTTCATTTCACAGAAGGATTCCTCTACGAGTTTCCTTTAATAACAAATCATCTTCCCACCCTCGGGGCATTTAAAATTTCATATTCCAGTTTTAAAAATAAAAGGGTTCATTCACAGTTTTTCGAGTGCATCTGTCACACAACATAATGTACACCTACCTGTGTAGGTACACACATTCACACATGCACCCACGTGTGCAAAACACACTCACAGGCCAGCCACCTTCTTCTGTCTTCTGTGATCAAAATACAGTAATAGCAAGAAAAACACATCCAAAATGTAGGTTTAAGAGCCTGCTGACTTACTTAAATCTGTCTGTGTGTGTGTGTATCTCAAGACAATTAGACCAAATGCTCTAGAAGAGTTTTTAATGACCTTAAGGACGTAAATACCCATGGAGAGGGAGCTGCTTAAATGAAATATGGTACATCGTGTGGTAGATCGCTAGGCAAGCCCTAAAAAAAGAATGGAAAGATCGAAATGTACTGATATGAAGTGATCTCTGGGATATATTGAGTTGGGGGGGGAGCAAGGTATGATGTGTTTATTATGCGAGGCTACTGTGTGAATACACCCCCCCCACACACTCTCACACTTGTTCCACACTATCTCCAGAAGAAGTCTTTTCAAAAAAAAAAGATTTTATTTATTTATGACAGAGAGAGACAGAGAGTGAGAGAGGGAACACAAGCAGGGGGAGTGGGAGAGGGAGAAGCAGGCTTCCCACTGAGCAGGGAGCCCAATGCGGGCTCGATCCCAGGACCCCAGGATCATGACCTGAGCTGAAGGCAAACGCTTAACCGACTGAGCCAGCCAGGTGCCCCCTCCAGAAGAAGTCTTAATCAACAGGACACAGGGGTTGCCTCAAGACATAGAAGGGGGACGAGAAAACAGGAAAAGGCTGATTCTTCACTTAAGCTCTTTGAACCCTATGATTTTTTAAATCATGTTCTTGGGTTAACTTGCTACCAAATTTAAGTCAATACCTTTTTCTCTAGCTATTTCTAACCTCCAATCCCCCAGAGAGCAGCTTGCTTCGGTTTCCAGATGCATCTTAAAGATACGACCCTCGAAACTGGCTAACAGATTGCTTTCCCATCCCCTGTGGCCAGGTCATGGGGACCAATCAAGCAGCAGCCCTCATCTTCATGTGGAAGTCCTGCTGA